>NC_143587.1:123322405-123642707 GCF_048544385.1 Mastigoproctus giganteus | reverse complement strand
TTTGAAGTTTCAGTTTTCTCCCATTTGTGTGATTCTTGTGCATACCTAAGTTAAGGGGATTTATGTATTTGATTGTAGATTGGAAGAAGTTTAAATAGTTTCTTTCCGCAGTTTATTTTTAAGACACTGTATTTACTTAAAATTAACAGTATATAAATTGAGAAAAATCTTTTAAATAATTCTGATGATTAATTGGACAATTTGCAGGATTAAAAGCAGTTTTAATACTCATAGATACGTGTTTCCTAATTATTGTAGCCACTTGATTATGCCTATTCAGGAAATGTTTGCAAATATAATTGATTTTTCTCTCTCTCTGTCTCGTGAAAGCAATAAACTTCATATTTGAAAGAGACTGTGCCTGTGTAGCTGGGACAAAAGCAATTGTGATAAAAGGAAACAGACTGTCAGGGTATCTTATGCTATGTTTATTACAACAGCAGGAGAACTTTGACTTTTCTTTTCGTTCGCATCGAATCATGGGGAAAAAAGATTCAGAATCATCTTTCACACCCACTGGGATTTTGGGATGATCAAGATAAGTAGAGTACCAAGAGAACTGTATAAATATCTGAGGTTCTAAGAATGATCTTGTGTGCTTTCCACTAACAAAAGCACACAGACGTTAAGCTTAAACAGATGAATATGGTAGCAAGAAAAGGAAAACATGACTCCTGCTTTCTATAATTACTGACAGTAATTTAGAAGTGAATTTAGAAAAAAATCAAATGTTCCATCAGAGAAAAAGATTCGCAGATAATAAAACCGGAAAGTAAGGTAGATATGATTTTCTCTGGATTCATTTATTGGCGCATAGAGATTCAATACTGTACATAAAGCTAAGACATCATGACATTGTTTCTCTACAGTCGTCACGACACGTAAATTGATAAATCTTTATTGCTCTGCCATGAAGATTTATTGCAGAATAATTGAACTTACTGGGATTTACTGCAGTAAGTTTAGAGGGCTCACATCGAAATCCCAAGTCTCTACGCTTCTAGTTGTAGATTTGTTAATTATTATGTGTAAAGCTTTTGAGTGGAAGATTGGGTAGGGATAAAGTAAACATTCCGTATTGTCTAATTTAGAGTAAACAATTAAGGATGGATAACTAGAAAATTAGAATACTATAAAAGTATAAATTATACAAGACTTTACAAAAGTAACAGCAGATAATGGCAAATTTCAAATGAACATCTGATGATTGTGGTGGTGTAAAACCACTGCTTTGCATTATTATACTTGCAATGACTTTTTTTCTAAACTTTTTATTACAGTTAAATTGATAAGTGGTTTACATTCATGTTCTAGGCTGTCTGAAGCATTTTGAGAGGCGGGGATGAGCCGGTCATCTAGGTGAAGCTGATTACATTTGTTACGGAGAGTGGGATTCTGAGTTTGTGGGATACTCCCGTGACAAAATGTCCCAGAATTTAGGAGAGTTTGATGTAGCGTGCAATGAATTTTATGATAGTTAAATGGTCTTCTTTCATCAATCTTTGATTTTGTAATTGCAATTGAGGGCTGCTCTGATAATAGTAGTGTATATGTCATTTGTGTTTTCATGAAAGCCGTCTGATTATCCAATATTCGTGACTAAACGTTGCGAAGCTGGAGCCCAGATCTCTGAATTATAGGCTGAGGGATAAATCATCCTATAAACGTATTATGGAAGTTTCAGAGTTCGAACGTGAAAAAATTTTCTTTCCTATCCATTTCAGTCCCTATATTTGGATGTGGAGGGCTTAAAAGATATTTGTGGATCTGCATCAAATTTCACTCCTCTCCTGTATAGTAGTAGGTCCTTGGCATTAAAGTGCAGTTTAGCATTACTGGAAGATGTAGTTGGTTTTGCATCACTGAGAAGAACATGATTACAGATTTTGAAGAATTTATTTTCTTATTAAAGTTTAACAAATATTGAGCAAGGAGTTTTAAATTGATGGATTCAGTGATTTTTTTTTTTTTGCTGGTTATCTGTTGAGAGGACTTTGCTTGCTAAAATTTTAATATTATCTGCATAGCAGAATATGCCTGATCTGTTGTCACTGAAGGAAAGTATGCTATCTTGTGAGATTTCCATGGTTATTTTGCGAGTGAACGTGTACCTACCGATTTTAAGGTAAAGGATTCTACTGGACGGAGGGATCTTAAGAAAATAAGTACGCTTCTCTTGATTAGCATTAGTACTAGTAATGGGCATATGGTGCAAGGAAGCCTAAGGTTTCGCTGCACCAACCAAAAAAAAAAGAAAAAAAAAAGAGAAATAAAATAAATAATAAAAGAATAGGAAATACACAACCTATGCACTTCCTCCTTCCGAAGGTAACTGCTGACCCTTGAATTTCCCCAAACTGTCAGCCTCAACCACCCATGTAGGCAACTAATTCCAGTAATTTATAACTCGCTGGATAAAGTAAAACTTCCTGCAATCCAGTCTAAACATCTCTCTCTGTAATTTGGATTTATGGCACCTAGTTAGAGAATCATTTATAACCGTACAGTGAAAATTTCATCCTCATTCGTTTTACTTTTGCCTCTCAAAGCCTTAAACACCTCAATCAAGTCTCCTCTAAGGTGCTGAGTTTCCAAGCTCTCCCACATATTCGCAGTATTTCTTCATATGGACGCCCTTTTGCCAATCTCATCCGGCGAGTTAACCGTCTCTGAACCCTTTCCAGAAGCCCGATGTCTTTTTTTAGGTACGGTCTCTAGATAGATAATATTTTAGATAACTAGCTGTATTGACCTTCAAAAAATTTTTTAAACATCCAGATAGATAACTGCGAGCTCGTCATTTTCTTGGAATGCATACCATACAGTGTACAATACTGATCTGGTTAAACAACGAAGGTTAGTTCCAGTCAATCGCCGTTTTAGAGCATAATGTACTTGAAGTGGGGTTTATGGTAGCAATTGTGTGGTTAAGTTTGAAAGTAAAACTTTCTCCACGAGTTTGAGTAGCACTAAGGTTGGCATTTGGCTTAAAATGGTTCACGCCCTTTAGTGCACTGACTTTGTAACTGGCGTGACTCGGTATATACTCCATTGAGCGGGAATATAGTTTTATTTCAGAATGCCATTATATATGTTAAGAAGGACAAATATGATAAAGCGGCTCAGACATTTAAGAAGGAACTGAGATACATAATCTTTTCCAGAAGTTGCTGTCGTGTTTCGATACCTTTTCAACTTGAATAAGCTCTGAAGGGTTGTTCTTGTTGGGTATTTACGAGTACTTACATGGATACAAGATACGAAGAAATCGCAGTTAGGTGAATGCTATCATGTCACCGCCGACTTTATGACATACTACATTAATTGAAATTTCCTTCCTAAATGTCGTTTCAGTGACTCAAACAGGTAGTGGAATGGCTTGGACTATACAGTAGATGCACCATGATCTACTTATACGGATTCAAGTATCATTGGGTCGACATGGCGGAGGTAATAGTGAAAATTACGAACACAAGAATGCTAACCAAAGAAAATACCCACAATTCCGTCCATTTTCATCATAACCCGATCAATCGCAGGTTAACACTATGATAAAAATATAATTAAACAATAGTATAAAAAGTAACAATAAGATAAAACAATATGGGGGGAAGTGATAATTCGTAGCATATCTTTGAAAGGAAACAATGGTGATAAATATTAATACGGGTGGGGGGGGGGGGGCTCAAAAAGATTTGTATTCGCCCAAATAGTTGAGATACAAAGATGAATGTTTTTTTTATTTCATACTTTGAAATCGTTATTGCAACCACAAATTTTAGTTTCGATCTGACAATTCATTTTTTTTTCTTTGAAGCACTGAAGGACGTGAAGTGTCACAGTGATTAAAGTGGAATTAGATCAGTAATTCAGTTCCTTTTTCTGCAAGGGAAAACATCCAAAACAATCTACGAAGATTTGATCGCTGTTTATGAAGAAGACTGTCCAGATTGCAGTGTTGTTGCACATTGTTATAAACAATTCAAACGTGGAAGAACCTCAGTGCATGATGAAGAAATTCCAGGATGCCCAGCAACTGCTGTTAACAGAAGAGATAAAAAATTGAGGCATCGAGTTGGAGGGTATTAGCATCAGAGAACTAGCTGCAGAGCTCCAAATTAGTGTAGGGTCTGTGGAGAACATCAACAGTTACATATGAGCGAAGTGTCTGACAGATGGGTTTCCAGACTTCTGATCACTTACCAGAAGAAGGAAAGAGCACTATGTGCACATGAAATGTTGTCCATACTCCAGGGAAAGCAAGAAGAATTTTTTTTTTTCACGGCTAGTCACCGTGGATGAAACTTGAATCCATCACTATGATCCCGGAACTAAACAAATGTCAAAGCAATGGAAGCATGCAGAATCGCCACTCCCCAAAAAGCAAAAGCGCAACCAAGTGATGGCAAGGTGATGCTGTCAGTTTTTTGGGATCAGCATTGTGTAGTACTAACAGGTTACTTTCAGAATGACTGTACTGCGACGGCGAAGTATTATTCCAATCTCCTCATAAAGCTACGTGCTGCTATAAAAGGACTAATGCGCCATAAAATTCCTAAGCAAACAAACAAGGTAAAAGGAAAAATACTGGGAAAGCTGTCAAAAGGTGTGCGCTTGCTCCACGATAATTCCTTTGCACATTCCTCTTATGCTTTAGTGAGGTGTGTCCACGAATGTGGGTTTGAAATATTGCAGCATCCTGCTTATTCTCCTGACTTTGCACTCTCTGATTTCTTCCTCTTTCCTGCTCTGAAGTATTTTCTTTTGGGGAAAACATTTTGCTGCTGATGAAGTGATTTCTGCTGCCATGTCGGGTTTGAAGGACAGTCAGAGGACTTGTACAAAACTGGCCTGTTAGTATATAACAGAGCTATGATGCTCGCACATCATAGCTCTGTAGTGATGATGCTCGCACATTATCATAAGCCTGCGGAAGCGTATTGAGAGGTGGCAGAAATGTATCATTTTGCCTAGTGACTATGTTGAAAAAGTGTAATATATGGCGTTTGTTTCAACCTTCTATCACAACTACTTCTGGGTGAATACAAATCTTTTTTGAATCCCCCCCTGTACTTATGAAATATAAAGTTGAGAAAAGCATTTACACTTGAATTCACTTTAAAAACAAAATTATTATAGTTTATTTTTTTTTTTCTAAATTTATTTTAGAAATAACTAGATAATCTCGCACTTCTATGACAACGTTTGGAATTCATTGTTAAGTATGTAGGAAATGCATCCTTTTTCAAAACGAATAACGAAACACTATATTCTAGGTGGTTTGAATATCTGTAATTTACAAAAATAACTAATAAACTATAATTTTATCTTCCACGTGATGTTTTATTCAACTTTAAATTTCTTTACTTTTTTTACTTAACGCCATCAGTGATTCACACAAGATTTAATTAATATTTATTTTCTCACATAATTCAATACATTTTTTTACAGAGATCTTTCGTAACCATTTTTATCCATTGTTTGTAGACCACATTTTTTTCCAGTTTAGTTCAGCACTTTTGACATGATTATCGTTTCGCACTTTCATTCCTTTCAGATATATTTTTTTATTAATCTGAACAAACAAATCGAAGAGCTCTAAATAAGAAGAATAAAGCAGGAGAGCAACAATTTAAAGTCACGCTCGATGATAATTACTTCTATGTGTGTGAGATAGTGCTCAAATTTTTCAAAGTGCTTCACTTAATTTTACAGTTGGTCTTTTAAAAAAAAAGAAAATCTCATTATTTCGTCTTGAGTTTTTAAAAATACACTTATAAAGATTTATTTTTAATTACAACTATATAAAGGATAATTACTATTACTATAAGAGATCGCTATTTCATATTTAGGCCATGAGTCTATCAATTACCCTTCGCGGAAATTAACAGCTGAAGAATGAGAAATAAGTAAACAATAATTATAGGTCATCATAATGCAAAAATTAACAGTTTTAATAAATAATTTTTATCTTCATATACCTCACTTATATTTTCTATATATCCTTATTTCTATCTTTATTACCTCGAGACTAGATGAGTCTGGATTTATTTATCTTTTTTTCAATTAAAAGAGAACCTAAAGTCGTTACATGCATGCATGTCGGGCATAGCCTCTTTCTGTACAGTGTACACCAATAGTGAGAAAACTGTTTGCCACTTAATGCGATCTCATTGTGGAAGATTCAGCACGGGATGCCTTGTATTGCACCACTATGAATAAAAGGTACTACACTTATGGAGATGTATATTGCTTTTTTTATTTTTATTTAAAATGTATGCCACTATCCAGACCCGGGTTTCGACTCTTTGAAGTTAATATGGTCGAATTTGCACGTCTACACCTCAATTTAGTTCCAGGTTGACAAGTCCGTCTAGACCAGAGTTTCTCTGCTTATGAAAAAATCCTTAATCTGGAAAAATCCATTTGGACCAGGTTACTAAATCAGGTGAGTTATTAAACCTCAAATCTATTTCATAACAGAAACAATCCTCATTATCAAGTCCAAATGTGAAACAAACCCGTTGAAATCAATAGACTGTCAGTACTTGAATCCTCTTCAAACATAAATTATTAAAACGTACTATGAATAAACCCAATTTTTTTTAAAAATCTACTTTTCGGATGTACTTCATTTCTAACCAAACTGCGCAGATGTTGTGGTTCTCCCCACCTTTTAAGAAACTTACAAGACACTAAACTCTGTTTCTCCTACTGCAAAAAACTTTGAATGGAAGCAGATATGCTCCGTTTTAATTCTAATAAACATTAATTAAAAGTCCCTAGCCCTTTCTGCTTTCGAAGCTTCCACACTTATTGTTCAAGGGATGATTGGATTGTAAGTAGATTACCTCTGCCAGACTGAACTGTCTTACTCTCAAAAATCTGCAAATTCTGTTCCAATCTTCCTATGCGAATCAACAGTAGTAAACTGAATGTGAACTTTTCACCATTTCAATAAAAACTCACATAACTTATTTTACTTGTCTGTACAAAATTATACGTGCCGTCGTTCATTGCGGATGTTTCCGCAATTAAAAATGGAAAAATCAACACGCCATGGTAATTTTAGCGAATTTTTAGATTTTTTAAAAAATACTCGCACATTATAGTTCCTCATTATTAGCTTTTTCTGGATTTCCTAATTTAAACAGTGTTCGGTAGAGACGTTTTAACCCTTTACGGAAAAGATATTATGGAGAAAGATGCATAATTTGCTTTAGAGCAAATTATATCTTTCTCCATAATATCTTTTCCGTAAATATCTGTTCAAATCGCGAAGCTTTCTATTATACATGGGCATTGTCTCATATTTTGGATCAAGGTAATCGCTCCCTCTAATCAGCTCTAATATTAGCATTGCTACTAAATGAGATGTTGCATCATATTCGTCACGTCCAGCAGTCCTATACAGTTATATTTCAGTTTAATTTTAAGGAATAATTATTCCACCATATTCCTCCGTTAAAAATAACAATTTCCATGCTGTCTATTGCCGTTCCTTCCCCATAAAACTGAAATATAGTAACATAAAATCGTCTCATCCTAGCTGTGATGCCCGTTATAAACACTGTATACAAAATTATAGGAAGAATGACTGTTATAATAATAATAATTATTATTAATTCTCAAATGAAAATTGCCCTACCTTCCATTCCTTTAGATTTCCCTTATTTTATTAGTCAACTTTTCTATTGGCAACAGGGGAGGTATCTCTGAAAGGAACCGCTAATATTTTGTGTACACCTAAAAATTGTATTATAATTTTGTTTTCAATTATGTTTAACCCCAACGTCTTACCGAAAGATCTAAGAAATGCTGTGAACTCATGCGGAGAGTGCCGGAAAAATCGTCCTTATACGTAATTTATATTCCCTAACCAAATTTGGGAAGGAATCTCCCTCCTCCCCCGAATAGTTTCACTTCGATCTACTATTCCCACTAGTGGTTTCAACGTTAACGTACATAGTAAAGGACGTAGCGGATATAGCTACTTTAATGCCCTATCAGTTTTACTGCTTCGAGAAAATTTTCCCATTTATTCTGTTTTATTTCTCCGTTTTGTATTACTATGTGTATATAAACTTATCAGGACTGTGCACAACTTAGCTCCTATATTAGTTGCTTTTATTATGGAGAAATGTTAAAAGCTCTTTCCATGTTAATTGCTACTAACGCAACTTCTAATTAATTTGTTTCCGTTATACTAATATACCTTTAAATAGCCAAAGATTGTATTCTCTTCGGTGTATCATAACGCTGCGTGCTACTGACGACCTGGGTTACATCGCGTTTTAACTTGGTTGTCAAAACCTTGATAGATATTTGTTTAATCACAATTAAACATTAAATGATAAATCCATGCTACCCCTCCGAAGAAGTATCCCACACGAAAATCGCTTTACCTGGAAAGATTGCCGCTATCCTCGAAAAAAAGGCTGGACAACCACCTCCCACAACTTCAGAGCAAGGAGCCTCGAGATGAGCTGATCTACGAATGCCGCGAACCAAAGACACTGAGTCGACCCAGTTTTGACTCTTTTGAAGTTAATCATTGTTTGCGAAGGCAGTTTTTGGGATATTTGAATTGGCTTTGTGGATATCGCTTATCACTAATTAAAAAATTAAGAATACTGTTTAATCTGAGGTTGATCTTATATGGCTGGCAAAGGACACCACAAGCAAGACCGTGGATTTGATTAATATTTTACTTTGCGTATTTGATAACTGGTCATGCCGAATTAGGGCTAAGTTGAAGCAGTTTGCAATAAATTAAATTGGATGTATGTTATTGTAGCGATATCGAGACAGGTATGCATTTTCCTTTGAATTCTACTTGGCATTTGCTTTTGTATGCCGACTTAAGGTTTAACAGAGAAATCAATGTTGGAAATATGAGTGAAAATAATCTGTTTTGCTTCTGAGCCTCATTAATTTTAGACATTTTAGAAGGATTGATTCAAGTTTATTTAAGAGGATAAAGGGTTTGTGGGAAAGTCAGAAGTCACTATTTAAAGCTCCTTTTTGTGAAATTTATATTGAGGTTTTGTTAGATAGTTAATGTGGTCTTCCTTCTCGTGAAGGAAGTTAGGACACATTAGGACTTCCTTCTCTTGAAGGAAGTCCTGTGGTCTTCCTTCACGAGAAGTGAAGGAAGTGGGGCCGGATGCCTTGCCGTTAGATGACAGCTAAATAGCCACTGATGAATTTAATAGTTGAACTTATATTTTATGTGATATTCTTACAAGCTGACTATAGGTATAAAGTTGCTGGAGGAGCGTATGAGTGGAGACTCAGATAAGTCCAGAGTTAAGTGACGAGAAAATAAATTTATTTCACTCATCCTGTTAGTAGCCATCCCCTGCTCTGAATCTTTCAAATATTTTACGTTTGTTTGTCGTTTTGTCCCAACGATACTGAGGTCGTGAGGTGTCTTCGGTGTATTGTATATCTATACAATGTGTGCAAGCAATCTACGGTCTACTTGTTTGTTTTGTTGGATGAGTTCAATTAGACTTCCTGTTCTAAGGAAATATGTTTAAAGCATAGTTGTAACCTATCTTATAGACACCAGAATATATAAAATTTCAGTGTAAACAGTTGTAAAAGAAAAATTTCCAAGTTTTGAAAGGAAATGGAATTCAAGTCTGTAAGTAGGCGTCCTAGCTGAGCTTCTTCACTCAATGTTTTGTACTGTTGTGTTATGGTCATTGAGTACAATGGTCTTAGTACCACACAAATCTTTAAACAAATATGAAAGGAGACAGTCAAGACTGTTATTATTATACGTACACTACCCCCACCAAAAGCATCCGGATAATGTAGCAAACGGAGCGAGAGCTCGCTCGCACGACAGAGCAGGAACTGGTTTAAAAATGCGGGTTATATCTGAGATTGAGATGAGGTGGAGTACAGATGTGAGCTGAATCTCGCTGTTTAGACTAGGATAATTGGTTTTAGTGCCAGAAACTATCTATAGAGTTGTATATTAACCTCTCGGACAATTCTCTGGTACCCATTCTGTAGCAGATCTACGGAAATGAGTATAGATTCCAGCATGCTAATGCTACATCCCATAGTATTAGCATACAGCGAGCAGTGTTAAAATCTAGTTTGCAAAAAACAGTTCAGCTCTCTGACCAGTCCAGATATCAGTAAGTATGGCCTAAGAGAGTTTAACGTATAGTTATTCTGATGGTCTGACAATGCCTAATATCCTAATATTCCTTCATTTAGCAATTGAATGCACATTTTTTATAGCACGCAACAAATAAATCAGCACTCAGATCGGAACACACAGCAATGACTATATAAGAAACGCAACCCACTCTACACCTAGAAGTTTTTTCTCATTTCACTTTACATTCCTCATCACTAAACTTTCTTGCAGGGTTTCTTATTCAGTTATATTTATGCTTAATTATCCAGATAGATAAACAAGAACATTAGCCATCTCACCGGAGAAATAACTCCTAAATTAGTAAAAACGTGCTTAGTGTGCAGTAATTTATTTGATTGATCGACAAGGAATATACATAGATAACATAAAATAACTACTTACATTAAATAGAAAACAAAAATGATAATTGTTCATCTCAAAGTTACTATCATTTGAAGCTCAGAAAGCTTAGGAAGTTTTTCCAGTAATACAACTCTACGCAAAGATGACGTTTGTCATAATTTTTCATTTGTTTAACTCTGAGTTGCTTAACTCTACGTTTCTATATATTATCCACTAAAGTTTTATGTGCGTTTTTAGAGATATCCCCGAGTCTGCATGACAAATGAACTGCGGTGTGATTCTTACGATAAGAAGAGAAGGGCAACGTTGCGTTTGATTAAAAAAAAGTGATTTGACAGATGGAAGCATTATCTTTTTATGAAAAAATAAATTTCAGTCTTTATCGGATTGATGACCCCATTGAATAAAACGTGGGAGGAAGGGAGGGGGGAGCTAAAATTCTTGAAGACTGGTTTAAGAACTCTTCAGGGCAATATCTGACGTTATAAACGATTACTTCTGTACTCTTTGGTGGAATGTGGAGTGGAAGAAGGGCATGCTTCTTGAGGATAAGAACAGATAACCTAAGGTTTTGAGAAATCCAATTACAGAGCACCTTTTTCAAGCATAGATGGTGATTATCTGACTATAAGATAAGAGTGATTAATTAATTTCCAAATTTCTCTTCGTTTGAGAAATGAATGACAACCAAATAAGTTTAAAAGTTAACGTAAATTGTTAACTTTGTTCAGTTTTAGTTTTACTATTTACCATAAAAGTGAAAGAATTAAAAAAATATATATTATCCATTAATGAGATTTTAACTTGTAATTTTTTTGTAATATTAAGTAAGTTGAAAGCCAGTCTATGTAAGAAAGAAAATCAGAACGATAGCAGTTACACTTCTGTCAAATTGCGAATTGCTGGATGGATATAAAGTATTTTCCAAAAGATTATTTTCGAGAATTCTGCTTCTCTAGAAGCAATGACCACCAGTAGCTGGAAGAAAGGGCTAACTCCTCCCCTCCTTTTTCAGGAAGATATTACAAATATAATATAGGCAAACTATATAAATGAGAAATATATTCAGGAAGACTGTGCCAAAAAAATTGCACCAACTTAAAAAAAAAAAGTTAATGGAACCATCTGAAACTTTGCATGTCAAAACATCATGACGATATATGTAAAGGATCAAATCGGCCACAAGTTTTCCCTTTTTCCGCCCTCTTGGTCCACACTAGCCCCTTTCAGTCGTTTCTCACCCCGATCGTTCGCCATAGATTTTTCACCACAGGTTTTATTTAAGCTGGTTATTTTTACAGCTTGAATAAAACTTTGGGTGAAATTCCTGATACACTCGCACAACGGTAAGGTGGAAACAACCTTCCTCTCCTTGCAACATCGTGCCTCGTTAAAAGTCCGTTATATCACGGCACCTTCACCTGCTCCGCATATAATATTACATTCCAGTTTTTAATATTAGAAATAACGACGCATAGATTGGTGACTGCATTCAGCAGGCTGAGTATGGAAAGCAAATTTCTTACGATAGGATTGTGTAATCCTAATAGAGACAAGGGTCCGCTTGTCCCTATTAGGATAGGCAATCCTGTTTTAGTATCTTCTGTGTACAACTAAATATTTTGTTTTTTTCGCATGCATAACATTTTGTGAGACGTCTAATATCATACGTAAATGAGCAAATTAATATCTGTACCCACCCCAGATAAGGTGTTTCCTGTATTATTACTCTTATTCGCTGATGTAATTGTCAAATCTTAAAACAATTTTCATTTAAAGTTCTCCAGATTAGTAAAAACATTTTGTCTGTTAAGATTGCATCTTAACAGGCAGGCAACTGAAGTAGGCTTATATCAAAGCAGAAATTGCGAAGAATTCAGCTGCTTTGCTTGCTTGCCGAAGCGATTCTACACAGTACAATACACTGAAAGGACAGAATTCATGGGATACCTGGTTTCTGGGCAACGCGATGTTGTCATTACTTTCACTAGTAGATGAACCCTCGGCTTGGCAGGTATATAGGTACACTGCACCACTCCATTCACGTAGACGGTAATTCGATGTCAGTATGGATAAACGTCGTGAGGTTGAAAGAGGAATGATAGTGGGTGTCCGACGCATGGGTCACTATCGCGGAGATGGTGCAGACATGCACTATCCCCGTTCGACAGTATCAAGAGTGTATCGGGAATACGCCACTTCCGGAATAACATCTCATCGTGTATAGTGCTGTGGGCGGAGAAAGGTGGTGAATGAACGTGGCCGTCAACGTCTGTCTCGCATTGTTTCAGCCAACCGGAGAGCGACAGTGGCACAAATCACCGCCGACTTCAACGAGGGCGATGGCAGAAACGTCTCCACGAAGACCATCAGACGATCATTAGTCGCAATAGGTTATGGGAGTCGCCAACCCACCGGCGGGAAACCGCACGAAGCTGTGCATCCGTCATGTCAACAGTGAACTGTTCAGGCAAGTGGACGGTCGGTAATAGTCTCGGGCGTGTTCAACTGGCACGCGTTGGGACCTCTGGTACGTCTAGAAGCATCTTTGAACGGTCCAGGTTACGTGTCCATCCTTGCAGACCATCTGTGCATCCCTTCATGGTCATCGTGCATCCATAGGGCAATGGACTCTTCTAGCAGGACAATGCGCCTCCCCACAGAGCCATGGTGACTAGAATATAGTTCGAAGAGCATTCTGCAGAGTTTACCACTATGGAATGGCCTCCCCGTTCACCGGATATGAACCCTGTGGAGCATCTTCGGGATGCTGTGGAAAGGTCCGTCCGTGCTTTAGATCCTCCACCCAGGAATGCGAGGGAATTATGGAGAGCGGTGCAGCAAGCATAGATGGAAATACCTGTGGAACGCTTTCCTGAACTAGTGGACTCAATGCCTCGCAGTGTGGCTGCCCTTATCCGGGCGAAAGTTGGGCCTATCCGTTACTAGGTAGGTATCTCATGATTTCTGCCCACTGAGTGTACAACTGCAGCAGATGTAATTGATGAAGTAATTATTAAAGTATATTTTATCAGTTATTCTTACCGCATCCGTTGAGTTTCCTTGTATATGTTTATTGGTTGCTAGCATATCCATAAGCTGATGTGAACCGAAGGCGCCTTCTGTTGGTGCAGGGATGTGTACTTCTGTAACAGTGCTGGCAGTTGTGGTACTGGGTGCTGAGGGAAAAATTAACAATAAAATGTTATCAGTAACTCTGAAAGAAATGGTTGAGAGAGAGAGAGAGAGAGAGAGAGAGATGGAAACAGTGTCATAATGCACATTAGAATTAAAATTAATTTTGCCTTATCTGAGTAATTTACACAATCATTTGCCATACAAAGATCATATAATAAGATATAAATTGGCACGTATCACGCACTACCAGCAGTATCGTGTTATTATAAATTTATTCTTAAAGCCAAGACTACCAAACCGGCAGAGATTTGATGAAAATGTTCATTGATTTAGGCGTTACCGAGTTATGAAACTTTCGACAAATCTTTGTGGATAAGATTATTATCCTGTCCTACAGCAATAAAATATAGTGAAACAATTCGAAAGAATAGGTTAATTTGAAAGTAAAAGTAAGAAAATTAGTGATTTTATGGAAATTCAGCATTGTTAAAGAAGTTGGCAATCTACTGCTACAATAATTCGCCATTGACGTTAAAAAGATCAATATTCAGATAATTAATGATATTATAATCAATCTGTTTTATTCGACGGTTTGCGAAGTCATTTTTCAGAGAGTCAACATTATCTGTCAAACAAAAATCAAAATGAATTTTTAAAGAACACACGTCCTAATAGTGGAAGTGGGGTATCGTTACCGTCCTCCCCACACCGGGTTTGAAAAGGCCCGGGTTCGAATCCCGTCGATGATGCGAGGAACTTTTATGGGCCTCTTTCACTCTGTGGCTGTTAGTCAGTCTCAGAGTAGATAGCACGCATTTTCATCCGTAACCAGAGGTTTTTCGTCCAGCAAAGCAGGCAAATCGACCAGAGGACACACGCAATTTACAGACAGAATACACATGAGTAGATTGTGAATTGCTGGATGATAAAAAGTATTTTCCAGAAGATTATTTTCTAGAATTCTGCATCTCTAGAAGCGATGACCACCAGTAGCGTGCTAGTTTTTATAAGAATTTTTTTTTTTTTTTTTAGTGGAAGTATGTATTACACTTAATTTTTCTAACAATTTTTTTTTTGTCTGTAATACAGTATATACTATTTGAGAAATAATATGAGAAATTCTTTGTGAAATAATAAAAAAATACACATTACGTTACTATTTATTCTCACTAAAGTTAAGAATATTTGATTATAATGAACAAAAGAAAATCACATGAAAGTAAATCGCTTACGATGGAAATGCGCAATTTTAAAAACTATTTTATTTTATAAATGTAGTGCCTCCTATTTTTATTTCATGGTGAATTTTTATTGCTGCTTACATTATGTCGTAAAACAAATGTATTAAGCCCGGCCATAATTTTTTTTTTTACTATGGACAAATGTAATTATAAATTCATATTCTGCAATTTCAGAATATGAATTTATAATTACATTCAATTTCAGAATTATAAATATACACTTCCTCTTGCCGCCAGGCTGTACTTTGGGAGCTGTACCAGGGGTAGAATGTATTCGAGATCCATTTCTCATGCTACTTCAGTGCTAAACAGTGTGAACTATGACTGCATATTTACGGTTCTTTACCGACCACTTCCGCTGTTCCCGATACAATTTCAAGTGGATTCGTCTATTCCACTCACACACGAGAAGCTTTCAGAAAAACAAGTGCAGTCCTGAATTCTCTGCGTGCTGATGATGAACTGGAGGAAAGTTCGGTTTTGGTGATTGTCTGCGACGTTGCCCCCCGATTTCTGCGTACACAGTTCTGTTTTTGTTGATTATTTCTCCTAGCTTGACTTCGTCTAATTGAAGACCCTAGACAATATCTCCATTGATATATGGATGAACTCTTTACTCCCCATAACAGTGCTCATGCTCTACGAGCATTTATGATCATTCCTCTCTTGAAGTTGCTGATGTTTGCCTTTCCAATAGTACGCCTTTAATGACTCTACCGAGCTATTGTCATACCGTGTAATGTTGCACGTTAAGAGCTATTTCATTTCCTACGACAAAAGGCACGCTGATATTGGAGGACTGGATTCTCTAATAAATTGCAAGGGCTGTGTACTTGTATAATATATTGTGTGTGTTGTGCAAAGTTCATATACAGTGGCAGACAAAAAAACTGCATCACTTGTGAATTTTGCAAATGTGTGTTGCAGAAAAGTTCGAAATGCATTCGTTAGATGGGACATATCTCTGTGAATGAAATCCAATAGAAAGGCTCGAGCTGATATACCTAATTGCCATAAATATCTTTCCAAATGATAAAATGCATAATCAATGGAAATATGAGAAATCATGCAAATTGCAATCATGACAACCAAACATACATTTTATTGCATTTAGGTGTACAAACTGAAATGATAAGGTAACGTAATAGAATTATGTACTATAAATCAGCAAAATAAGTCCATACTATTTTGTTGTTCATCCTCTAGCTGCAATTACAACCTTGCAACGATCTGGCATGGAGTTAATCAACTTCTGGATATACGGTTGCCCAATTTCGTGGTCATCATCATCATTAGCCATTTTCAGTCCACTGCAGGATGAAGGCCTCTCCAGCAACTTTCCAGTTCCTTCTGTTTTGTGCAATGGCCATCCATTTACTACGCACAAACTTATGAATTTCATCTGTCCATCGCCGTTGTTGTCTTCCAGATTTTCTCTTAGCCCCTTTTGGGTACCATTCTGTTATTTTCCTAGTAGTCCATCTGTCATCATGTCTTCGAGCCATGTCTCCTGTCCAAGACCATTTTAGTTCTTTAGTTTTGATAAGAATGTCTTTTACTTGAGTTTTCTGCTTAATCCATGTGTTTCTCTTTTTATCTAACAGTCTGATTCCCAATGTAATTTTCCATTCTTCGCTCTCTAGTTTTCAGTTTCTCTTCCATTCTTTTGGTGAGTGCCCAAGTTTCACTTCCATAAGTCATGGTTGGAAGTATACATTGGTTCAATATTTTACGTTTCAGACAAATTGGGATACTGCTCCTCAGTATGTGACTATATTCAGTATGTGACTAAGGGCAGCAGTAAACAACTTCGGAGATATTGTGTCTCCTTGTCGAACTCCTTTCTCATATATTTTCTTCAAAATCATAATATATGGGGTATCTTTGCCTTGTATTTCCAGTGCCTAAAACATTGAATTATGCTGTATGGAGTCAAATGCTTTTTCAAAATCCACAAATGTCCGGCATAATGGTGTTTTATATTCATTTGCTTTCTCCATTAGTTGTGACATTGCGTGAAGGTGATCCACAGTTGAGAATCCTGTCCTAAAGCCAGCTTGCTCTTTCGGTTGATTCTCATCAAGTATTCTTTCTAATCTGTTAGTAATGACCCTTGTGAACAACTTGTAGATGTGGGATAACAAGCTAATTGGTCTGGAATTTCTGATTTATCTCCTTTCCTATGCAGCAAAACTATGATTGAATTATTCCACTCCTTAGGCGTCACACATTTTCTAATGCATTTGTGAATTTCGTGGTACCACACCCTTACGATGCTCTCCTGCAGTTGAATCTTACTTGTTGGCTTCTTCTGAGCAATTTCAGACGACATTATGTATCAGCAATTTTCAACAGAGTTTAAATCTGTACTGTTGCCGGGCCAGTCCAACACTGTAATGCCAGCATTTCTGAGGTATGACTACATCTTAAGGGAGAAAAACGAGGGAAAACATTGGTGCAAGTATGTTATAAGCTTTGTGAGACAAGAAGAGAAGACAAACTCATCATTAAATCTAAATAGCATAAAACTTACCAATTTTGCTGTGTAGCAAGGTGCTGAGTCTTGTTAAAAAATGCAGTTTTTCACGTCTGTGTAGTGATTCCTAATAACGGGTTTCAGGCACTCCTCCAAGATAACAGTGTGGGTTTCTGCATTCTCCATTCCGTTAATAAACTTAATTCGCCCCACCCCTTTGCTTGTTATGTATCCCCAGACTATCTGACCGGCGGGGAACTTTACAGTCGGTGTTATGCAGTCAGGATGGTATGCCTCCGATTTTCGTCTTCTGACATATCGCTTCCCATCCGAGTCATGCAGGTTGTCGCACTGTCTCGACAGCTGCGCTCCAGGTTTTAAACGGTTACCTACCTCTAGATCTCCGAATCGCCTATCGAGGTTTTTGCTATTACCTTAGACATGCCATTCCAGTTGACTTTTTAGACTTCACTGTTAATATTCACTGCGATCCTAAAACCGAAAAAAACTCGTTGCTGGAACCACCTGGTTCAACTCTGGCAAGATCGGTGGTCTTCTTCTTCAAAAGGTATGGTCACAAGAAAGTTTATTCCATCTGTGTCCTTTGCCTTACAAAAGTCTATTCTAAAATGGTTCAGTTCGAGTCTCCGCACTCTTTTTCTTCTAACTGGTTATAGTTCTCTTCGTGCTAAACTTGCTATGTTTAACCAGTCTGATTTTCCCCTCTGTAACTGTGGCAGCCCAGAAGACTGGCAGCATGTTCTTTTCACCTGTCCATATTACTTGTATTTTCGTCAGCCTCTGTCTGCTCTGTGTCAACCGTTCTCCCCAGGCAATGAGTCTTCTCTCTTGGACTCCAAAGAAAAATATCATCTTCTGCAAGATTTTGCACATAAAGCCTTTCCCAGACGTGGACAAATCATCAGCAGTGCCCCAATTTCAGGAACTACTCCTATTCCAGCTCTACCTCAAGTCCAGACCAACATCTCTATCATCGCCATCTCGTGATACCACCACCATCGTCACTACCACCATTTTTTTAGCTCAAGTACCATCTTCACTACCATCTTCGACTTGGACAGTTGGCTAACAAACGTGTATGACGCCGAGTGACATCACCGTATCTTCTTAATTTCTATTTCAATTTCTAGTCATCTGCTGGCACCACCTTACACTGGTGCGAGATGATTTTTTTTATTTCCTTTTTTTTAATTTTATTATTATAATTTTTTTTATTTTATTTTTTTCCATTTTATTAACTTATCTTTATCTTTATTTTTACTGAATTTTATTTTTATTTTATTTTGTTTTACTTATTTTTATTTATTTTTACTTATTTTTATCTATAATTTTCAGATTTTTTTAAAAAAATTTATTTACTGTTAAATTTAATTTTATTTGCTCATATTTAGAATGATTTCGACATTCAGTACGTGACACTCGAGGTTTGCTGCGGTTCGTGCCCGGTTGTGGCCCGCCTCCTCGCGGCGTAGACGGGTATCAGGACGCACCACCTGGTGCTTGTTGCTTTCTGAGAGTAAAGCGGCCATAAACAACTAAACAATATAAACACATACATGGCACAAACATAGCATTACACACATTTCTGGCCTTTCTGCAGAGTTTTTGTAACATCACAATGTATCACCGCGGAGTTGAACTAGCGTTTGGGAGCCGCCTTAGATAAGTTACTATACATTTGTACATACTATACTAGATAGAATGAATCAGAGCTGTAATACTCAATACGTTCTACGTTGATATTAATATTTGTAAATAATAAGAGGAGTTTACCTCAATATAGTACGTAGAACACTTCCGTATGATACTCTCCAGAAATTAAAACGAAAAATTCGAAAACTTACATTAGAGTAAAAAAATAAATAATTAAAAATCAATTTAACACAAATTAGCACAATTAAAAATCAATTTAATGCAATTAAAAATTAAAAAGAATCTAACGAAAAGATTCAAAACAATTTTCCTTCCTTTTATTTAACGCAATTAATTTTTATTGCGTTAAATTGATTTTTAATTGTGTTAATTTGTGTTAAATTGGTTTTTAATTATTTATTTTTTACTCTAATGTAAGTTTTCAATTTTTCTTTTTAATTTCTGGCGAGTATTATACGGAAGTGTTCTACGTAGTATATTGAGGTAAACTCCTGTTATTATTTTACAAATACAAACATACTATACATGTAGTATAGCAGGATGGGTAAAGTGCCTGCCTGGCAACCCAAAGGTCGCGGGTTCGAATCCCGCCTCAGGCTTGGATATTACGATGATGCCGCACTCTCCGGTTGAGCCTCACCGCCACGATACACGAAGGAAGCAAGAAAAAACTGGTTCCTTCGTGTATTGCTCACATCATACGATAAAAAAAAAAAAATACATGCGGCTTGAATTTCGATTCGTCAGAAAAGATGACTGTGTCTCATTGCTCTTTTATCCATGAAACATGCATTTTAGCCAAAGCAAGTCACTTCTTCCTCATTTGTTGGGTCAACAAAGGCTTCTTCTTGGGCCGATAGGCATGCAGACCACATTCCGAAAGCCGTCTTTGGATTAAAAAATTCAAATTATTATATACCCGTTTATTTATTAATGTCGGTAAATTGCGTGTGTTCTCTGGTCGATTTGCTTGTTTTGCTGGATGAAAAAACCCCAGTTTCTGGGGAAACCTTGTTATCTACGCCTGAGACCGACTATCTCAGCCACGGTGTGAAAAAAGCCCATTAAAGTTCCTCGCGTCATCGACGGTATTCGAACCCGGGCCTTTTCTACCCGGTGTGGGGAGGATGGTGACGATACCACTATGCTACCCGCGCAGACCGTCTTTGGATAGTTCGTGCACTTGTATCCACACCAGAGGCCATCTCGAAGTCTGGTTTTAGATCAGGAGCACTAGCATGACGATTAAGAAGGCATAGCTGTTTCAAATTTCGATTTTGGGAAGGCGTAGTCACTCTCTTACGGCCTGATCCAGGTCTTCTCTTCACATCACCGGTTTCACGCTTTAATTTTAGCACCCAGGATACTGTTGACTGGTGGTAGCCTATTTTATCAGTGATAGCATGCGTAGAAAGCCCTTCCTGGGACAGAGCGACAGCTATACTTTTTTCTTTTTTTTTGGTGTTAACTGAATATATGGAGCCATGCTGACACCTCGGCAAAACAGGATTATTATACCCTTCCAACGCCGTATTTGTTTATTGTTGTTGTTTGTTTTTTGGTTTTTAGGAGCATTAGCAACTAAGGCCATATTGCTCCGGGGATATGCGGTGTCAGTATATCCAGACTCTGGATAGGTCTGGATATACTAACCTATCCAGAGAATTCGATTCCATAGATCATAAGTTTCTGAAATTTAAATTACAATCATATGTTATGTCCTAACCCCCCCCCCCCCTCCCAATTAGACTGGATTAAGACTGGTTTTCTGGCTATATCTCTCAAAGTCATACCATCTAATTTATTTATTTGGGAAATACATCAAGATAAATTAATTTTTAATAGGAATACCACAGGGATCTGTTCTAGAACCATTAATATTTATTATCTACTTTAATGATCTGGCTTTTCATTTTCCAGAGAAAGCAAAACTGTTATTCTTATGCAGATGATACAAAATTAGTTTCGTCGTGCAATACACAACTGGACTTGCATATGCATATAGAAAGCGCTCAACATCATAACAGTTGGACCATAAAGAATAACTTCTTGAATGCCAATAGATGTAAGGTAGTATCGTATAGACATTCCACCAAAAACAATATTCTATGTTTATATTATTGAAAGCCAAGTAATACCCAGAGAGAATTCTGTTTCAGATTTAGGTATAACCTTTACACATCACTGCACATTCGTCACCCATGTTAACCAAATAATAAATGAAGCTCACAAGAGAGTGAGATTCATAAAACCGTTTACTTCTTCTTTAAGCAACTCGAATTTGACGAAAACTTTATTCCACATTAGTATTTATTCATTTAGAATTCGCTTGCTCGGTTTGGTTCCTACTTTCACATAATTTAATAAACAAACTGAAAAAATACAGATACAGATAGTCAAATATCTGTTACTCCAAGGCAGAATTAATTATTATTGTAATAGATATCACGATTGTTTATTTAAATATATTATGAAACAGCTATATACGAGTATAAGAAGACACACCCAAAGATTAACATTAATATTTATGTATATTCAACAGTCAATGTTTGAATACTTAAATATTCAAATATTTAAGTTTGAATACTTAAATATTTGAAATAATGTAATCCATTATCATAAATTACACAAACATAAATTAAATGTTACGTCAATAACCGCTATTTATTTAAAACATTTTTAGAAATCTAAGAATGTTTAAAATAACATTCAGAACAGATTATAGAAAAAATAGCCCCTTTAACTAGTTATTAAATTTAATAGACTAATATAAACTTGATCCCTTTTTCACCTATTCAGGTTGTTTATTACAATTAAGTATATAATATCGGTGTAGATGCACCATAGTTTACCCATCACCTATTCTTCATGCATTAGGAATCTGCAGATAAATGAACCACTGGGTGGCAGTGATCACAGTGTGCTGAAGTGGGATTTACTCAAGGAGGTAACTACCATCAGAGGTAAAGGGAAGGGTTTTTGCTTTCGTAAAGGCGACTATGATGGTCTGAGACAGTATTTAAATTCTATACAATGGGACCAACTGATGATGTTACCAACAGCAAATTCAAAATGGGAAGCATTCAAGGAACTAATCTTGGAAGCTACCAGGCTTTACATACCAACCAAGAAATATTGTTCAAGGTTCAGGCCTTAATGGTTGTCAGATGAACTAATGAGACATATGTCAGAGAAGAAAAATGCATGGGATACATACAAATTAATGGGTGACGTGGAAGCCTATGATAGATATAAGTTGGTCTGTAACCAAGTCACAAAGGATATTAGGCAGGCAAAGGCAGATTATGAGAAATCCTTGGCAAAGGATGCAAAGGAAAACAGAAAAGAGTTCTTTACCTATTTAAACTCAAGAAGGAAAGGGATGAATCAGATTGGTCCACTGGATGTTGATGGTTCAACAGTTGAGGATCCAGCTCAGGTGGCTAACAATTTAAACGAGTATTTTGCATCTACATTCACACATGAGGAGTTATTCAGGAAGGGGAATGTCGTAGGTGAAGTAAACATTGGCAGTGAGCTAGATGATTTTCTAATAACTGAGAGGAAAGTGGAGGAGAAATTGTTGAGGATAAACATAAAAAAGGCACCCGGGGTGGACGGGATCTATCCAGTTATATTAAAGGAGGCAGCAAAGGAAGTAAGCAAACCCCTAGCCATAATTATGAGAGCTTCTTTGGACTCAGGGGAGGTACCCATGGACTGGAGATGTGCAAATGTAACCCCAATTCACAAAGGAGGATCAAAGGCTGACACAAGTAATTATAGACCTGTTAGTTTAACTTCGGTTCCAGGAAAATTAATGGAGGCACTGGTTAAAGAAGCACTGCAGGATCATCTGGACAAGAATTCAGTTATAGCTCAGACGCAGCATGGGTTTGTTAAGGGCAGGTCTTGTCTGACCAATTTGATTGGATATTATGATGTAGTCACAAAAGAACTGGATGCAGGGAATAACTTTGATATTATATATTTGGATCTTAGAAAGGCTTTTGATACTGTTGCGCATGGAAGACTGCTGCACAAATTGGAGAAGTGTGGCATTCGAGGCAAATTGCTGCTATGGATAAAGGGATGGTTGAGTGGCAGAAGACAGAGAGTGGTAATCAATGGACACTGCTCAACGTGGACTAATGTTATTAGTGGAGTTCCTCAGGGTTCAGTGTTGGGTCCATTATTGTTTTCTGTATTTATAAATGATATTGATGATGGTGTATCAGGCTTAATGTCCAAGTTTGCAGACGATACAAAGGTTGGCAGGGTTGTTAAGGACACTACTGATACTATGCTGCTGCAACAGGATCTGGAAAGGTTGAGCAGATGGGCTGAGAGGTGGCAAATGAAGTTTAACATTGACAAATGTAAAGTACTACATATGGGAAACAGTAACCCCAGATCAACGTATCAACTCTGTGGTACTACGCTGACAGTGGTAGAGAATGAAAAGGACCTGGGGGTAATTGTGCAGGCAGATATGAAGTTCTCTGAGCAGTGCAGACGAGCTGCACGAGTAGCTCATGGTGTCTTGTCAATGATATACAGGAATTTTTCTAGCAGGGACAGGGATGTGATTATTCCCTTGTATAAGGCATTGGTCAGGCCACACCTTGAGTACTGTATACAGGTGTGGAGGCCTCATTTCAAGAAGGATGTAGAGCTGCTGGAACGAGTACAGAGAAGGGCAACAAGATTAGTGAATGGAACAAAGGGTTGCTCTTACGAAGAAAGGCTTAAGTTTTGCAAATTACAGAGCCTGGAGACTAGGCATCGCCGAGGTGATCTGATAGAGGTGTATAAGGCTTTGAATGGCTTGAGCATGCTCAATGCCGATGGGATTCTTCCTCTTGCTCAGAATAATCACCTGAGAGGGCATAAATTCAAATTGAGGAAGGACGGATGTCGGATAGATGTGCGGAAATTTGCCTTTAGCCAGCGGGCAGTTGGTTTGTGGAATAGACTTCCATCGCTTGTTGTTGAAGTTGATAGCCTAAACAAATTTAAGGCTCAGCTGGACAGGTATTTCTAACGAATTGAGGGGTGAAATGGGAGTAGTGGTTGTTTTTTTTTTTTTTTTTTTTTTTGGCTGATGCTGAATAAGCTTGCTTTCTTGCATCATATGCCTCTACTAATGCTAATGCTAAAAAATAGCCCCTTTAACTAGTTATTAAATTTAATAGACTAATATAAACTTGATCCCTCTTTCACCTATTCAGGTTGTTTATTACAATTAAGTATATAATATCGGTGTAGATGCACCATACTTTACCCATAAATTTGAACTACGTATGTAGTGTGAAAAGCATCATTTTAATTGTATCTCACATTGTGGGTGCCTTCACAACGAGATAGCGGGTATTGCACTACTTCAAATAAATAACGCTTCTCTAGTAGAGAAGACTACTGTTATTTATTTTTAGGGGATACCCCCAGTATCTTTAATTACACTTTAATTACAATTTAAGATAATCTGTTAATCCCTAGATAACACTTTTTCATAATTTATTTTTATATTTTGCATTTTTTGTTGCACTTACATTTTAATTATGAAATGCTTCTTAGGGAGGTCTGTTAATCAAGTTAGCACTAATTTTGTAACGACACTGAAGATTTTAAATTGTGTAAATTTAATTATTTTTGTTTTACATTCTTAATGTTTTTCTTGACGTGTGTGTGTGTGTATTTGTGTGTGTATATATATATATATATATATATATATATATATATATATATATATATATGTAGTGGCAGACAAAAAACTGCATCACCTTTAAAAAAGTAACATTTGTAGTGAAGCGTATAAGATATTGTTTGATTACAGTTATTTTGTTTGTCGAAAAGTAAAGGCATTGCGTCAAATAACGCTTCTATTGCATCAGACAGTATTTTCAAGGCATTGAATCAGCCGTTTCTATAAATACAGCGTTGGAAAGGTATACACGCTCATTAGTATCCTGTTTTGTGGAGGTTTAAGCATGGCTCCATATATTCAGTTGACACCAAGAAAAAAAAGTGTAGCTGTTGCTCTGTCATGAAGGCTATGGCTGATAAAATAGGCTGCCACCAGTCAACGGTTCCCGGTTGCTTAAATTAAAGCATGAAACGGTGATGTGGACATGTGTATATATAATGGGCGGCACCTAGAACGTCTGTTCAACTCCGCCTCGTGTCTCTGTTAAGAACAGTATCACTACAAATGGGCCAGATATGTGTGTGACGTAGGTTTGTGTGTATTGTATGTGTGTTCTGTTGTTATGTTCTGGCCACTTGGCTACCCAGAAGCATCAGTCACCTGGACAGATGATTCTGGGTACTCGTTCACACCACGGGAAGGTGGGCCAGTTCCAGTAGAGCACGTAATGCCGCAAAAGAGACTCTACCCACCTGATGTTGCCAAAAGGTGGGCCAGAGTCCTCAGGGGGCCATTCCAGAGGAAAAGAAAGGAACGAGAAAGAAGAAAAAATTAAAAAAATAAAAAATAAAATAATAATAATAATAATAATAATAATAATAAAATAAACACAACCCGTGGTTGCTGGTTAAAAAAAAAAAGCGAGAGAGAAAAAGACACGTTGGGATAAAAAAAAATAATAAATAAATAAAAGAATAAAATAAAAAAAATAATAAAAAAAAAAGAAAAGATTCTGGGACTGATAAGATGAAAAAAAAAGTAGTCTTCAAAAAATACTCTTGTATCCAGAATAATTCAGATGTGGAACTGGTGATCTTTAGGATCAGTGCACTGACAATTCATGCAAACATGAACCATATAAGAAAATAAATCAGAGAAGCAAACTATTGTCCCGCTTACAGTTGTATTTGTTGGATTGTTTTGGTGCGCTACTCTGGCGTTGATTCTTTTTCTGCGAGCAAACACCTCGAAGGCAAAGTTCTGAAGATCTGAGAGATGATTCTTATTATGCAGAAGCATTTCTTCTTGCCCCGGAGAGAGATCTGGAACATCAGTTCGCAGCTTCACCCTAAGATCGTCGTAGATTGCACAGTTAAAGAGCAGGTGACTCCAATCTTCTGTATACCCGCAGCTGCAGAGATCGGTGTGATGCAAGCTAAACTAAAAGTTTTTGATTGAGAGAGAGCCATGTCCCGATACCAGAAAGGAAGTTTCCATAGTTAAAGAGCACCAGGTTTTAACCGATTTAGAGAGTAAGAAGGTCACATCAGGCAGGAATTTTCTTGTCGTCGCTCCAAGTGCGGTGGTGTTCCATCTGGTCTGCCAGATGCTAATTAGCTCGTTAAAGCATCTGGAGTTCTCTTTTTTAGCTGGATACCAAGTAATTCTGAAGGTATTTGTTTTTTGTGTCGAAAGCAGATGCCACGATAGATGACAAATAGATCCAATGGGAGGGACCCCGCAGTAATTTGCACTGCAACGGTGGAAACTGTTCTACAGACTCTGAGAATAGAGGAGCATGCTCCGCTGGATGAAATTCAGTTTTAACCTCATTTTGGAATTGGTGGCCCGATGAAACCAAATTCCGGTGATGTGAAGAGAAGACTTAGATCAGGCCGTAAGAGAGTGACTACGCCTTCCCAAGATCATTATTTGAAACGTCTATGCCTTCGTAATCGCCATGCTAGTGTTCCTGATATTTAAAACTGGACTTTGAGATGGCCTCTGTTGTTGAAACAAGTGCATGAACTATCCAAAGACGGCTTTTGGAATGTGGTCTGCATGCCTATTGCCTCAAGAAGCCTTTGTTGACCCAACAAATGAGGAAGAAGCGCAATGGAACACGGTCATCTTTTCTGACGAATCGAAATTCAACTTGCATGGCTTGGATGGGAAGCGATATGTCAGAAGACGAAAATCGGAGGCATACCATCCTAACTGCATAACACCAATTGTAAGGTTCTCCGCCAATCAGATGGTCTGGGAATGCATAAAAAGCAAAGGGGTTGGGCGAATTATTAACGGAACGGTGAATGCAGAAACCTACTATTTTGGAGGAGTGCCTGAAACCCCTTATTAAGGATCATCACACAGACGTCCAAAACTGCATTTTTCAACAGGACTCAGCACCTTGCCACACAGCAAAATTTATTTTATACTACTTAGATTTAATGATGAGTTTGTCTTCTTGTCTCACGAGGCTTAAAACATACTTACACCAATGTATTCCCTTGTTTTTCTCCCTTAAGGTGAAGTCATACCTCAGAAATTCTGGCATTAAGCGTTGGACTGGCCCAGAAACAGTCTAGATTTGAACCCTATTGAAAATTGCTGGTGCATAATGTCGTTTAAAATTTCTCAAAAGACGCCAACAAGTAAGATTCAGTTTGCAGGAGAGCATTGTAATGTTGTAGTACCACGAAATTGGGCAACCGTATATCCAGAAGTTGATTAACTCTATGCCAGATCATTGCAAGGCTGTAATTGCAGCTCTATGAGGAACAACAAAATGTTGAGGACTTATTTTACTGATGTACAGTACATAATGCCATTACGTCCACTTGTCATTTCAGTTTGTACACGTAAATGCAGTAAAATGTATGTTTCGTTGTCATGATTGCCATTTGCATGATTTCTCATATTTCCATTAATTTTACCCTTTGGGAAGATATTTATGGCAATTATCAGGTGGAGTTTTTTTTATTGGATTTCATTGACAGAGATATATATATATATCTCATCTAACAAATGCATTTAGAATATTTCTGCAATCCACAATGCAGCGAAAAACAGATTATTTGCAAAATTCACAAGTGATGCAGTTTTTTTTGTCTGCCACTGTATTATATGTGTGCGTATGTATGTGTAAACAAGTATTTCACAGCTCTTAATTAGTCGCGGATGCCGTAATTCTATCGTTTATTAAACAAAATGACAAGTCTTCATGTGAAGAAAATCCAGCTTTTGGTGTTTCATTTAATTTTATCATGAGATCTAAAAAACAATGCTGCCGCTTCTGTTGTTAAATTTTTACATTTACATATATACAAATGTACATATACACAATCACCTTCCATTAAAAATTATTCGATTCTGTTTAAGAAACTCTTTCAGATTATAAAGCATCTCCAAAAAATTATGAAAAGCAAAAAAAACACCAAATACTCGATAGAAAAAAACAAAACAAACATGTACGTAAGAGTTCTGTGTTATCAGTAGCGCCTGAAACATAGTTCAACTCCGCCAGTAATCACCGTAATATTGATTTTTGTAGTTTGTATATTACGTGTGGTTTATACATGCCATCCTTAGCTGGACAGTAGCAGGAAAGGGGGTGGGGTGCTCGCCCCGCCCTCACCACGAGGTTAAAGGTGGGCCTTTAATTGCCCAAAAGAGGCAGATTCCGCACCAATCGAAGGAAGTGCCATATCGGTTAGTTTCAGCAGATTTCACTAGATGGCCAAACTAGAGAAAAAATAAATAAAATAAAAGTAAAAAATATTCAGTGAGGTCATCACCGAAGTCTTCGTGGATTTCAGTACTTCCAATATAGACCTGAAAGGCAAGCAGGATGAAAGAAAGACGAAAGATGATTTATAATGATGCATCGTTGGAACTCATCGAACTGTCTTCTGTTGAAAACGTCAACGGAAAATTGTTAAATGTTTAAAATTCGAATCAGTTTCAACCAGAACTGTTACATTGTCAGTTGAGAATTGCAAAACATTTTTCCAGTAGTGAATTTCTAAAATAACAGTAATAAAGACAGTGAAAAACAATGTGCAACCAGTCTTCTTGCTTCTTTTAGGAAAAAAAGTATACAATTGTTATTTGGACAAAGCTCAGCATGGTAGATTACTCTTTATTTGTGTGCAGGGTGGTGGTTATATTAAGCACGCCATATTTGAGGAGAGTAGATGAGCATGGATAATCGTATATAACAGAGCATTCCAAAAGAATGATAACATCACATCAATTTAGAAAGGTGAAAAAGAGTATTTTTTTAGTTGTATCAGAAAAAATTCTGAAGCAGACAGTTTCACTTTTATTTTTTCACAATGAAAGAAAAATTCATAAACAGAAAAATGGATGAGTAATTTCATTTCACTTTCTGTTCTAATATCCTAAATATTATTAATTTGATTACATTTTGGAATTCTTATAAAAGTAGTTGCTTATATGTACGTTTTTTTGATCAAGGTACACACGGATTCATCGCAAGAAAATTCCATGTTATTAAAAAAAAAAAATGAAAGGACTTGTTGAAACTTAAGCGTTGTTCGACAAAGAACCGAAAGAAGAGTAAAATGGAGAAACTTAAAATTAGTAGAGTTCTTAACTATGGAATATTAAAGGGACTTTAATTAATAAAAACAATCCTAGATAGTGACAAGTTTTTTTTTTGTATTATTTTACTAAGTTTAAATACATCAGTGTTAGTTTCAAAGTGTCGGTACGTCCTAGGTCTATGAAAGAAGTGTCATTAAGTTGCAATTTCTTCTCCATCTAGGAAGATTCCGCAGTTTACAGTTCCTTCAAGCAGATATCAGAAAGTTTTAGAGCTAGTTATCTTTGAATAAGAAAGTCCTTTTTGAAATAAAGATAACTTTACATAAAAGGCAGTTATCGCTCACGGATGAAAGTAGAGCTTGTAAGCTGACCGAAGAGGAAAAAGGATCAAAGTTAAGCGATAGTTCTTTACAGGACATATTCAAGAAGATCCATGGTTTGGATGAAAGAGAAAATGAGAAAGCTGGATGCATTGCTGAAGCTGTGGAAGCACGAACTGTTTGATTGCTTTTCCTCTATAGCAGTTTACAAATACTGATGTGCAGGAAATACAAGTCAGGCTCTGCTGAAATATGTTATTTGTAACTGCTACGATATTTGTTTTTTCGAGATAGTGATGAAAAGACAAGTTATTCATATTTACTGCAAGCCACTTGATGCAGCTGAAGAGTCAGATGAATCTAGCAGGTAGCTTTTCATAGGACTGTTTATTCTGTAAACTTTATGACTTAATGCCTTCAGTCAGTGAATATGGAGTGTTTTAAACAAGTGAAAAAAGGAACTAAAATTTTATCGTTACTCACCTTAAAAAAGATGTGCTGAAAGAAAATAAATAATAATAAAAAAAGATATAGCTACGCTTCATGACACTTTTCTGTAAAAAAATTGTTCTATAGTAATTTTAATATTTTTAAATTCATTATATTATTAAATTTTAGTCTATTTAAGTGCTTATTTTCGTCTATTTAACCCGTTCCTTAAAGAAAAGCCGTACTGAAACCTATTAACTATAGGCAACAGCAGAAAACTGACGTTTATAGAGAATTCCTCCGGTCTGCTGTAGGGTTTAAATATTAGACATTTTCCTTGTGTCAGAGCAGCATATCAATTTCCTTGCCACAAAGACATGTAAAAAGGGAATTCACGATATGATGGAGTACAGATTCGAATGAATCGTCTTTCGAAGTAAGTGGTCATGAGACATCAAATTTTGCGTTGTATGTTTTGTTATGCGACTAAGGCTAAAGCTCCATCTACCTGTAAATTGTTTGTATGCTGTTGTCTGTTCGCCTGTTTTTTTTTTTTGGTGAAATGTTCCATTTTGCCGGAAGGAGGTGAGTTTTCCTGAAACGAATAACTCGGTCCTGGTGTGAAAAGTTGGTGTTATCAAAAAATGACATTAACTGCTCATGAAAGTGTAGTGATTTCTCCACTTGCCGCTCCTTTGAACGAAAATTCTGCATTCGGATCCCGTCGATGAATGGAGGAATTTCTAAATGCCTCTTTAATGGAGGGTGTAGTTAGCTAATATCAAGAATCAAGCGGGGAGTAGGGTTTACCCATGACTTATTCCGGGTTTTCCAGCACGCACAACATGCAAATTGGCCGTTGAACTTGCACTAGCCAATTTATATGTTTTGTATGTATTATATCTATATACACTTGTATAGACATAATACAAAATGGAGCAAAATAGTGTCAAATCCCTGATGCTCCTAAAAACCACTAACAACGTGAATTGAAATGCCCTGGTCGATACCGCCGACCGAAGCTACCTCAGATGACGTTGTATCCACCAGATTTGTAGAAATATAGTACATTTTCAATAGGATGGGATATTATTTTGTCTGGGTCGGTCATCGTGGTAGTAGTAGTACAAAAGAAATGGTACCTATTTGATAAAGGCCTGCCATTCGATTCTCGTTGTATACTGGAGTATACTGAATATTTTATAAAAGAATTTTTTTCGCTGCATATATTTGTTTGTCAGTTTGATTCTCTCTTCGAACTACAAAGTAACATCTAACTGTAATGGTATCTTGAAAGGTATAATTCAACGCTCAGGAATTCAAGTCCTCAGTAGAGAGTTTTATTCATTAAACAGTTATTACCTTAAGACATATCAACCCTCGTATATTGATACTACCATCACTCTTTTTACATCCAGTGAAAGTGACTTGGTTTTGAATGTTGTTATCTGCCCCGAAATTTAAGGGGTTGCTTCCCTACATGAAGGTAAGGGGTTGCTTCCCTACATGAGGTTTACGATAAGACACAACATGCGGGCTGACATGTTGGCCAGCAAGCCGTCAAAAATGAAAACAACGTTGGCCGGCATGTTGAAGTCGGATCGGAAAGACACACTCCGGCTTCTTGTGTTGGGTGTATATTTTTAGCTAGTAAACGCCTAGTCGCCAAGCCGGGGTGAGTCCTCTCTGCTGAACCTTGCATGGGGTGGGATCTGAGATTGGGATTCTTCGACCCGCTGTCGAGCGCTCTACTCTATCATTTTAATTAACGACTTCTTCATACTTCTATGGGGATGCCTCTAACTATCCTCTCCATCTTTCTGTTACTATTCTCCCTACTATACATCCACTCTCCTTTCCTATATTTCCACGGGCTTCTCCAGAGCCTCGATTCTGGGGATGCCCAGCAGGAGCTAATAGATAAATCTTGCGTGCTTCTGAGTAGCTAGACACGAGAGACAGGGGTAAATCAACCTGGTACTTGTCGTCCCCCCGGCTACTAAATCGCCTGATGCCGGCCACTCACAACAAAACATCAGGTCTTCACATATACCAACATTGCATACAAACGGCCGGCCATAGCACTTCCTCACCACGTCATGACACAGTGACAAATGGTGGGGGGAAATGAACCATAAAGTCCGCAAAAAAACCCCTCTAACAATAATAATAATCTATACTAGGGGGGATTTGCTCCATTCTCGCTGCGCTCGCTTCTTTTGATAAGGTAAAATAAAATACTTACAGTAACTTTCGACACTGTGTGACACTTTGCTATGAATACATAAATATGTTACATATGGAAATCAAGCATGGTACCGCGTGGTCATGTTAGATAAACATAGCGCGTAACCACGCCTAAACCCTATTAAAATAAGCTTCTGTTACGTATTTGTTACGTTTACACGTAACCCGCATCTCTTTCTCCCATTGGCTGAATAAATATCACTAGGAGGAAAATTATTTTAATGTATAGAAAGATATATAAAACGTTTGGTATGCTGCCCAAATTTTGCAACTGCTAATTGTTGCCAGCACCCGTTCACGCGGTTTACGTCGCATGACCACCATACCGGGCATTCTTTATTAATTTTTGTACTAACGTTTTTCGCGCCGGCCGCGCTAGCCAGGTAGGTAAAGTGCATGCCTGGCAACCCAAACGTCGCGGGTTCGATTCCCGCCTCGGGCTTGGATCACAGTAAAAATGCAGAAACTTTGGGTGGTGCATTATGGCCATAGAAGCTGATGCGCTAACAAGAAAAAAAAACGTTTTTCGACTGAAGAAAGGCAACCTATGCCTGAAAGCTATCGATGAATATTTATTTATTCTGTCTTCAATTTTAATAAACCGTTCTACGGTTTAAGAAGTGTAAAAATGGCTGAACACTCTGTAAGAACTTTGATGAAATGTTAATGAAACATTAGAGGAGAGATCAAATAGTCTAAAGACCGAAACGAGAGACTACGAAGACGGACAGAAAACATTGAAGAAAGAGAAGCAAGACTGGAAATGAGAAGACAGGCAAAACGCCGTAGGACTAATCAAATAGAAGTACGGATGCGAATAATCAACAAGCTGTAATTAATGTGGAAGAGCATGACATAGGAAATATGTGTTACAACTGTGCACCAAGGGTCTATTGCAATGCAAGATATTAGGGAAATGAGTTAAACACATCGAATAAATATTTTAAATGATGTCATGATGGAAAGGTTTCACTTGACTCACTGTCTGGGACACCTACTCTATTACAAGAGCTGCTTACAGGGAGTACACGTGAAGCAAATAACTACAGAGAACATATACGAGAGTACAACTCAGCAGCAGCGACGTTCGCATCAATGGGCGCAGAGATTAAATCACCGCCTGGAAATGTTCCATACTGTTTTAGAATACACGGCCAGATTTACCATTTGGTCTGAACGCTATATCCAAACGAGGCAAATAAGCCAGGATATGGACAACTTTCTAGTTTCGATTCTGCTGAAGCAACAACAAAACTGCTTGAAAAACAATCAAACCAAGGGTGTATTGCCGCAGCAGTAATGCAACAATTGGACGAGATGCTGCGACAAGTTAACCCATTTGCTGAGCCATATAAACAAATGCATGAAATAACCCAGGCCAATCCAACAATGAATGTGTGCATGGTATTTATAGAAGATCCATTCTTAGATAAGAGACGATTTAATGCACCTACATCCAAAACGGAGGTTGCTCCAATATTTGCTAGAGAAGACGGGCAATCACCTGCAAATAGAGACATATGCATATATCCCACAGGTCACTGCTGTAGAATTATATCACCGCTAAACAAGAATGGCGATGACTGAAGGATCTAGATTAAACTATTTAGGGCATAATCAGAAAGGTGGCTTATGTTACGCCGGGTAAATCTAGGGTAAAATCCGGTGGTTGTCGTCTCTCCCTTTTCCAGTTTCTAAATCGCCTGATGCCAGCCACTCACAACAAAACATCACATCTTAATATACACCGACAATGGCACTTACCTCTTACAAACGGCCGGCCATGGCACTTACCTCTCCACAAGATGACACAGGAACAAATGGGGGAGGACGCTAGAATCCGCAAAAAAAAAAAAAAAAAACTCTAACAATAATAATAATACTAACAATAATTTATTAATTCCGCGAGTTTTACTATAGTGAATTTGTGTTATCAGATTTAATTTTGTAGAAAATGATCCATACAAAGGACTCAATCGATGGAACAAGGCAAACACTATTCGTGTTATAAAACATTTCTTGCCAGCACCACTAAAAAAAAAAAAAAAAGAAAAAAGAAGATGCAATACAGTGCGTCTTACTCTGTCTGTAAAAGTCGACTAAAAGGCGGACTTGATTTTGGGTGAACCTCAAGCTAGCAAGCCGGCTGCCGGCCTGTCCCATCATAAATACTTGTAAATTTTCCCTAACACGTTGGGTAAAAAACACCCAAAATTCCGGCAGACGGCTTGTTCCCACGTAATCATAGCATGGCGAGAATTTTTATAGGATTTTTTTTTTTCATACCGTAACCAAGTTTTCGATCTCGAGAGAAGGATTTTTTTAATTCAACAACCGGGCACATAGACATATTCATGAGGTGTGACCTAATAGAGCGAAATTGAAAGTCTGTACGGTAATTTAGCATTGACTCATTTCTAAAAAAAATTAAGATCCATTTTTCTGCATCTTCAGCAGTACTGTAGTATGATTTAGTATGATGGAACATTAAGCAGTAGGCCTACCTCCGAAACACTGTAAACTTTGAATACTGACTTTTTTTTTTTTTTTTTTTTATGGAAACCCCAAACACGAGAGGTATTAGAACCTATAGTACTTAGTACCGTGCTTGGGTTGGAAGTTGAGAAGACGAAAGAAGATATTTGTTGATATTGGACTTGAGCTTGTGTAGATTGTAATTTTCAGGAAATACGTATGAAGGAAGGTTGTTCCAGAAAACGACAGTTGTATGAATAAATGAGGAAGATGAAAAGTTGGTTCTGTGAGCTTGAAGTTGGACAGTAAATAGATGTTAGCTGGTGGCGGCACGTGTTCGGACTGTTCTGAAAGAGAGAGCGGAAATTATAGAAGCCAATTCAGAACAGTGCCCATGGAGGTATCTGTAAAAGAGGCATGCAGCAGAAACAGTACGTCTTTGAGACAGCGAGTGGAGAGACTCTGTTAGAGATGAATCGTTAATTAACCTAACTGCCCTCTTCTGAATGGAACCAAGAAGCCTGAGAGAGGTATTGGGGGCACCACCCCAGATGTGGGAACAATATTCCATGGCAGGGCGGATTTGCGATTTATACAGAGTGAGCAGCTGCTTGGAAGAAAAGTAACGCCGAGAGCGAAAGAGGAAAACCAAGTTTTTTAGATGCAGAGGAAGCAATATTTGTAATGTGCTTGTGCCAAGAGAGATTAGAAGTCAGGGTAATCCCCAAAAGAGATATATCATTTTTCCTAGAAATCGGAGTGTCACTAAAGATAATGATAGGAGAAGAAGAATACTTTTTCCGAGATATAAGACAAGACTAAGTTTTAGTAGGGTTGAAATAAACTAAGTTGTCTTTGTCCCACTGGAGAATTACCTGAAGATCGGCATTTAAGGAATTTTCGAGAAGTTGAAGCTGATTGAGCAGGACAAGGTTTCTCAAAATGGAAAGTGGAATGCAATGTGCTATCATCGGCAAAACTATGGATATCATTTCCAGTCAACGGAAGAAGGTCATTAATATACAAGAGGAAAAGAGTGGAGGAAAGAACTGAACCTTGGGGGACACCAGCATTAGTGGAGAAGTTAGAAGCCAGAGAGCCATTTACCATCACCCTCAGTGAGCAATCGGAGAGAAAACTGGATAACCAATTACTAAAAACAGTTGGCAATCCATAAGATGGAAGCTTGTTTAGGAGACGTTTATGCCAAACACGATCGAAAGCCTTTGAGATGTCGTTGGAAAGATTAAGTTGAGATGGAAAGGTTCGGTGAAACTACTTGTTTCACCGAACCTTTCCATTGAATTAGTCCATAAATGGGTAACAAGCCAGAATATCACCAGTGAATCGACACTGACGGAACCCGTACTGGCGATCGTTTATCAGATGGAAGGTTTCTAGGTAGTTTAAGAGTTGGAAGTTAATTGATTTCTCCATTACTTTAGAAAGAGTAGAAGTAATTGCAATGGGACGATAATTGGATTGGAGGGATTTGTCACCCTTTTTAGGAACTAGCTGGATATGAGCAAATTTCCAAGCAGAAGGAAAAACACCTTTGGAATAAGAAAGTGAAAAAAGGCGACAAAGAATAGTAGTAAGTTCAGGAGCACAGGTTTTGAGAACAAGTGGAGAAATACCATCGGGACCTGGAGCTTTCTTAACATCAAGATTCGTCAAAATCCTTCTGACATCCTTTTGACGGAAGACCACAAGGCATTGAATGGAGCGTGTTGGGAATGGTGGGAGGTGTTTTACCAAGATCATTAATACATGAGTTGGAAAAAAAAAATGGGATGCTAGCATCAGCTTTATCCTTGGCTGAAGTGACAACAGAACCATCTGGTTTGGACAGAGGTGGGAGCAGAGATGGGCAAAAGTTGCGGCTAATAGCTTTGTCAAGAGACCAGAATGCTCGGCTACCATTAGGGCAAAAAGCAAGTTTTCTGCTCTTAGCCTGTTCAAATTCTAGTTTGGACTGATTAATAACTGCTTTACAATTGTTGCGACTTTGGTGTAGGCAGAAAATGAAATTGAAGAATTAGAAACAAGCCAATTACGATATGCAACATTCTTCTCTTGAACAGCCTTAGCACATTTATTGGAAAACCAAGGTTTAAATAAAGGACGAGATTTTAAAGTGGAGTGTGGGATAAAGGATTCCATTCCTGCAAGAGTAATTTCACTGACACGATCTGAGCAAACGTTGACATCAGAAGTTTTGAAACAGTAATCCGACCAAGGAAAAGAAGAAAAGAAGTCTCGCAGGTCATCCCATTTTGCATTGTTGTAATGCCAAACAACACGAGGTTGGGAATAGCTATGAGATAAAGGTTCCATTGCAGAAGAGACAATCACTAAGTTGTGATCTGTAGTGCCTAAAGGACCTCTCACTTCGACCGTGTACTTAGAATGGTTGTTTGTGAGAAAAAGATCAAGCGTATTGGCTGTATGATTAGGATTGTCTGGTATTCTTGTAGGTAAATGAATAATCTGTGCTAGGTCATTAGTAATTGCAAAAGCCTCAGCATCTCGACATGCTGGGTCCGTGTGACTAGAAAACGGAAGCCAGCTGGAGTTGTGAACATTAAAATCACCAAGGAAAATTACCTCACTGTTAGGAAAGTTGGACTGGAGAAAGTCAAGTTGCAAAGAGAGGAAGTCAAAGAGCTCCAATTGATTAGTGGAGTTGGGAGAACGGTAGAGACAACAGATGAATTTGACACAATGAGGTAGAGAGATTTTAAGCCAGAGAAGATCAAAGAGAGGAGATTCCAAATTGCCAAGTCTCTGACAGGGAATATCAAAACGGACCTATGCACAAGTACCACCTTTGTGGCGAAAGGAATCATACAGCGAACAATTTGGGCATCTGAAATGAGCAGTAGTTGAATGAACTGATAACTGAGATTCTGTTAGAAAAAGTACACGGGGTTTGGCAGACTGCAAGTGGAAATGGACATCGTTGAGATTAGAATTGAACTTAAAGTACATGCGAATATATCAGGAATTGATCATACATTTCGTGCGAAGTGGTAAGAAGGTATACAGTGCTGTACGTCTTAATGTGTTTAAGAGCAGCATTCGTTTTATAGGTGGATGTTGTTATTGAGAATAATCTGATGAACACATTAATCAAAGTGCTTGTGGATTTAGTTGTATGTATTTCCATTAGAACTGGCTTCATGATCGACGAAGGTAAACAATAAAGTTCTCTGTGTTTTCGGATAGATTATTTGTCAATTTGTACTTAATAAATATAAATTCTGTATCTTTCATTGGAAAGCATTTTCATTCTGATTGCCAGTCTGTAGATAGGATAATTCTTTTAGAATGAATAGGAAGATACACAACGTCGGGTGTAATATCACATTAGTCACCACAGATAATCGTGCTTCTTTTAACAGTCTTTAAATAATATTAATAAAAAAACGGGGTCAAATATTTTCGTGATTTTTCAGAACTGATTTACTGTCATTATTATTAAATGTAAAGCATTATTAAATGTACCTGCATAAGAGTCCCTTGGTTTCTTGTACACAGAAGAAATATTCTGTTCAGCCACAAAATGACTAAGAAGATTTTGACTCTTGATTTGCTTATTAAAATAGTAAAAAAATCCTTTGCGAAAAAAGTACAATTTATTTTACAGCATCATTGTGATGAGGATGCTTTGTTGATCAAGATGGTATTTCAGATTTACTCGTTTGGTTTATAAATGCTTTAAAAGCACCACATGCACAGAAGCGTTGCAGATTTAAGTATGGCCTGAATATAGTTATAATCGGCGAAATAGGTCGCGCGGGTTCGGTCTATTCACTTTTACGTTATTCTTAATACGAACACCCATGGTTCCAGAATGATGAAATTACTTGACATTTTCTTTCATTCCTTGCATTTTGTGATATAACTGTCCCGGTTTTGTTGGCAGCTTCAATCACATCTTTGAATGTGTCATAAGTTAAGAAATCCATCGAGTATGCTAATTATGGAAATCTTTGTCTGAAGAGGTTGAGGATTCAGACAGTATTATTGATAACGGCAAGCAGATGCCATGTTTTTTTTTTTTTTAATTAAGCGGCTATTTAGACTAAGATGCATTTAAGGTTAAAAATGATGCTATTGCACTTAATATATACATTAAACGGCTATTAAATTACACACTGCACAATAGTTTTACGAGAAACAAAATTTATTTTAGGAAGAACTCTCACTAGCAGAATAAGCTTTACGTTATGAAAGCTATGCAAGTCGCTTGATCCCGGAAAACTCCGCTTCCTGCTGACACAAAAGGAATAATGAAACGAAAGCGAGACGCTAACTGCAGCTTTTATGCAGTATATTACTTTATATAACAGTGACGTGCGTCATGTGTGTAAGTACCATTATCATAAATTATCTTATTTTAAAATATATTCTGTGCTCGAATTATGCAGTATATTAAGTACTAATCTTTTCAGTGTTCGCGAGTTGAGGTTTAAATGTAAATGAGGCTATAGGTAGTGAGTGAAATCTTTTGTCAATGACATTTACCTTCGCCCAACCTTCTCCTTTGTGTCAGTCGGTAGTAGAGTTAATCCGATAATCCGGCGTGTAAAGGATTGTGGCAATGCCGGATTATCAGATATTCCGGATTATTAAATGTTTGTCTAAAAATACTTATGAGGTCTCGAAGTTCCCTTTTTTTTTGGGAACTTGCCATTAATTATGAATTTATCTAGCTATTATTTTATTAATAAATTAACAATACATAAAATTGTAAAGTACAGAGAATAAAATTAATAATGAAACAACATTCACTGTTCTCTGTAATGTTATATGCAGTAGAAGAGCCAACGTTAAAACCATTGATTGTAACATTGATTTTCAGAAATGTTATACTGCATTTCGATCCTGTTCGGAAACTTTACTCTGGCGTCAGAAGAAGCATGTTTGCCCATGCCAAAGAAACTCGTTCTATGATATGATTCGATAGTACACCTATAATTAAATTCTGTGAAAATTAAAAGCTTTTAAATTTCTTTGTGATTAAATTTTATCCTAAATTTATTGGACGTTTATTGTATATGATAAAATTATTATTTCCGGTGTATCCAAAACAAAAAAAAAAAAGTTAAAAATTACAGGAGTTAATCCTCGAATTTTGAATACCCGACTTTTAAACATTGTATGTAAGTTTTCAGTATCCTATCAAAGTAATAGGAACACTCCTTTTTGCAAAAAAATTATCTCTGACTACAAATTATGCAAATATTTTGACCTATAAAGGTAATTAGTTAATTCAGGAATTCATTTCAAACGTATTCATAAAAGGTACTATGTTCGATTTTCACTTTTCTTCTCTCACTGAAGGCAGGGGCCAACTACTTGAAGCTAAGGCTTGGACTTGTGTTCAGTTTATAGACAAATATTATTATCTTTTGTTCTGCCTAAATTGTTATTATATCTTATTGTATTAAATTGTGCAGCAGCAATACATTTAAAGTTCTGAAACATCGATTTAGGATAAAAAAAAAAAAGCCTCCAAATTTCGAAAGAGGTCTCTGATAGACAGTAGACGAAAACAAACAGTTTGAGAGCGAAAAGAGGTGATAAACATGAGACAACTATCTCTGAGAGAAATTAGGACAGATTCTTACAAATTCAGCTTGTTTCAAAGATACTAGCTTCTCATCAGTTGGCTGGTGGTCTCTGCTGACGAATGTATGCCGAATTGTAAACACCTTGTTTTGTCCAAGCAATGTATAGAAGTAAAACTTCCATGTAAAACGCACGTTAAAGACATGGCAATTTGTCTTTAACGCCTAGCCTTACAAACGGCTATACTTGCCTTACGCAGTATGGTGTATGGGAGTTTTACTACCATACACCGATTGGCTATTCACTTACACAAAATACATTTTTCACAATTCAGAACACATTCGCTACTGGCGGCGTCTCAAATTTTTAAATCTGCAGTGAATTCACTCTTCGCACAACGCCATGTAAGTATGTTTTTGGACAGGGCGGCTCCTAGATCGTTAGTTCAACTCCGCTTGTTTCACAAATAAATAAACTCTATTTAACAATACGAAATCTTCACATTTAACAGTAAAAATGGCATAGTTATCAGCAACTAATACTTAATCCCTAAAATAGAGGGAAAAATCCTTTATGCTAGGGCTAGAGACAGCTAGCTCTAGCATGTACTAGGGACAGCATCTGCTGCCCCTAGCACAATTCGACCACTCTTTTATTCTGAGTTTTGGCTCTTAAAATGGGCCATAAACAAACATAAACTTCCTCCACAGTTAAGGACAACTGAAATGCCAGTTTGATAAAAATTCACAGGCTTCCCACACTGATTAGGGTAAAATGCCTTACCACAACTGTAAAAGTGATCACTGGCAAGATTTCGGCACAATCATTCTGGGACCTGTGCTCTTAGAGAATCCCTCAGCCTTCCCTCAGAGAGACTCCAACTCTTCGACAAAACTGTTCGGCGACGATCTGTTCATTGAGGATCTTAATTCCACCCTAAAGTCGTCATATAAAGGACAATGATAAATACAGTATGTGCTCTCAGCTCTCGCTTTCTCCACAGTTACATAAGTGCGCTCTGGAAAGTCTGAACTTAAAAAGTTTCTGGTTCAAGGATCCATGCCCCGTTATGATGTAAGACGAGTATATGTCAAAAGAAAACCAACAATTTTGCTTCTTAATAAGAAAGGAAACGTCGGGAATAAATGTTCTTGTCACCTTGTCCTTGTCAAAATTATATAGCATGACGCTATATAATTTATAAAGGTATTAGCAACTCTGATAGAACTGTGGATTACGGCATTTATCTCTAAGTTGAACATAACCCCAAGCCCTAGCGCCGAGTAATTGGCCTCGGCCTTCAGTGGAAGCAAAGAACGATCTTATGATCGAAAATCGGACACAGTAAGCATAGAAATTTTATTTGATTTCAGCTGCTCCTGAGACCATATAATAAAATATTTAACCGATTTTCAGAAGGGAATGACAGTTTTCATGTGGAGGGCATGGAAAATATCATGTTTTCACAAGGAAATGTAGTGTGAAAATGTCTCTGATTGCTGTATTGCAGGAATTAAATATTTCAAAGTCGATAACAGTAGTGTACTTTGAATTTCGAAAACAATTCACTGTTTTCATGGGTGTGTCCGATTTTCTCAAAAATTTGTATTTCTGAATCATTTCTAATTTTCTAATGCTGAAACAAACGGAAGTCATTCAAAAATGACTTCCGTTTGTTTCCATCACGTCAGGTTTCTTCAAAACTAACGAGAGAAAATTTGATTTTTCACAAATTTTCATTAATTTTGGTAGAATTTGTGCACTGAAATTATAATAGAATGCTACTTTTTCCAGAATTTTGTATTTAAATAGATGTTGAAAACACTGTTAAAAATGGCAGTGTGGTAAAAAGTCCACTAAACACTTACCTCTCATTTTTAAAACTGATCTACGATGGGTGAAATTTTCGTTTCTTTGATTTTCTTGCAATCCTCCTTTACAGTCCCTCCTCACATCCAGCAATAGTCAGCCATGATGTTGTCATTCCACATCCCCTGGTTCCACATCTCCATGTCTTTAATATCCTGGTGACCTTTCCTTTACTAGCACTTCCTAGATTTTCTGGGAAGTAGTCGATGTGGGAGTGTAAAAGATGTACCTTGAAGTTTGCCAACACATTTTAAACTATATTCTTGTGTCTGCATCCTTGTTGTTCCCCGAGAAGTTCTCAACGATAGACCTAAAACTTATCCATGCCTATTTTTCTCTTTTATTCATAGTTCCCTCAAAATTTCGGTCCCTCATCAGTTTGCGATTTTGAGGTCTAACAAAAATACCTTATTTTAGCTTCTCTTGGGTGATCGATGGGAATTTAGTACAAAGGTAGTTGAAGCAGGGACCTTCCTGAGGTAAAGCCTTTGGTGTGCAAGGAGAATAGTTGTGGAGTCTACCAGGGTTTATGAACTATGTTCTTTGACCAAGGCAAAAACATTACCCCTCTTTGGCCACACCTTCACATCCCAGTGCTTACTCCTTGCCTGGCTATCCCACTCACAAAATAGTAAGACAATTTTTTGTAGCTAGACTGCTGTCCGAGTAACATGCCTATCACTTTAAAGTCAGCACTGACCAACCAGCCATGTTTTTCATGTTCTTTATACTTAATATTTGTCAGCAATGTCTTCAAGTTCTGATACGTTTCTTTCAAATGCATAGAGTGAGTTATTGGAATTAACCCATATTTGTTTCCATTGTGGAGCAACGCACCTTTGAGACTCCTATTTGATGAGTCACATGAAGTCTCCACTGTGCATGATTGTAACTAATTCCTAAATAGTCATTTATATTACTGCAAAAAAAAAAGAAAAAAAACAATTGTTGTCAGAGAACCAACCTTTCATCTTCCTCGTTTATTCTTTCAACTGCCGTTTTCTGGAACAACCTTCCTTCATACGTATTTCCTGAAAATTGTCTACAGAAGTTCAAGTCCAATGTCAACAAATATCTTCTTTCGTCTTCTCAACTTCCAACCCAAGCACGGCACTAAGTATTATAGGCTCTAATACCTCTCGTGTTTGGGGTTTACATAAAAAAAAAAAAGCGGGAACTAGTTCTCGTTCTCTGTGTCATAAGAAAAACGTACTATGTGCTAGAAGATATTTTGACTTAAGTCTAGAACCAAGGAGTTCTGCAGGTTCCTTTGGTTAATTTAAATTTCTTACCAGAGAGGCGCCTCCGGTGGTTTCCTATATCTGCACCAAGGCACTTTGTGAAGAAGTACAGATCCGGTTATGTTTTCGGTAGTAGTGTTTTATACAATCAAGGAATCAGCAGAAATGCTTCTTATAAAACCAAACTTTTTCGTAACCTCTTTCTTTACTAGCCAAAACAATGCAAAACCTTTCAAGGCACGCATTTTATCATCGTACGTAAAACAGATATATGAATTCCAGTGAATGTACCATGGCGTGGTATATTCAAGGGGACTTCATATATATCTCTGCAGGGTACTTCTATTTCATATAACCACTGGTACTTCAGACCGCTTAATTAAATGATTCTGGTCGGGATGTACCTCTTCTTGTGGAATTCAGCTACAAAGCTGTCCACTCTTCTCCGGACAGCTTTACACCGATGATTTTATGATTTTCATCATAAAAGTGTCATAGAACACAAACTCGACGCACCCCGATCCTCGTAATTCCTTATAGATTCCTTAGCGTTTTTTATGACTATGTATAATTTTGATATCATATACTTGGATTTCAGGAAGGGTTTTGACACTGTTGCGCATTGGAAGACTACTGTACAAATTGGAGCAAAATGGTATTATGGGTAAGTTGCTACAATGGATAAAAGGGTGATTGAGTGGGGAAAGACAGAGGGTGCTAATCAATGGGCACTGCTCTTCGTGGATTAATGTTATTGGTGGAGTTCCACAGGGTTCGGTGTTGGGCCCACTGTTATTTTGTATATTTATCAATGATATTGATGAAGGTATATCAGGCTTAGCGTCGAAGTTTGCAGATGATACAAAGGTTGGCAGGGTTGTTAATGACAGTAATGGCAGTGTGCTACTGCAACAGGATCTAGAAAAGTTGGACAGATGGGGCTGAGAAGTGGCAACCGAAGTTTAATATTGACAAATGCAAAGTACTGCATATGGGTAGGAGTAACCCCAGAGGAACGTACCAACTGTGTGGTACTACACTTAGGGTGGTAGAAAATGGAAAAGACCTGGGAGTAATTGTGCAGTCAGATATGAAGTTTTCTGAGCAATGCAGACAGGCGGCAAGAGCAGGTCATGGGGTTTTGTCAATGATATACAGAAAGTTTGCTAGCAGGGAAAAGGAGGTGATTATCCCTTTGTATAAGGCAATGGTCAGGACACGCCTTGAGTACTGCGTACATGTCTGGAGGCCTCATTTTAGGAAGGATCTAGATTTGCTTGAGCGTGTACAGAGAAGGGCAACAGGATTGGTGAGGGGAATGAAGGGATCTTTCCACAGAAGAGAGGCTTAAGTTCTTCAAATTGCAGTGGCTGGAGACTAGACACCTACGAGGTGATCTGATTGAGGTATGTAAGGCCTTGAATGGGTTGAGCACGCTGAATTCTGATGGGATTCTTCCACTTGCTCAGATTACGAACCAAATGGAGCATAAATTCAAATTTAGGAAAGACAGTTGTAGAATAGATGTGCGGAAATTTGCCTTTAGCCTGTGGGTGATTAATTGCTGGAACAAACTTCCATCTGTCGTTGTGGAAGTTGATAGCTTAAATAAATTCAAGGAGAAACTGGATAAACATTTAGAGGGAATAGTTGTGTGATTTTTTTTTTTCGCATGGTTCTACATAAGCTCATACGCTTGCTTTCTTGCATCACATGCCTGTATTACTATCACTATATCAGGATAATTGAAGTACTCAAGTTCAGAAGAATTTTGTAAGAATCTTTGTTCCTCCTTTTGGTGGCAACATCAATTATAACGGAAGAAAAATAACTTTCAATTTCTGGAAAATGTGTCAATAGAGAATCGCTCCACGCAAGAACTTACATTCTAGAGCTTTCTCCTGGAGACTTTAGAAGGCCATCTGGTTCTTCCAATAGCAATGCTTAATATTCAGTATCCAGACGCTGATTGTCAGAAGTTTGTAGTGAAAATAGCTTAACGAAAATAAATTGTCAATGAACAGTTCACATCTTAAGGACCTTCTGACCCGCCTTGCTACTGCGGAACGAAAAACTTGATGTTAAATGGTTGTGATACCGTATTCATTCCATAATGCCATTTGGGCATTGCATTACCGATCTCTCGTTGTAAACGTGATAACTAGAAGCCATTGAGCTATAACTCTTCACATTATTAATGATCTCTGTGATTTTTAATCGTTTTATAAAAGTAAATGAAGATATTTTAAGTTATTTTTTAAGAAAATTTGACACTCTTCTGATTATCAAAGGGCGACATCACACTCTGCATTATTAATAGAAAGTTCTTTATCTTCCTCCCCACTCCCTTGTAGTTTGTGCTGAATGAGCGTCTGTAACATGTTGAGTTAAAATCCCCTCAATGACAGTTTCCTAGGTTATTCACCATCTGTTGCGTTCGTTGGTTTCACGCTGTGACAGAGTTGGTACGCCTCCGACACTAGTTAAACCTTTTTTAATTCGTAAATGCTTGGGTTTTTTCCATCCTGCTAAACAGACTGTAGAAAAAACGCAATTTACGGCCACGACGTACTGATGCCACTTAGCCTTGGTTACGTCGACGTTAACTCTAAACAACCAATTCAGACAGGTAGGATGACGGTGAAAATTATTCCGCAGAGTAACATTACCTTTTTGTATTCACATAAAAAAAAAAAAAATCCTAGAAAACGCACATACAATTTACTTTGTGCTAAAGTATGACAACCGCATATGTCTGGAATTTCTCTGGTATTTCTTAATAAACGTGTAAGATTTGAAAATCTTACAAAAATAAAATATTTTTTATTAAGATTTTGAAAGTTAGTTTTCCTTTGATTCTTGCCATTAATAGGATAAATGGGTAATATATGCAGTTTCTGAAATAAGAATTATTCTGGTAAGAGGTATAAAAATTAAAAGAGTAGTAGGAACGAAAACAGAGCCATTAGCTTTACTTCCGTTAAGACAGGGAACTGACACTATGACAAACCCAGCAGGGGGTCCGGCGCTACAAAAACAACTTAAGGTTTATGAGGGGTCACACACCGGAAACGTATTCTGAACAACACACACTAGTTTCTAAAAATAGACGCTATGTCTCCAGTGTCACAATTTGTGGTTTTTTTTAGTGCAATAGAGACAAGCTGTTACGAGACAGAAAGAGTTGTTTTGAAGTATTCGGCCGACATCAAAGAACACATGTCAACAGGTTGTAAAGAAAGGGGTATAGAGAATCACGTGCTAGTACTATGGAGCAGGCTGAATTAGGCCTTCCAACAAATGAAAAGAAAAGAAAATGGAAAAGAAAGAGTGATTGGAAGAAAACACTGGGAAGGCGTCGAAAACTCCTGGAGAAAATTGTGGATGGATATGGACACAAAAAGAGAGAGAGTGAAAAAAGGAAGAGAAGGAGAGGGGAGAACTTTTTTTGAGCGGTGCTAGTGGAAGGGTGAGTCGGGTAGAGTTGCTTGAAAGATGATGAAGAAATAGCCGACGAAAAAAGTCGAAGTGGGGTTATCAGTAATGTAGTGAGTGAGAAATTAGATGAACTGGAAAGGGATAGTAAAAGGAAGTTCTGCAAACAGTGAGAATGAGAGAAGAAAATTCCCTTAGAACACCCAGTCCACCGAGGAAGGCGATAATATCCTGATATAGTCTTGAGAGGCAAAGGTAGCCGTCCTGACAGGAAAAGTAGCAGATCCTGAAAGCGGAGTAGCAGTTGTGAATGCCGTATGATAATGCCCTGGAAGCTGTAAGATGTTGCCCTGGAAGCTGTAAGATAGCAGCTCTGGATAAGGATAGGATAGAAGGCCCTTATGAAGACACCGGATCACAGAAATTAAGTAAGTGAAAGTTAATTTGAGAATACTGTAAGTTAACTGCTAGAGAAAGGACTATAGTGCGATATTTGGGGAATTCAATGATAACAGAAAGTTATTTTGAAAATACTGTAAGTTAAATACTAGTGAAAGGACTGTAATACGATATTGGGGAATTTAATGATAAAGATAAGATTAGATGGGTGAACCAAAATAGGAGTAAAGTCTACTCTAAAGCAATTATGGTTGGTTTAGGCAGTAATTTGGAATAAGGAGGATAGTAATGTAGATGAGAAAGTGAACGGAAGGAATTGTAGTAAAAATAGAAATATTAAATGTGTGGAGATAAAATTTATGTATATTGCCAACCCTTAAAGGTGTGTTTGAATGTGACATTGTATTTTGGTGATCAAGTTCTGTAACTGACAATGGTTAAAGAAATATATAAGAAAGAGGAATAGGGAATTAAAGAATAAATTGGTAGTTATGATGATACATAAAATTAATATGATCAATGATATGTTTAACTTTAATGATTAAATAAATGTTAATGACACCTATGAGGTATGATTTGATTGTGTTGTAATAGGAGCAGAAATAAGGTGAGCATATAAAGAGTGTAACTATTTAACCTGTGTATGCGTAATGAGAAAGGTGAGATAAAAAAAAAGGGTCTGTAAAGGAGCCTGTTAGATAGGAAGAGACTGGATATGTTGTAAGTACCTTGGTGTTGAAACAGTGAAATTCTATTCTTAATGAGATTTTTTATGATTTAACTGTAAATATGCATAAAAAACTTGTTTTTTTTGTAAAACATTTGTGTAATTATTTGTTGTACTGGACACAAGCCCATCCGAAGGGAATAATAATATACACCTACAAGTTTTCCCCCCCCCAAAACCAGAAGTCTTCTGAGAAGTTGAATAGTCAGATGCGCAAGTGGGGAGATATTATAAAGGGGAGTTGTTTAAATAGGGTAATAAATTAAAATAATATAAATAATATATAAATATACAACAAAATTAAACCCCCCCCACAAACGTTTCAATTAGAGGATAATTTCACTCGAAGATATTTTTTATTCACTTTTGCTAAGGTCATTAGCGATAAGAATTCTCAAGATGCCTTTTTTGTAGGTACGAGTCATTCTTTTAAGTTAGAAGTCTGATTTCATAGTGCGTGATGACACTCGCTCACTTCATTCAAAGCCAAGCGTTTCGAATTCTTTAAGTTCATTAAAGAGCATATTACTTTTTTTCCGGATCCTTTATTTGCACTTGCAAATGGAACGATGTAGCTGAGTTACGCTAATCGTGTCTTCTTCTTCTGCTCCTCTTGACATTAGGCATATATCTGTGCAATGCTGTAGTTGGGAGAGAAGTAGTGAAGGCAATATTAGATCCGCTGGAACGTAATTTTCATCATCAGCGATTTATACAATAGCTAATTGGCAGGCTGAAGTAAAGTCTCTTACAACTTCCTTTGCTTTCTCCAGTAAATGAAAATATTTGAGTAGAAGGAAAGCTTTCGTTTATTTAAATTATGAAATGGAAGAAGACTGAAGTAAGGTTATATTTTATGCCGTGTACTGGCAAGTTTGTCATTCATTTATCAATATTTCGTTTTTGTCCAAGGCCCGCAACAGCATGTCACCATAAACAGAAGCGAAAGGACAGTGTCATCTTGTCGTTGCTATTCGAAGTAGCATATCAGGAAAAATATCTTGAAATAGCGAAAAACGTATTGCATAGTGAATAAAACATGCGGTTATTGACGGCCTCCCGTGTGTGTCGAGCTCCTTCCCATTTTGAGTATGAGAACGATTTGAACGATAATCACCAAATTATTAATATTCTAATGTATTCAAACACATTTTCAGTCTTGTTGAAGGTTTCATCTTTTAACTAATCGATATGCGCATAATGCATAAATTACATTTACAAAACGTAAATCGATTTATTTATTTCAACACTGAAATATTAAATTGTTAATGATTTTTCACAAATTCCATAAAAACAAAATAAGGCTGAGAATAAAATATTCGCTATTAAAAGGATATTTAGGTACTTTCATTCTGATATCTTTCGATTATTAATCGTAGTGTATTTGTCTATATGGCAGGATTAGTTATTTCGTTTTTCGGTCATTTAATTATTTTTAATCTGTTGCTTTATCTCGGTTTTCTCTGAGATAAAGCAACAAGTTAAAAATTGAAGCTTCCAAGTTAAATCGGAACTTAGATATCAGGTTCTGGTGGAGGGTGGATAGTCGATCAGCCTGTGTAGAAGCTTAGTAGGCACGATATATTGTCGTCCGTTACTCGTTTGAGGAGGTCTGAATTCGAATTCTGTCGATGACGAGGAATTTCTAAACTCCTTTTCAGTGGAAGCTGTATTTGCCCATCTTAGGAGGAAGGTGGGATTTTCCTCTTGAGTTATTCCTGTGAGGTTTTTAGCCCTCACAATATTCAGATTAGTCCGCAAAGACACACTTAGAGATAAAAATAAAAGATTGAGATATGTGCGATAAGCTTGGGTTCCGTTAAAATTATAATTTGAATTTGAAAGTTCGATGAAATTAGCTTAACCACTTGAGTGTTGGAATCTCATTTCAAATGCAGATTTCAACAATATTATACTTCTCTTTTCAAAAATGCTGTTCATTTTAATGTAATAGAGCTAACTCACTTGTCGGATAGCTTCAGATGACATCAGTACTATAGTGAAAGGATTCATCCACTGCAGACCTCGGTTTTGAAAGAGTTTTATTTAATAATATATTTTCCATCCGGAAACTCAAGTTTTTATTCAGCAAATCAGGTATGGAATTTCGGTTTTTCCGTCCAGCAAACCGATGACAGAATACACTCAATTTACAGATATAACACGCTGAATACACTCACGCCTCATACTTTTATTTACTTTGATACAAAAAAAGAAAAAAAAAAAAATATATATATAGATATATGGAAAAATGTTGTCTTTCCCTCTTTTTCCATGATAAAGTTTTTGTTTTTGCAAACCATAAACGCAGTCGATAAAAAATGTAGGCAGAACTTACTCCATCCCCTTCCTTCTCAGACCCACGTTACAGGACATTAGCACCTGCTCCCGAGGATCTCTCCACCACTGCCATAGATCCATCACTCCAGTGTTCCAACCTTTCTGCGCCTGGTCGGATTACTGTCCTGCACTATAAAAGGACTTCTCCCTAGAAAATAATTTTACTTGCCAACACGATGTTGTATTTATATATATTCATATGTAAATTTGTAATTTTTGTGCTCCAATCTTTAATCATACGGTTGTATAATTAATAATAATACTGCTCTTTTTTCCCCTCATTCTTGTTTATTATGCTTATTTATTTAATCAGGCAAAGAAAAGTTACATCCACCTTTAGAGAAATGCTAGGAGGGTAAACACAACTATAAAAATGTTTTGTCATCCTTTCATGTAAACCTCTGGCTTTTAGCTGTAAGGGGGGGTTGTGTACGGCATGTGCCTTGTGTATACAATAAAGAGTTCTAGTTTGAATGCTCTAACGGCTCACAATTTTAAACCGCCTTGGCAGAGATGTAAGGGATACCAGCAATAACAGCGACTTTCATCCGTTTGGTGGATTGTTAGATGTTTAATATTTGTACATCATCATTGTCGTTTTCCTTACCTTTTTAAAATGCTCTAATCCAACCAAAAAACACAGATTAATTGAATAAATGACTGTACATTATTGTTACAGTTTTATTATTGATGCGTACAATAAATATAGTGTTACATATGGATATTGAACTAATTTGTCAATTATTAATTATCACTACAAGGTGCATAATGAAAATACGTACGCGCTACTTAGGCAGAACTTACTCATTAAATACCCGCTACTTAGGCAGAACTTATTAAATTAGATAATATGCCCTGTCAGCAACGCAGTACAAATTGTGTATTCAGCTATTTATCCTGTTATTCCTTTACATATTTTATGCCATTCGACTCCTACGTTTATGACGTCAAAAAGTCTTGCTCAAGGAATAATCCCTCTCTATAAATTTTATTTAATATCCACATTGTCTGATTTGCAGATTTGACCCAACTTCTCGAAAAATCTTTGGATAAATAAATAAATTGAAAATGATTAAATTCAAAAGGAAAGTAAAATAAAAAAAAAATACTAGTGAAGCTGCACACCAGTTTCCACTCTGGTAGCTTGTAATACGCTTATCTAATTCTTGTAAATGTTGCAAATGCAAGAAATGAACGTCAGTGTCTCTCCATAGGGAACATTCCCAATTACGCTGTAGCAGAAGCATGTAAAATCAGCCCCATTACATTATGGCCGCAACTGTTATGTATTGATGAAAACAAAAAGTCGATTCTTTTAGAAACCTCTTGGCAGAATTTTCCTTCCTTAAATTCACATGGCTCTCTTTAGATGACAACCATCTAGCCCGTAATGACAGGAGATGCCACTCTTTGGGATAAAAATAGCGTCGACTCTAAATTTAATTACTGTGCTCCTGTAGCGTTTACTGGAGTTTAATCATTTGTGTCATCTTCGCAGTTAATATTGAATAGTTTTTTCATAGTGTTTAAATTTGCGAGTTAAATTAGTTTCTCAAAGAGAGAAATCGATTATAGGTCTGAGATAATAAAGATTGTTTCTCTTCATTAACTCTGGCCGGAATCTTCCACATAAATGTTTCTAAAAGTTAACTATTGTATATATAAAATTTCAATGTTTCACTTCACTGCACATACCAAGCAACGTACAGTTAGTATTCACTACTTGTTTTGTAATAATTTGTAATCAGCAGCGCGTGAAATTCATACATATTTCAGATTCAGCGATTTAATTAATTAAACAATCTCAATACACTCTCAACGCTTTCATAATGTAGTTGACTCATTTCCTCCTGGATTTTAATGAAAACTGAAATATAGCACATTAATCTTTCTGCTCTGCTCCGATTAATGTAATAAGCAAATATTAATACTGTAATTCATGATATATTTACAAGTATTGTATTTAGTAAACTGATAACAAAAAGCAACGACTTTTATGCACTCACTGATTGATGAAAACAGTCATCAATCAGTGGACAGCAACAAACATAATATCCAATGTTCAGCTGCAATATACACTATATGGATAACTTATGTGATACACGTGAAAGAAATAATAATTTTCGGATTTTTATTTCTCCGATTTTAATCATATTGGCCAGGCTTCATAAATCTTTCTAAAAGTGAAATAAAAAAAATTCACGAAAACCTACCCACTGGGAGTCGAGTTGTTGCACGTAGACGGACGTATTGAAGACATATAAGGGCTTTACGCAATATGTGCTAACAACTTAACAAGTGATACGCCAGCGGGGCCGACTGCTACCTGCAGTAAACAAACAAATTAGACTGAATAGAGAAATTATGGGAGCTAAAAAAATTAAAAAAAAAAAAAAAAAAACTGTTAAAGAACAAAATAACAGCTAGTACTCACCCAGAAAAGCACAGCTGAAAAGGAATCCTGCAAGAATAAGGCGTAAGCGAGGCCTGAAATAACTTTAGGAAACCCAACCTGCACCATTCGTATTTCTCCCTGATAGTTTCGAGATTTCGCCACCTATCAATCATTTGGAGAGATCTAGGTTCGAGTTCCGTCGATAATCGTAGAAATTTCTGAAGGCCTTCTCAATCGGGGTTGTAGTTGGTCGATCTCGGGCAGAGTGAGTAGGGTTCCCCGGGAGTTAATTCGTGGATTTTTCAGTCGTGAACACACACACACACACACACACACACACACACACACACACACACACACACACACACACACACACACACACACACACACAATGGAGCAATATCCAAAGTCACTAGTGCTCTTAAAAACCAATAACAACAACAAAATCACTGCCCATAAGGTGACACTGATGCTGCCTGTGAGCAAAACAAGAAAGTTTTAGGGAATCTCAACTCAAGAGTTTGAGTATGGGACATCTGCCACTAAAAATCCCAAAATATTTTCATTTTTGTGTTATCCTGCTTATTATCAGGAAAGCGACCGACCATGAATGTTACAACGAAGAGAGTAAACAGAAATGCGGAATGCAACCATAAAATTAAGTTGGAATTCAGCTGAAGAGCCAATTAAATCCTATAGAAATACAGAAGCCATATTTATAACTGCGTATTTTTAATGTATACTAGTCGGCTTCGCCCCTTGCTCGCCAACCCCCGCGCACCCTGTTCTACGTAATATGTAGAGGTAGGACGGAATAAGTCACTTTACTACGTAAAAAACACACCTGTCGAAGCACACTGATCGTTATCTAATCTAATATATAAAAGAAAATAGAAAGTGTAAGAAAAAACTATAAAAAGCGAAATTGTGTGAATGAAAGTTATTATTAATTGCATGTTCTATCTTAGCCTCTTCACTGGACAGACTGATGGCTATGCAGGCCCACAGGATCCTCATGGTTATTCAAGCTAACACCATGCTGTAGCTTTTCCTAGCTGGTATGGTGTGGGATGCTGACACCGAGGCGCCTCCGTAGCCAGGTGGGCAGGAGCAGCAGTGCGTAGCACACGCTTCTTGATTAGACTGGATTTCGAGCCCGTGTCCACCAAATACAGATGATGTGGAAAGGTCAGGAAATGACCACCGCATATTCCCGGAGCAATATGGCCTTAGTTGCTAATGCTCCTAAAAACCAAATAACAAACAAACAAGCTGACACCGACCATTAGGGTAGCCCCCAGGCTAGTGTGGGACAAAGCTGCAAAAAGCACTCTCCACCATAAGAATCTCTTTCCCTACGTTCTTTTATTCCTACCATCTGGGGTAGTTGAGTCACCTTCCCCCACTCTGGGTGGCCCCTACCCTCTTTTACGTGGTGGCTCACCCCACCATCCACTTTCAACTCCCACCCTCTGGACCAGGATGGGCGTCCTGTACCAGGGGTCCCCTTACTGTGCCCCCTTTCAAATCAGGCGAGTGCCTCAACTATTGGCCTCCCTGTTCTCTGCTCCTTTTATCCCACCTTTTTCCTATCTTCCCATTATCTCCTTTCCAATAAAAATTTCTTTCTTTTTTTGGGGGGGGGAGGCTGTCCTTGGATGCCTAGGCTACACCAAGCTTTACCCCGCCAGAACTTTCTTCTCTCCTAATGTGCCCTGGCCCGCCTCCCCGTGGCGGTGATGGAAATTGGGAATTTAGTGGCTCTTCATGGGCCTCCAGGCTAAGTGGCTAGAGGAACAACACAACCAGTGGCATAGCTACCATGTAGGCAATCAAGGCAATTGCCTCCGGGCCCGGAGTTGGGGAAACTCCCGGTGCCGCCAGGCAAAAAACACTGTCACTATGATCGATATCTAATCAGGAAATGACCTATGTAATTATTTATCTGTGTAGTGCGCGGAATTCTCAAGGTGGAATAAATATCAAAATGTAATTATTTACCTGCGTTTACATGGGTCACTTAGGTCTTTTGCTTTGGGTTTCATAATGCATGAGGAATATTGTTGCATTACAAAGAGCAGGTCTAAAATATTTCACTGAAATATTTACAAACTATACAAATATATAAAATATTTGTATAGTTTCCAAAATACTAAAGTACTGTATTTACAAATATACAATGGTTACTTAACCTTACCTCCTTCGTGCACGCCAAGAAATTTGTGTTGCGTTTGAGGTATTACAGACTGAATAACAAACATTTAATCAGAACCTGACTTTTTGAAAATATAACTTTAAGAAATTCAGTGGAAGGAAATAAAAATAATTCGTTCTTATTAAATTTGTTAGTTCCGTATTGTGTTGACACCATTCTTAGATTCCTGACCCCTTAATTGTAAGAGTTCAGTCCCAATTGATATGTTTGTAATGTAGTGTTTGTGAAACTTCTGTTAGCACGTATTGGCATGTGTTAAATAAAACTCATTTTATCTGTGACCATCATTCAATTCTAATAATCATTTTTTTTTCAGACTGAACAGTTTTTTATTCCCGATGCTTATCAATTTATTGTGCAAACTTTGATTTAGAGTTTTGTGGATTGTGTGGTTATAATTTAATATACATTTAGAATGAGGTTTCTGCCTTGTTATGCTCGAATATAATATTATTCAAAATAAAGAAAAGTTCATTTAAATTCATATTTTATATTTCAACGCATATAAGATCCCTGTGGAATTTTGTTGAACATCAGCTTTATCACCATCCAATATTTCAAGAATTGTACATAAAATTAATGACGCAGTTAGCAAATTATTTTATTAAGTACGTCTTAATAAATCACATTTTGTCATATGAATATTGTTTTAATTAGTTTACTGTTAGAAAAATTATACAGTTATTAAAACTTTTCTTTATATCAGTCCCAAAATCTAAATTAAAAAACTGCAACTTTTCTGAGTCAAATACTGAATTCCATCTTCGGGAGAAGTTTTGGGTTGTGAAGTTACTTGTTCGAGACCACTAAACGCTCCGTGAATGAATTAAATTTTTACTCCATGTTCTTCCTAGCAGTTCCATTAGTTTCTTCTCTCAATTCAAGCATTATTATATGTCAATAGTAGTTTCGTACAAGTCATTTCAGAATGCAAGGAACACTGAATTGAATATGGGGTTCAGGAACGTAGCTGCTTTTAATAATTAATTAAAACAATCACATATTAATTTGCAATTTATTGAAAGTTAGTAATATAACCACGTAATATTCCTTTCTAACTCAATTAAAATTATGTTTTACAGACATCTACCAGATAACAGGGCACCTTTCATTTTGAGCTTTCAACCACTTCGAACTACAGAACATTTAGGAACATCGCCTGTTAGATTGGACTTTTAATGTTGGTAAGTCAATTACTTTTAAATCCATGACTTTTGATTATTATTCGCAATGCATCATTTACTTTAACAAATTAATTTGTCTGTATAACAAACTGATATTTGTTTCTCTTGATTTCTATTTCATTATTATTATCGTTGAATACGTGTTCTGATTAACTGTTCCATTAGAAGGAATGAATAAAGAGATATAAACATCATAACATGAACAAATTATCGTCCACTTATTCATAATAGTGAGAATTATGTTAAATTAAAAATTATAAAACATATCTTGCGTGTATACTACGAATTAAGCATGGCTTTCCGGAAGGTTTTGCTTATATTTTTCATGAAATTAACTTGTGAAAGTTTAATCTGTGTATATTCATACTATATTCCCTCGTAAATTTTCTCTCAGTCAGCATTAACAATGTTGACGTCCCTAACTACTTGTAGCTTTTAATTGATCTTTGTAATGACGATTCATAATCATCTGGAGATTGACGTGTATTGTATACCCTTCATCTCATCCGCGTTAAAGACTTCAATTTAAAATAATTTTTTTTCAAAAAGTTTCCATCTCTCACAGTGCACTGTCACTAAGATTAATCTTGCACATAGCACAGAATAATGTGGTGAGTTTGCTAATCCCAGACCTGAATCTAACTTAACACTTTTAGGAACTTTCTGGAGAGTCAGATGTTCTAATTCAAGATAAAAAAATTAGCCGGAGCTTCACAAAAGGAGCTAGCAAGATTGGTCTACATTCACCAGAAACTTGTAGGAAGTTCTTCCAAGTAGGTTATTTTCATTAAAGTGCACGGGAGACATCCTCGATATTAATGATTATATTTTCTAAAATCAATGTTATTAATGATCCTCGATATTAATGATTATATTTTCTAAAATCAATGTTTTATAATATGAATCATAATAAAACATCTAATCGATGTTTTATTATGACTCAGTACGTGATATTTACGTGATTATGTATGGGTGAATTTATATCGGTAACGAATAAAACTCCACTTTCCTCCATCAGCCTGACTAAAGAACTTGTCTACACATTAAAACAACCTGCTAAGAAAATGCACTCTCGAACCTGATGGATTTCCTATATTCATTGTAAAAATCTGCAGTCCGTTCATAATAGATCCACTATTGCTCACCTTCAACAAGATTCTCGCATCTGCAGCTATACCTTCAATATGGAAACAGTATATCGCTAGCCCCATACCAAATACCAACAGACAAAAATCCCATAAGGAATATAGATCCATCTCTGTAGGATACAATATGCTAAATCTTTGAATGAGCCATCTTCAAACATGAATGAGTACTGCTTCGACGACAGACCCAGCTACCTACACTTCGCTATAAAGAACAGATCAACAACCTCGAACCTCCTTGACCTCCTGTAGAATCCAACATTCACTAAACAGTAGAGGACAAATGGATATCCTTTTCCCGGATATCAAAGCATCTTAGAGACTCACCATCAATTCCCTACTTATAATCCTCGAAAACCACATCAGAATTACAGACTTGAGATTTTTAGACAGCCACTGACTGGAAGACAAATCTTCGTAATGCGTAGAAACAATTGCTTCAAGTTCAACATAAGCAGAGCCATTCCCCAAGGAGATGTTCTGTTAGCAACCCCTTTTTAGGTAGTCCTCGATCCTTTCACGTCGTTGCGTAAGAAATTTATTTCCTGTGCAGACGCCGACCGGGCTAGCCGGGTGGGTAAATTTCCTGCCTGGCAACCCAAAGGTCGCGGGTTCGATTCCCGCCTCGGGCTGGGATCAAAGTACTGCAAAAACCTTGGGAGGTGTACTATGGCCACAGAAGCCTATGCGCCAACAACTACCAAAAAAAAAAAAAAACTACCTGTGCAGACAACCTCAAGATGTTTGTCCTCCCGCAAGAGAACCGCAGCGCGGTAGACATTTCATAGGCCACCACACATCACGTTTCGGAACCTATCGTACCTCAAAAGGTATTGATTTAGAGTAAATTCCAGCAAGTACACACAAATCACTTTTACAAAAAAAAAAAAAAAAAAAATAGAATCTCAGTCCTACCAGATGACCTTACAGTCAGCAGAGTCAAGCATCATAAGCGACTCTCACCTTTTCGCGGCACTTCGCAAACACCAAGAAAAAGATCCATATAGCCCTCTGGAGTGCAAAGCAAGAATTTAGTGGTGTTTATCATCCGACCCTCATAACGTAATATATCCTGAGATGTGGCTACTCTACGAGTCCATTGTTTGGTCTTCTGCATCGTGTACACGACTCAAGGGTTTCCTAGTATAGAATCTGGATTCTGCGGTGGCTAACTAGGCACTCAGTTTTCCGAGTGTCCTGTTTACAATATCAAGCATCCTCTATGCCACCTTTAACTGGACCTCCTGGGAATTAATCATAATCAGGACCCTGGCAAAATTACTCACATAGACGCACCAAAGCTTTCCAAAATTATTTCTCTTTCACGCAGTCAAAGGATAGCACACGTAATCAAGGTGAGGTCACTACGCTCCAGTTATGACCAGCTCAGCTGCTTACAACGGTTGTTCCTGATAAATTTCATGAACCGGCTCGACATTGATATTGAGCAACTTTATGCCTAAAAAGCTGCCATTTTTCGAGAAACCTACCAACTGATGGGCTCCAGCCTAGTGACATCTCGAGTACTGCCATCCCCGAAAATGTCAATTGATATTATATACACGGTATATAATTCATTGTATATATTTCACTCTTCCATTTACATTTTCTTATTATGTTATTTCTTGTTTTAGCTACCCCAATAGCATATACTGCCTTACCGGGGTGAAGTTGTCCACTTCAAGCTGAATAAATGAACGGAGTCTCTGTGTACAAATACGATAATCCTCAGATCAAAGACAGGCATTGTAAGCAATTGTTCCGGAGACCAGCACTAAAAAATTGATATGGCCAGCATATCGTCTTGAATGGGTACCGGCACATGTTAAAATGAGCTGCAGTGACAGATCTGGTAATGTGTCATTAACTGTGAAGCAATGTTTGAAAGAAATGGAGCACAATAGCCAATGGCTACTATTGCAAATTGGTCGAAAGTATTCTCATAATTGGATCATGATTTTTGGTAAATCCCAAAGTGCTTATCCCCTCCCCATAATGACAGTTTTCTTGAAAGGTGCGTTCTAATACTCTTGAGCATATAAAAGGAACAAAATTCTTCCATCTTTTAGATTTCAGCTTAATGAGACTTCATTGGATTAAGAAAAGATGCACAGTTTTGTCCTGTGCAGCTGTGCATTGTATGCAATGAAATCTCATTAAGCTGAAATACTGAAACACAGCATCGTGCTGAAGTCATTAAGGTGGAATATGCAGAGAAATAAAATAAATGTTAATCAATGATTCTGTTTAGAAATTAAAATGATGCTAATGATCATTTGTTACAATATGTGTGAAATAACTCACTGGAAACGTCAGGGTTACTAATACTATTCCTTTTCCATTTGGTTTAAAGCAAGTGAGGCATTTTATACTGGTTTTAAATAAAAGTAAATATTATTCCTTGATAAATTATTGAATTCATTTTAGTATAAAGTATTTTTTTCAAAATATCTGAAACAAGAGCTCGTTTAATTGAAAGGAATAGTTTAACGATTTCTGGAACTTCTCTGCATTAAAAAAATCCAACTTTTCGGTATGTGCTGTCGTTATGTCATCAGCAGTTGAGTTATGTACCAGTTAATGGAAGTTTCATACCATCGATTACTCTTTTTTTTTTTCAAATCACATTGGAATTAAGAAAGTTGTCGCCTAGTTATACGGCATCTACTTAATTCAACTAGGATTCAATTGATGACTGCATTTCAAGTAGGCACTACTTTGAATGAACATTTAAGTCAATTTGTTTGAAGTTTTTTTTTTTTTTTTTTTTCAATTGCTTAGTTGCATTATTCCAGCATTTTTCAGACTAAATAAACAAAATTTCTCCTGTTTACAGTTAAAAATTTAAAACAAGATATATATATATATATATATATATATAGCGAGCAAATAGAATACGTGAACAGAATTTATAAATAACTAAACAATAGAATCTAGGAGCGAGAGAAATACTAAAAATACTAAAAGGAGAAGAGCTGATTAATGCCATCAAAAATAACATGATAAAACATTACATCAGTCTTAATATGTTAAAAGCAAGTAATAGATAAGTTAGTGGCAACAGAACGCTATACTAGCCATTACTGGTCCTTAGTTCAAACCTGGAAAGGATACATATAAATAGAATAGAGTAGAGAAAATAATATAATATAATAGATAAATCATAAAGGTAGAAGATAACATAAATAAGTATGGTATGTTAATTATAGGAGATAGTAACACAATGAAAGGGACTTTTTCAAGGGCTAACCCTTTCAATGTGTCCTCCTATAATTAACTGAGCTATCAGTTTCTGATATCATCTGCCTGTTAAACGTTGCCGAATGGTGATAAAAGATATCATTGGGGTGGAAGGTTTAAGTTAAAGTTAAACAAAAAGAATTTTGTGGTAGTTAACAATAGGTGGAAATTTGTGGTAGTTAACAGGCTAGATGACTTTAGCCCGACCGATAGCTAAAACACAACGAAAAGTAGAGGCAATTGAGAACCAATAGCATCATATTAATGGGTGGTACAGTAGCTAAAGCTAAAAAAGGAGAACGGAAAAAGGGTTTAAGAAAAGGGATAGTACCTCAATCCCCCTCGAATTACTCTAATAGTTCATGAGGTAAGAAGAATAGAAAAAGACAGCACATAGATAAAAGTAGAGGAGAAGCAATATTGCAATTGTACGTCGGATTATACCGGGCGCGTAACTGCCCGTCTCTTATAGTAAGAGATCCTGGTATTTCAATAGCATAACATAACATGGCAAATTTGGATAAAATATAAATTAGATAAAATAAAGGAAGCGAAGGAAGACAGGAAAGGCTAGTTCCTAATCACTTATTTACATCGTGGTACTTGGTGCATAGATAGTAGACCTATCTCGATGATGAAACAAGAAAAAACCACGTTGTAGTGCACGTGTTAATTTATATATGAAGATAATAGTGGATGTCAGCGCCCTCTTACTGACATGTAATTAGTTGTAGATTCATTATAATAGGCCCAAAATAAGCCAAAATAATAATGGCGCGCCCTCTGGTATTATTAGCGTATAGCATGAAGAGGCGAAAAATAGAATAGGATGAGCGGTTCTCATAAAAAGCCAAAGAAAAAGAAAACGAAAAAGCTGGCTAAGGGGGGAAGCCAAGAATAAATTAATTACTACCTCAAGAACAAATATAGGTACAACTTTTTCAATGAGTGTAAGCTATATTAATTTTGTTCCTGAGGCAGTGCCTAATAATGTACATATATACAGGCTCTGTAGAAGCCGTCAACCGTAAATAATCCAGTAGGTACTTAAGCACAGATAATGTGGGTGAAACGTTAATTTCGCAAAACACGCGATATAATATAATGGTGGTCAAAACTATTATGGAAAGTATTTAAGGCTATCAACATAGCTGTATGTAAGTTTTTAATAATAAAATGATCCGGGAATCCGTTATCAGATAACTTTTGTCTGAAATCGATAAGCGTGTTGATAATGTTGTTTGCCTTATTGCATATTTTAATTAATCTAATGCTTTGTGACACGATTATATTTTTATGGATTCTTAATGATATGTTTGAATGCCAGTTGGTAAGGCTAATGGCCTTAAATCCGAACGCATTACGTTTGTCGTAGACGTTAGTATCTATATTATTAGTGTGTACCTGTATGTTTATATCCAGGTATGTAGCTGATTTGGTGCTATCTGTGTTGGTGGCAACTATTTCTAATTCCGAAGGGTAAAATTTGCCAAATTCAGTGAGAAAGTTAGGATGATCAAAGACAATTAAATCGTCAATGTATCTATATAGTGTTATTTCCTTGCTAATTTTTGTTTCAAAGAAATGCAAGTAGAGATTAGCGACCAGGCTAGAGCTACAAGCTCCCATGGCAATCCCTGTATTCTGTTTATATATTCTAGTACCATTGTAGATATAGCTATTAAAAATACATATATTTATCAGATCATTCCAGTGTTGCTGCTTGCATGGTAATATATTTTTATATTCAGTGTAATAGTGACTGAGTACGTATTTTAAACTATCGTGCGGGATACTAGTGAACAGATTTTTGAAGTCGTAAGTGCTTACATGTTCAATAGAGTCATTATTGTGTTTTAAATATTCTAGAATTGGGTTATTATTGAGAATGACTCTAGCATGGTCAATGTTTTTAAAAATAATACTTAGTAATTCAACCAGCATTTTATGTGGAATTTTAGCGTAACTGTTCCTGCATGAAGTGATGAATCTAAAACTGATGGGTGATTTGTGGAATTTGGGTATGCAATAAACATACGGAAAATTAGTGTTGGTGTTGTTTAGTTTTAGTTTTTTGTGTATAGCCAGTAGTTTTTTGGTGATGGTGGTACGTTTAATAGTCTCTACTTTGTATGTAGAACTGTTGTTCAGCTCGTTTAGTAAGGTAGTAGTATAGAATTTCTTGCATATGAAGCTGTAGTTGTTGGCTGCTTTGTCTATGGAGGTTATGATAAACATAGCCTGTAACTTTTTTAATTGTTGTTTTATTTTACCCAAGTCAAAGGTCTTGGCATGCTGTTTATTATTATGTGAGACAGTAAGCTGTTTATAAATAGCTTGGTATGTGAGGGATATCCATTTGTGGAAAGCTTCTAGTGGTATGTTGTGTTTGTAGGCTAGTTTTAGGCAAAATTGTATGAGGTCTTGATGTATTTGTTTGGACATCTTATTGGTATTGTATGTAGTGCTGGGTCTAAATTTGAATCCATAGGAAAGTAAGTTGCGTAATTCGGGTTCAGTAATGATACTGATGTCACCAGTAATAATGTGCTTGTGATCTTTGTCCACATAAGCAATATATTGAGGCAGATGACATAAGCATTCGGCCTCAATATCGCTCTTTTCTAGGTTACATGCAACCTGCTTATAGTTACAGACTGTAAGACCAATAGGCTTATTGTAACTGAATCTTGTACTGATAATCAGATTGTTAATAGGCAGGTCGTGTTTGTAGATATTCATGAGTTTATTTAGGTTTATATGATCCAACATGTTATAGCTGTATTTGATGTTAATATATTCGTTGGTAGTGCTATAAATATTGCTACATCTGTATTTAAAGATATCGCTAAGTAAGTGCTTCAGATGTATATTCTTGTGGCTATATGTGGTATTGATTTTTATTAAAGCTTTAAATTTACTCAGTTTTAGTCCGAAGATAATATCGTGTATCTGCTTGACAGGTATAATGGGTTCGTCCCATGAACTTAATACATCTGCAAATCTACCCAGAGTAGTGTTATTAGTATGTGTAACTTTTGCAGTATGGGTTGTTTTGTTAGTGGTAACTTTTACTATGTTGAAAATAGGTCTTTTGACCAAGTGAAATAGGTTATAGACGCAAGCATCTGAAGTTTTATTAGTGTAACAATGCCCATTAAATAGACTGTTTAGTCCGTAAGGATAGAGAGATTTATGTTTCAGTATGTTAATGTTTTCTAGTTCTAACCTGGTTCTATAATTATGCTCTATATCTAAAATGGTGATGGTGATGTCATTAAAGTTATGCAACTGGAAATGCTGTATTTCTATGTCTTTTATGTTGACATAGTTTTTAATATGTGATCGGTGCGTATTGATTCTAATGTGTAGTTCTCCTCCGGTTTGCCCTATATATTTTGCAAAGCAAGTATTGCAAGTGATAAGGTAAACGATATCACAGGCATGGCAAAAAGTTGGAGCTTCTGTACAGCTAGTGGAATGTTTAGTATTCATGGACGGACAGGTTTGACAGCGTATATTGCTACAAATATTGAATTTTAGGAAATAGGTATTAATTTCAGGATTAATATCCTTGGTCTTTATAGTTGATAGTGGCGTGTCAGGGTGGGTAACCCGGTCTGGTGTGAATTCGTGCGTAGTATTATCAGAATCCACTGCATTATTGGTATGGCGGTCCTCCAGTGGGCCTAAAGCATTAGATGCTGCATGGCTAGTAATGTGACTTATCGGACCACCCAGAGCCCCAGTGGTATCCGCGGTACAGTTTAGCCTACGCGACCGACGTAGTATCTTATTATTATTTGTGGTGTAAATACTCATGGTAAATTAGTTCGATATCCTAGTGTATCACTCTCTACAGTATAAACATAATGGACCTGGAGATAGCTAGAATAGGTGTGTAATCATGTGCAATTTTAAGTATTACTATAAATTTAATATATATATATATAATATATATATACTTCCTTAATTAAATTATATTATAAGTACATGTCATTTTATTATAACTTATGTCCTCACCGCTGGCAAAATAGTTGCAATCTTTGAGACCATGGGTCATCAGTATAAAGTAATGATGCTTCATGGCCTCGATGCCAAATCAAAGAAATAATAATGAAAAAAAAAAAATATATATATAGGAATTATATGATCTGCGAATACTTGGAAACTCTCTTTATTCATTACGATAGTATTTGAGAAATTATTCCAGTACGAAATATTTACAGATTTTGCATTTTACCTCGTTATTACTATTATCATTATTATATATAGGAGGTGGACAAAAGAATGGAAATACCTGTGATAATAGTTACAGGTATATATTAATATGGTCTTGGCTGCCCTCTGCTAATAAAACTGCTTGTATTCTACGTGGAATAGATTCAAGTAAACCGTGAACTGTCTTAAGGGGAATATTTTACCATTCTTCATGGAGGAAGATTTCAAGTTCCTTGAGTGATGAAGTTGGAGGACATCTGTTTTTCGCTCTACCTCCAAATATGCCCACAATGGCTCAATAACCTTTAAGTCTGGTGATTTGCAGGTAATTGAAGATGCCTAGCCTCAGTTCCATACTCCTCAAATCAAGACTAAGCACATCTGGCTGTATATATTGGAGCATTATCATCTTGAAACACAGCATCGTTTGTGGGAAACAATGTCTGCACCGTGGGATGAACCTGGTCACTCGGAATACGAAGGTAATCAGTGGCAGTAATTCGCCCTACCTACCAGAATGATGATAGGACTTAAAGAATACCAAGATATTGAAGCCCAACTACTTAGCACACTGTGGGTGACCACCCAGGTGCGAACCAACGTAAGTAGAGATCGAGGTGTGGCGCCCAACACCGCACGGAGGAATGCCGCCCCTCTTTGTTACCAGGAAAAACTAGGTCTTAAATTACTCTCATCAACCTGTGCAATACCACCACTTTGCTTATTGGAGGATTAAAGAGGTGGAACCCATGTTTAGTTTCCAGAGCAAAGCTCCGGCAAACCCTCCCCCATCTCTTCCATCATGCAGTATGATTGATGTCTTTTGAGGTTATGATGGACATCATGGCGGGATCCAATCTTCCTCACATTTCGAGGGTACAGCTCTAAAACAGGCTGGCTGCTTGTTAGTACACTGGACCAAACGAACCTATTTGTTCGTTCGTTCTCTCCAGGAAGCTTCCAGATCAGCTAGTGTATAATATCGCTGCCTCTACTCTGCCAGATAGTGACTGGAGGGAGTCCGAGTAGTGTGTATTTGGGGGGGGGGGCATTATCAAGGCCACGTTATGTCGAGGAGCTGGGTGTATTCTTACCATGTGTACGCCATATCCAAAATTTTCATTACTTCATACATGTCCCCCCACCTTTTCTTACAACTGAATACACCAAACCATAGTTGATTCTCCTTCTTGTTTGATGTTTCACACAAGACATCCCGATGATGCACTTCCTTTGGCATTCGGCAAACGTAAACTCTCTCTCTCTGATGTTGGAAAAAGTGTGAATGATAATTCATCTGAAAATATGACATGTTTCCAAATAAAGTGTTCAGTTTTTGTGCTCCTTACACCATTGTATTCTCTTCCTAGCATTATCATCAGTAACGAGTGGCTTGGCAATAATGGCTCTGTTATTCATATTCAGCTTTATGAAGTTCTCGTCGAACGGTTTTACTAGATACTGAATTGCAGAGACTCACTAAGTTCTTGAGACAGTAATTTTATGTTTTTAGGCTACAATTCTTTTCAGTGTTCGGTGGTATCTTTCGATTTTCTGCCCCAATTCGCCCTATCAGGTTTTTATATCACTTCTAACTACTCTAACACTTTTCATATCACCTCTAAATAAACATCAGATCGTATCGTCTTTTTACCTGCAAGAAAAAAAAAATCATACTGCTTTCATATCAGGTGGTTCCATTATTTTGTCCACACCCTGTATATAACTATCATTATGTTAATACTTGCTCCTTTTGTTGAGAGTATTTATATTCAAAAAGTGTTACTCTTATATGTTGCACACAAATACCTTTAGAAAATGCAATTGAAATGAAAATGCTTTTAGTAAATAACATATATATCAAAGTTTTCTTGAAGTGAGCTGCACGTGTAATGTGCTCTTTATACTTTTAAGTGCTTCTCTTGAGATGTATTGGTAGTTGATGAAGAAGTATTATTGATAAAGGATGCGCCATTCGCTAAGGTGAAGAAGATGAACTGACATTTGGATTTTTTGTCATTTCATTCAAACTGGACTAGTGCCAGAGCTTATCAAAAGTAAGCTGGAACATTGAAACATCCCCTTTGTTTCCTTCAAGAAGTAGATTTTGTGGTCATCAGCGAAAAGAGTTACATGGACTCTAGAGTGGGTCTTCGCTTTCAAGAACTCATGCTCAGTCAGAATAATATTAACTTCCAGCATATCCTTGAAGACATTGCTCCTCCTGAACATCCCTGGATTCATTTTTCCTCAATTTCTTTCTGAGATGGAGAAAATGCTCCCTGCCAAACAACAACTTTCAGCAGCTACATGAAGTCCACACCTTAAAAAACCCAGAAAAACTACATAAAACAGATGAATCTGTAGGTGCAGCAGAAATTTCTTCTACCTTCTCAATATCTGTCTTTCTTCCTACAGAATGCAGTATTTATACCGCAGAATTATATGCAATAAAATTAGCCCTAAATAATATAAGCAACCACCATTTCTAGAGGGCTCTGATATACACGGAATCCTTAAGTGCAGTCACCGCAATTCAGTTTCCTACTTCTCCCCACCATCCCATTCTAAAATTGATCAGGTCTCAGTTGTATCAATATCAAACATCCAACCAGCTGGTTACCTTCTGCTGGATCCCCGGTAACGAATGTGCGAATCGTGCTGCTAAACATCCTTGACAGTGGATCATTCTGCCATTTGAAAGTGCCAGATTGATTATAAATCCATTGTTAAAACAGCATGTAGGATTCAATGGTCTGAACTATTGCAAACCAAAATAAATAACAAACTATTCTAGATTAAAAAAGAACCTCAGCTGTGAACTTCTAGTTTCAGGAGAAGCAGGCGAGAAGTCATTTTGGCAAGACTCTGAATTAGTCATTCCTATACAACTCATTTGTTCTTGCTTATGGGAGAAACCCTCCTTCTATCAGAGCCAACTAACAATCAAACATATTTTAATAGAGTGCCCTCAATACTCAAGTATACGGAAATCCAGTTTTTATTCTCTATCCATCCAATTGCAGGAACCTTTAAATTTAATATATGGCAATAATGCAAATTTTTAAGAACTGTTTTAATACTTGAAACTCATAAATTTATATAACCGTCTCTAAAAACCATAATAAGATTCAGTCATAATTAATCGTGAACAGGAAAACTATGGCCCAGGAGGCCCTTGTGCCAAAAAAACCCTCAATTACAATAACAACAGTGGACTCTAGGAACGATTAGGTAGTTTGTAGGGCATTATTTAGGCCCGACGTAGCCGAGTGATTAATCTCCTAATTGTACTAGCAAATGTGTTTGAGTGACCATAGTTTACACTCGTGTGACTGCTAAATACGGTTGATAATTGTATTTATTATTAAAATGATTAATTGCAATTATTTGCAACCTCTGACAAAAAGTTGTGCTGGAGTAAAACAGAACGTTTTTTTTTTTTTTTTTTTTTTTTTATGTATGTGATTCCCTGACCATGTTTATTTGAGATGTAATAGGCAATATTTCTATGCTTTCTTTTACACGGGCGTTATATAAAGAGAGAAACATGCAAGAAAGGATTTAATAATTTAGAAGAGAATTCGGAACTTCACATCTAGAAGAGTACGGTCTAAGTTTTCTATGAATGATTATTAGGTCAGGATTATCCTTACACGAAACGTGTGTATGTTAAACGTGTTTTTACATCAGCAGTGAACAATTTATCATTTTGCTCGGTGTCTGTCAGACGCAGTTCATTTGTGTTAACAGCTGTTCATACAAAATTTTGAATAGCAACAAATTTCTGAAAATCAGTTTACAATAATAACGTTTCGTCTAAAATTTTTAATTTTAGACGAAACGAGAAATTTTTAGAAAATCTGACCGACTACCCCTTTTGTAAACTTAAGGACCTTCTGAAACGTTATAATTTCTTGAAACATTATATTATATTTTCTGTTTATAATCCTGGACGACCAGGATTATAAACAGAAACTCCACAGTCAGAGGAGTTCATAAGGTAGAGAGAATAAAGAAACAGCACCGTATTTAGCAGTCACGCGCTTGAACCCCGGTCACTCAAGGCACGTATACTTATGCACCCTGTGCTTGACCACTCAGTTACAGCATTTTTTTAAGATAATTTTCTTACTATCACTCCTAAAATGTCATTAGTCGGATGGTCATCAACGAAAAGTGGTTGTGATGTATTTTTAAGGAATCAGATATAATTCTTTGAAAAAAATTACACATTTAAAATATCTGTTCGTTCAGCTTTTTAATCGGAATTGAGATTTAAAACCTTTAATTCATAACAATTTCTAGAATAAATTCACTAGAAGAATTATATGTTGTAAATAATATGCAAAAACAAACATTTAGAGAAATGGCAACGCTGTCTATGGTCATACCTTTCGTGAGGGCGGTGATATTGCCTGCCTTTCATATGATACACGTTTAATGATTTCAAAAAGGATGTATAACTTATCTTATTTGATATGTGGAATCTTCGTGACTCACCCGTCTTTCAGAGTATTTTCTTTGATTTCGCTGCCGCTGTGACTAGCATGGTGATTATAATTGAAATTTGCACACCTTTTGGTAAAGACCAGTGTTTGCACAGTTTTATCACTCGGTAACTTGGAGTTTTCATCTAGAAAAATAGTCATTTCGTGATGACCAGAACGTCAAGGTCAGTTTCATTTCCCTGCGATGGGAAGCTCGCATGTATGAAAACGTTGGGATTTTAATAAATTGGCAGAGCAGTGGACCAAACGCATGTTCAATTATTTGTATCTAGATCGAAAGAAAGCTCAAGGTCTTAATGTGAGCTTCTTCTGGATGCTTTGATTTCATTTCGATGAGAATCCTTTGACAATGGAGAGAATATTACAATGGGCATCTTTATATATTTACATATTCAGAACTGCAGTCAGTTTATTATATTTGCTTCCCCCATACTTTGTTCTACGTTTCTGCGCCATACGTGATTTTATTATCAAAATCCGCCAGTAGGGTTGGAAGGGAAGCCTTATCTTTGACTTAAGAAAACATCCGTAGCAGTAAAGGCAGACGTTCCTGAGCCTGTAGACGATGGAGGTGATGAACCTCTACACAATCCTTATGATAGCATTGTAGTAGAACTCTGAAGGTTCATCCCGTTGGAATGCAGTAATACTTGGAATCCTTCCAGTCGGGACATTGGACAGGTTTCCAATATATGTCTAGGTAAAGGACACTTTTATAGCCCAAAACATTGAACATAAAAACAAAACACAAAATCACGTATTCTTCCCCCCCCCCAATTTTCACCCAGAAAAACAGGCAACATAACTACCCGCTTTCATCACGAGCAAGTGAGTTCCAGAAATCACCACAAAATATATACTCTTTTTTATGTGACTGCTTACTATAACTTTTATAACTTAAGCCTGCAGGGTTTCACCTGAAGACACTTGCGTAAGATCTATCCAGACAGTGAGCCGTGGTATGTTTAGAAAGAATATTGATTTATTTCGCTCTAAGTCGCACAAATGTGTTTTAACATTTGGAAACAAAGGTGGATCCAATTATCTATCACACAGCAAAGTCACGTTAACCAAATCGTGTTTTCTACATTTCTATTCTTCAATAAAACTTCATACTTTGTAATAATAAACTTATTGAAGCCATTACGTCCATATCTCATTTTTGATAATGAGATATCGTCGTACAAGAAGCAGTTATCAACCAGCATATGCAGTTTGTTGTTGTTCACTTTGCAGTTGTTGTTGTTGTTGTTCACTGCATGATACATTAGTATTGCAAAGCGAGGGAGGAGATAACTCTAGAGAAGCGATAAGCAAAACAAATGAAAGAAATGTTGTTACAAGGTCGAAAGTGAAAATGAGCTATGGGTATTAATCGAGTTCGACAGTTCTGTTCCAGTTCTTATGATGAGTCTAACTTATTCATATTTCTACAGAAAAATCATTTCCAATGTGTTGAAAAGCGAGTTTTTGATTATTTCTTACTGCTGCTCATTGAAACTCACCCGTCTTTCAGTAATTTTTTTGATTCCGCTGCCTTCGTGACTAGTGTGGATAATAAACGAAGTTTGCACACCGTTGGGAAAAGACCATTGTTTGCATAGTTTTATCACTCGATAACTTGGGGTTTTCATCGAGAAAAATAGCCAAATCGACAAAAACAATGAAACCAGTTACAGACAGACAGTTTATTGAAGTATCATGGCCATAGCTGCCTTAACACAACATAATTTTAATTTTTTTAACGATGGGGATAATTAACATCGGTGATGGTGTTTAAATTCGTTAATTTGCTATGATCCGGTATCTACCCCTCTGATGGCTTCTTTTATTGAACAATTCTGTGTTATTCAGACCTGCAGGTCACCATTATAAAATTGTTTTTATAAAAATAATGGTTTATTGGTTATCACTCTACTTAAAGGGTACCAAAAATAAAAGTTAATTTAGGATCTTTTTTTTATTTTTACAAACTTAGGAGATAAGATGGCATATACACCACCAGAGTGCGACCTTCAAAGTTTTTTCCTTTAAATGTCTTTTTTTTTTTAATTCAAAAGTATTTTTTTATCTTCTTTGGAGCTTTTACTACTCTTAGCTCAGCTTTACAAAAATCATAATCTATCGATTTTGTGAAATGGCTTATTAATGGCAAAATAACACGATTTTAATTAGAGTACTTACAAAAAGGTTTATAGAAAAGAACAGATAACTAAATGAGCTAGGAAGTTAAGAACTTCGTTAAAGTAAATGATCCAAACAGTTTAAGGATACTCTATTTGATAATGAGTGGTGATAAACCAAATAAGTTTCCTGTCAGTCAGTCCCAGACATCGGTGATTTATAAATGTCGCTGGATTTCATTATTATCCTGGGCTAATTAAAGTTATTCAGTTTCGTTTTATTATTGAGTGTATTGAAGAGATTAATGAAAGATTGACTTTAAACTCGCCATGTGAAATGAATACATAAATTGAAACTTTAATTAGAGGTTCCTAAATTGTCACGTGGCACTTTTAAGATACTTTATCTCCTGAACTGAGAGATCCACCGCCATCAAGCTAGTGGTATAATGTCTTGGTGATGAGTCTTGTAGCTATGGAAACACATTGGAAAAACGCGAAGTGAGAAGTAAATGGTGTCATTTGAACCTTTATCGAGATGAAACTGAAGCACATCCTGCCTGTATAAACATCGATATTGTCATAAGAGAAAATGATGGCTTCACATTTGGGTTATTCCATAGTTCTAATATGTTTAATGATATCTTGCTAGACAGATGGACGTTTTCTAATGTTCACTGAGATTGAGACATGATGTCCTCTGACTAGCAGTCATATATCCGTGTCAAGATGTAAGCAGATCTCTGATTTATGATTTCAGTGGCCCAGGGCACAGTTTTTTTATGAAGCCTAGACCCGTGGTCTGTTTGTTCGCCCCCATTTTTGTAAGCTGGTAATGATAGACACAAAGCTGACTCAAAATTGAATGCTTGTGTATGTTTTATAAGGTAAAAATTTTAAAAAATGTCGAATATTTTAACAATAAGGCTTGAGAGCACCATGGTTTTACGCGTTAAAACTGAACACGAAACAACATTGTGATTAAATAAATAGGTAAAAAAAATTTAACTAAAATGATTTTTTCTTTTATTTATAGATATATATATATATATATATAATTTTTTTTTTTTTTTGGAAATTCGTCACTAACGTCCTCAAAATCTATAACAAATAAGACTCAACTGATAGGAGCCTACGGGGATGAGAAACAAGCTTATTCTATAAAATACAGACAAATTCTAAGACGAATTTTCCATATACGATATTGATAAATTCATGACAACCCAGATTTTCATAAATGTTGAATTTGAAGAAATGAATCTTCAGTTCTCACTTTTCTAGTATAAAATGACAGATTTCAAACTGAACGCTTATCCCCGAAATGTTCTTCTAATTCTGTTTTATATCTGTTATACAGGGTCGTTCAATTAAAAGCCACCGCGTATATACTGCGCGAAAAAATTTACACGACACATAGAAACCGTGATGTTAATTCTTGCAACTTCCGATGAAGCGAGACAAAATTTGTTATGGTGGTGTACCATAAAATAACGACATGAAAACAGATGAACGAGAAATGAATGAGATGAAATGAGGAAACGGCGAAAAACTTCGGACAAGTATAAGGGACATTTATATGGGTTGTATAAGAATTACCAAATAGGTCACGTTACCAGAAGACAATACAAGATGCTCGAAAATATGGTCATATGACATCAGCACGGCGTATGATCCCCTTCAACAGCTAACCATGCTCGTTATAAGGGTGTCTATAAGATTCTGTGGCAACAAATCCCATTCTTTCACCAGCGCAGACCTTAGCTTACCAAGTGACCGAAGAGTTGGCTGTCAGCGTGCAATGCAACGCCCAAGAGCGTCCCTCACACGTTCGATCGGATTTAAGTCTAGTGATCATGCTGGCCACGGCAGTCGTTGAATATCTTCAGTTTAAAGATATTCCTCGGCCACTTGAGCTCTGAGCAGTGCAGACGGGCTGCAAGAGTAGCTCATGGAGTATTGTCAATGATATACAGGAATTTTTCCAGCAGGGATAAGGAGGTGATTATTCCATTGTATAAGGCAATGGTCAGGCCACACCTAGAGTACTGTATACAGGTCTGGAGGCCTCATTTCAAGAAGGATGTAGAGCTGCTGGAACGAGTACAGAGAAGGGCAACAAGATTAGTGAATGGAACAAAGGGGTGCTCTTACGAAGAAAGGCTTAAGTTTTGCAAATTACAGTGTCTGGAGACTAGGCACCAGCGAGGTGATCTGATAGAGGTGTATAAAGCCTTGAATGGTTTAAGCATGCCCAATGCTGATGGGATTCTTCCTCTAGCTCAGAAAAATCACCTGAGAGGGCATAAATTCAAATTGAGGAAAGACAGATGTAGGATAGACGTGCGGAAATTTGCCTTTAGCCAGCGGGTGGTTGGTTGGTGGAACAGACTTCCATCCCTTGTGGTGGAGGTTGATAGCCTAAATAAGTTTAAGGCTCAGCTGGACAGGTATTTTGAACGAACAGAGGGGTGAAGTGGAAGTGGGTTTTTTTTTTTTTTTTTTTGGCTGATGCTGCATAAACTTGCTTTCTTGCATCAAATGCCTCTGCTAATGCTATGTGCAGGGACGTTGTCATGCATGAAAAGAAAATCTGGGCCAACCGTGCCCCTAAAACTTCGCACATAGGGTTCGAGGATCTCTTCTCAATACCTCAGCGTAGTTACGGTACCCTTATCAAAAACACGAAGAGGGTGTGGCCGTTGTTCATTTTCCTCGCCCCACACAAGAACACCGCCTCCACCGTAAGTGTTCCTTTCTCTGACGAAATGGTACCGCATTCCTCGTTGTCTCCAAATGAATAACGTCTAGAATCTGTTTGTAGGTTAAAACGGACTCATCAGAGAACAGAACTGAATCCCATTTGTCACAGCTCCAAGTCACATGGACTAGTTTCGACGAACTCTCTGGTAGTTTGGGGTTAATGGGATCCAAATTTAAATTATTATATTCGGGCCACCCGTAATTTCTTACACATACCCGTTTATGTAATAAATCTGTAAATTGCATATGTTCTCTGGTCGATTTGCCTGTTTTGCTGGACGAAAAAATCACAGTTTCTGGGAAAAAAACCTTGCTATCTACGCCTGAGACCGACTAACTCAGCCACGGACTGAAAAAAAAAGTCCATTATAGTTCCTAGCGTCATCGACGGGGATTCGAATCCGGTTTTTTCTACCAGGTGTGGGGGAGGACGGTGATGATACCACTGTGTTACCCTCGCAGACGGTTAATGGGATACAAACCACTGGCTTCCTTTGAAATGAGTCACTTGAAATGAACCTTATTAACACAGTTGGGTTGGAAATGTTTTTACCTGTAGCCGCAGCAACCTCAAGAGACAGTTGATGACAGGACATCGTATGATTCTGTTTTCCTATTGGCGCCAGATAGCGGTCTTTTTTGGTTGATGTAGCCCTCTGGCGACATTGGCCAGCTCTTATTGTAATGGTTTCTGTCTCCTGAAACTGCTTCGATATTGCCAAGACGACACTGCGTGAGACATTATGCCAACATGCCACTTCCGTCTGCAACTGCCTGGCTTCAAGTCATCCAACGGCCTGCCATCTTAAAGAATCGTCCAACGACGATGAGCTACCATCGTCGTTGGACGATTATTGGAGATGTTGCTATCACTCTGAGTAAGCCAAAACACGGGAATGAAGTGATGTGCTCGCAATCCATGTTTTTATAGGCATGAATAATTTGCTAATGTGCTGCTTTGTAATGTAGTGCTGCTTTGTAATGTAGTAAGTCGATTTCTATTGGATGCTTGAAATATTTGCATGCATTGATGCCTATTATATATCAAATATTCGCCTTCAGCGACACTGTTCGTGATAAAATAGTCATGATTTTGTTTTGTTAAAACATTTTGTTCTGTTAATTTTGTCCAGCAATTTATCATTAAATTCAGACTATTTTCTGTCTGGATTTTTTTTTGTCGTATTTGGATGTGATATTTTTGAATTCAGTGTTAAAATTAGACTAAGTACGATTTAAAAATTTAAATTTTCTCTGATTAACTTCTTTTATATCCTTACTTTGAAAGTGTAAAGGAGACGCAAACACGTTATTGCTCTCATAAAACTAGTTGTTTTACACAGATAAACACGTGCATTAAAGAGAGAACAACGCATACAACCGTTGTGTATGCCTCTTATTATCCCTTCTTTAAAATCGGTTTACATTCCAGGAAAAGAAACACAAAATACAGAAAATGCTTGGCAAAGTGCTATTTTACTACCTGAATACAAAGTTTGTTTGGGGAGTTATGAGGCGCATCGGCAACTATGGCCATAGTGCGCCACTGAATACAAAGATACCTCAATATTCAAAGTAACATAAAATCATAAAAAGATAAAGCCACACTTACTCTCAGTAGTAAACATAAATGAAGACACTCACTCATACCCATCAAAGAATGAGTATCACTTATAAAATAAATGGAATTAAATAATGACAGGGAATCACAAGCACCACAACTTCACGACGACAGCTCTTTTGAACTTGAAAAGGATCGTCATAAACATCCAGTCGAATAGGTTGGTTGCAGGACTGAGACAGCTGACAAAATTTTCTTATAAAAGTAAATAAATACATTAGTCATGATAGGACTCCGCATCGAACAGTAACTTCATCGAAGGATATTAGTATTAGTAGCGGAAAATGATGAAAGAAAGCAAGCTTATAAAGCATCAGCCTACAACCATCCTTGCTAAACTTGAATTTATGATTCCTCATGTGCGTTAAAAAAATATATGATATTAGGGTCCCCGTAAATGATTACATCTACCCATATATTTATTTTTCTGTAAATTGCGTATGTTCTCTGGTCGATTTGTCTGTTTGCTGGACGAAAAAACCGCAGTTTCCGGGGGGGAGGAAAACCTTGCTATCTACGCCTGAGACCGACTAACTCAGCCATGGAGTGAAAAAAGCCCACTAAAGTTCCTCGCGTCATCGACGGGATTCAAACTCCGGCCTTTTCCACCCGGCGTGGAGAGGACGGTGACCAATCATTGTGCTACCACACAGACTCCTCATGTGTGTAGCTCAGCAAGAGAAAGCATGCCCATCAATATTTAGCTTATTCAATCCATTCAAGGCCATAAACACCTCAATATTAGATTTTCCCGCTGGTGTGTGGTCTCCAGACGTTGCAGTTTACACAAATGAAGCCTTACTTGGTAAGAGCACCCTTTTGTGTCCTTAACATATGCGCCCGTTCCAGCAATCTGCATCCTTCCTAAATTGAGGTCATCCAGATCTGTATACAGTACTCAGGATGTGGCCTAGCCATGGCTTTGTACACAAGGAAATCACTTCCTTATTCCTTCTAGAAAAGTTCTAGATATCATTGATTAGTCTGTAATTAAGCTGTTTGGCTACTTGCAATATGAGGAAGAGTGATGTATTCGCTGAATATGATATCTGGTTGTATTGTCAGCTTGTGTAGATAATATACTCGGATATTAAATTAGACAGTGAGAGCATTGTTACTCATTTTACTATTATGGACAAACAATATAGGGGACTAATTGTAAATCTGATCTGTTATTAACAATGCAGTAGCTGTCTGCGATTTCGACTAGGGGACTGTTTTGGAAAGTCCTGTACTACTGAATATTGCCTTCTCTAGTTTCATCGTTGCCAGTCCTTTTAAGGTACCCTTTACAACAATCTGTTTCAGTATGATTCTTGACAACGGTATTATGAGTACAATTTAGAATTTACCGGCTCCGATGTATTTCTAAATAAAACTAAGAAAAATATGGTTGGCGTTTACACTCATGTGCAATAGTTCGTAGTTACGTATTTTTCAGTGTTTTTGACAAATACACGGAGTTTATTTTGCATTAGCCAATACCTCGGCATCGGTTTGCAATCGAATATCTTCAATGCCTGCAGGACATCCTACCAAACCAAAAAATCATCATAGGAGCTGACGTGAACTGTCGATCCCCGACATGGCACAGTACTACCCCTGGCAGGCGTGGAACCCAAAATGGTCAACTCCTTGAGGATTACTTGGCAGGATCACAGCTGACAGTGCTAAATCAACCTCACCACTTGCCAACCTTTTGCAACACCCTCTGGGAGGCTACGATCGATGTATCCCTAGCTACTAGGAACTTGGCGGGATTTGTGACTGACTGGAAGGTGGAGGAGGCATGGACTACCTCAGACCACCGTGCAATCACCTTTAAAATAATCAGACAACTGACAACAGTAACACGAACAAACCAACAGAAAAACAGATATGCAGTTGCCAAAGCAGACTGGATGTCATTCAAAAACCTGCTCATCACAGCCATAGAAAGCAACCCAGCCAGTATAAACCCGCAAAATGACCCGGATGACCTTCTGAGGGGGACTACAGACCTAATACAAACCATTAGCGATCGAACAATCAAAAGAAAAAACCCAAAACTTGGTGCTGTTCCTTGGTGGACCCCAGAAATAGCCGTGCTTCGACGCCAGATGCAAAAAGCTAGGAAAGATTTCCAGAGAGCCCGTAGGACTTGGCCTGCACATGAAGTGGAGGCTTTAAGACAGCGCTATCGAGAAGTCAGAAATCAGTATACGGACGCGATACAGAAAAGCAAGAAGCGTTCCTGGGAGCGTCTAGTATCCACGACAGGAAGAACTGACCCCTGGGGTGTAGTTTACAAGGTGACTACAAACAAACTGCCCAGGGGGGAGGTGATCAGCACCACAAGGACCTCGCAAGGAGACTATACAACCACTTGGGAGCAATCAATGGGTAATATACTCGACACAATTTTCAAGGAACCCGCGACCCTAACTCTGCAAGAACAACATAAGATTTGCGAAGAAAATGAAAAATATATCACCCCTGCGCTCGAGCCCCCCTTCACCCATGAGGAACTCGGCGCGGCTGCTACCAGGATCAAAAACCGCAAATGCCCGGGACTTGATATGATCGAACCGGAGATACTGAAAAAAATAGTAGAAATTGCTCCGCAAATCCTACTCACCCTCTACAACAGATGTTTGGAAACAGGGAAATTCCCTGCAGCATGGAAAACTGCAAACACCAAGCTAATTCTGAAAAATCCTACTAAGAACCCAGAATGTCCATCATCATACAGACCCATCGCTCTGCTCTCAGTAGTCAGTAAATTGTACGAGAGGCTACTCCACATGCGGATACAGAACCACTACGAAAGGGCAGGCCTAGCAGCTAAAAATCAGTTTGGCTTTAAGCCAGGATCCTCTACGGTGGATGCCCTTGGAAATCTGCTTAGGAAAGCACAAGAGTGCAGGAAAAAATATCTATTGGTCATTTCAGTCGATTTTGCCGGGGCGTTCGACTCACTTTGGTGGCCGAGCGTCCTGAACAGACTGAGAGAAGTTGCAGTACCAATCAACTTATACAAAGCAATGGAAGACTACCTTTCAGGCAGAAGAGTGGAAATAAATACAAATTATCAAAAAATCACAAGAAACATACATAGGGGATGTCCGCAGGGGTCTGTCTTGGGTCCTCTCATTTGGAACATGGTCTTGGACGATTTCCTGTGCCAGGACTTGGGGCTGGCTGAGGCCCAGGCCTTTGCGGACGATCTCATTGTTACTATTGAGGCAGATTCCAGAGTCCAACTGGAAAACATCGGCAATGAGGCAATGCAGAAACTACAATACTGGGCCACAAAAAACCAGCTAAAAATTGCACCGACGAAAACCATATCCATCTTGCTGAAAGGAACTCTTCAGGTACAGCGTCCGCCCCAAATAAAAATAAATGGCCTGACCATCAAACTCACCAAGCAAATGAAGTACTTAGGAGTTATCTTAGATAATAACCTATCCTTCATACCTCACCTGAAACACATAAGAATGAAAATAAGAAGATACTCAGCCCTAGTGGCTAGGATTACGAGGAAGGATTGGGGACTGAAAAAACGAACCCTAATGCTATATTATAAGTCAACCTTCATTCCAGCAATAATCTACGCAGCTGCAGTATGGTACACCAAAACATCACTGGTAACCAACAAGAAAATCCTGGATATGACACATAGGACCATCCTATTGACAACCACACGAGCTTGCCGCACGGTAAGCACACCTGCACTGCAGGTGCTTGCTGGCGCGCTACCCCTGGATTTAGAAGCTGTGAAAGCAGGACTGCTCTACTTGCACTCAAAGGGAGTGGCCGCAAATCATCAGGACTTCACAATCAACCCAGCAAGCAGTCAAAAAACGGAAAGAGCCCGACTACAGACCTACCTCCTTCAGGAGTGGCAGCAAAGATGGACAGAGACGACAAAGGGCGAGATCACTCGTAAATTCTTTCCAGAACTGAACAAAATATACCCAAGGCAACCGGGTTGGTTCTTCCCGGGCTTGCACCTGACCTCATTACTCACAGGACATGGACCCTTCAACCAGAAACTGTTCAGCTTCTGCCTCGTCGATGACCCAAATTGCACGTGCGGGGAGGTCGAAAGCTGGGACCACCTGCTTTACGACTGCCCACAATACGAAGACCTCAGATGCACCCTCATCACGAAAATCCATTACCTCCCCAAAGGACTTGAACATCACTTCATTGACACGGAAGAGGAGTACCGAGCGCTCTCCCAGTATGCACAGGACCTCTTCACAAGGAGAAGGGTGTTAATTGCTATACATCGAGACTGATAGTACAGTAACATAAATCGCATAAGACAGAGACAATTCCTGGAAAAGAAAACTGTGGAAGAAAAGAAAATGAACGGAAAAGAAAGGAATAAAGAAAATAAGGAAAAAAGAAGAAGAAAAGAGAATCAACGGAGAAAAAAAAAAAAAAAAAAAAAAAAGGGGGGACAGGGATTGCCTTATGAGTGTCCCAATCTGAATCAAGTGAACAAGAATAGAGACAACAAACTGCAGCCTAGCTCCCAAAGCCTCACGGCAGCCTGAAGAGGGCACCCTAGCCCCCTTCACCTTTAAACCCTACTCCCCCGGGGAGACGATTCTCTCGTCGCCCCCCCCCCCCCTCATTTCCACTCTGGTGGGGCATGGGCATGCCACACTAAACTTGGGGCTGTCTTCCCTATTGGCTCCATATTTCTGTCTTTCTCCCCCCAGACTTCAGCCTTCCCCCCCTCTCTATCTTCACGCTAGCGAAGTCCCACACACCTAAATTTAAATACATCCAAAATATCTTCACCCACGTTCTGGCCCAATTCAAGCGACGTCAACCCCACGATTGACGTTGGCACATGTATGCACGTTGTGTGTACATATATGTGCTTGTATACATGCATATATGCATGCAATATAAATACATTCTTTTTTTTTTTTTTTTTTTCTTATTATCCTTTTATTTATTTATCCTTTTATTATTATTTTATTTCTTTATTTATTTTATTTTCTTTTATTTATTTATTTATTATTATTTTTTTTATTATTATTATTATTATTTATTTTTTTTTTATTTTATTATTATTTTTTTTTTTATTTATTTATTTATTTATTTATTTATTTATTTTTTTTTTTTTTTTTTTAGGTCCTAGCCACTGAAATCTCAGGAAATTAGGTGGCAGGACCTGCCAGAGTAACTTAAGTCTACTGGGTTCCTGGTCTGCCTCCACGGGGCTAAGGTGGGGCAACGTTGGGCCTCAGCAGGGGTCCAGCGGCTAAACGACCAGATGAACAACGGTACACGGCACTACACATATACAATATCCATACACTTTTAAATCTCTGGCATTTCCAGTGAACTGGTACACCCACAATGAAAACTACGCGGAGATGGGGGGAACCCCTGGTGCCGTCTGACACTAAATACACCTTACACCTTACACCTTACCTCGGCATCGGACCTTCCGCTTGACCGGGTTACGGTCGCACACGTTATTTCGCGCTCCTGAATTTGTGTGGAAAATAAGTGTTTAAAATGTTTAATCAGTTTAAAAATGTGTTCCATCTGAAAGAGCTTATCTGGAGGATTCCGTAGGTGAGATTAGTTTTATTATCTATTGGGAACTTAGTAAATTACCAGCGTTTCTATCTGTGTCCTTTGTTGTCAGACTACAATGGTCACCATGTGGCTGGCAGCAGGGCCATAGAGAGGCACTGATGTAAAGCAGAAGCCACGTTGGTAGTTTACACTTGACTGGGGAGTTGCCCAAATTGTGTTTAAAACTGAGCTGAAAGACTGCTCCACCAAACTGTACCGTAAATCGAATTCTATAAAATCTTGTGCTTTGAACATGTACTTAGTGTAGAGAACTATTTTTTTTTTACTGCGCCGTGCTACACTGGGACGGCCTGCGACGACACACTATCTGCATTATTGAGTGGGGAGGGTGACCCCCCATATGTGTTAATGCTTAAGCCTCTATTAGCGAGAGCTCTTGGTTGCCATCTACAGCCTTCGGCACTAGCTTCGCTACCGCCACCACTTGTTAGGCGCATTTCAACGTCTCGGGCCACACTCACAGTCATAGCTGAAGGTCACTTGCCGCTTAAGCTTCTCTTTAGCGAGCGCTACTTGGGCGCACACTACGCCTCTGGCAGTAATTGCCTTGCAGCGACCACCTGCGTTTCACAGCATTCACTTTCCCACTACATTCATATTGCATCGATTAACCGCTTCACCTAGGTAATCCGGAATTCTGCAAATCTCGTGGAAACTACCATCTATATTGACAATGAGTGGAAAACAAACCGAAATGCAGCCCGAGCAGGAGAATGATACGAATAACGTAGAAGACACGCCAATTATTCAGAAAAAGAACAAGAAAACGGTGCCGAAGTTCAATATAGAGACTAGGAGTCAAATTGACCACCGGGATGCGCAGAATGGAAACAGCATGCAACCCCGCCAAAGCGAGGACCCAAAGCAACAAGACAAACCTCTGGATCAGACTCTCCCTGAGGGCACTGTCCTGGAAAAAACCCTGATACTTAGAACTGCTCTGGAAGAGATTTTCAAAGACCAATCGAACAGGGTCACAACTGGCGTCAGGGGGCAGATAGTATCCCTCTGGACAAAACTGGAGACCATGCTCCTCCAGACTGACAAGGCAAGGGAAAAAGCTTCGACAAAACTGGAGGCATACCTAGAATGTGGGACAAACCAAATGCTACAGCGTGCTCCCACATACGCACAAACGCTGAGGAACACAAACACTGCAAACACTACAATCATGAGTGCCCAACCAAGGAAACCCCCACTGATAAAAACCCCAAATGTGGTAGTGATAAGACCCACAGAGACCAGCGAAACCTTGACCAGTGAAGAGCTGAAAAACAAAGTTACGTCGAACCTCAAAGATGACTTCAAAACTACCAAGATTAAGGCAATAAGAAAGACAAGAAATGTAGGTATTGTCATAGAAACGGAGACAGAGAAGGACATGGAGAATATCCTGACCAACACCAAGATAACTACCATGGGTCTGACTGCAGAGCTACCAAAGCGGAAAGGACCATCAATTATTATCTTTAATGTAGACAAAGAAGTCACCCCACAAATCCTAATACAGGAAATATACACCAGGAACCTGTCAGGAGCATTGCCAGACCAGGAACCTCAGGCTGTGGTACAGCCGAAATACTCAACGAAATCGAAGACTGGGACTAACAAAAACTGGGTTGTAGAGATTGCGCCGGCCGCCTGGCAAACACTGAAACATCAATCCAGGATCTACATAGAATGGGGCAGTCATAGCTTCCAGGAGCGCGTGGCCGTGCCCAAATGCTATAGATGCTGTCGTTATGGCCACACCTCCCATACATGCACCCAGGTTGCTGCCACCTGTGGCCACTGCTCAGAAAAAGGGCATGACTATAACAACTGTCCGAACAGGGCGAAACCACCGACCTGCGTAAACTGCAAAGCACTCAGACTGGAGCATAACCACTCAATCAGAGACCCCAAATGCCCTACCTATCTCAAAACAAAGAGTCTTTACCAACAAAGAATAAATTATGGGGACTAGGCCTAAACACTACAATACAGCTCTGCTAAAAATCATGCAAGTCAATGCACAACGAGCTCGAGCAGTGGTCGAGCAACTTCGAAAGAAAGCCGACGAGGAAAACACAGACATACTGATCCTTCAGGAACCGTACACGCATGTTAAAAAAGTACGAGGTTATCCAGCCAATTACAAGATCGTCCAAACTGACGAAGATACCCCCTGGGCAGCCATCATTATCCGAAACCCAGCCATTACAGTAACGCGAATATCTCAACTATGCACAGCCTGGGCTGCTTGTGCCCATATTATCTCCCCATTGGGTGCTTTCTTTGTGGTATCCCTGTACTGCAGGCCAGGGGAGGATATAACCCTCGCAACTAGATATCTTCAGACCCTCTTGGACACATTGCCTAATCAAAGGATCATCATAGGGGCAGATGTAAACTGCCGCTCCCGGGCCTGGCACAGCATGACCCCAGACAGGAGAGCCACGAGAAATGGCCAAATCCTTGAAGATCACCTGGCAAACACTACATTTGAGATCCTCAACTTGCCACACCAACTGCCAACTTTCTGTAACACTCTGTGGGAGGCCACAATAGATGTATCACTCGCAACTGCGAACGTCGCCCGATATATTAAACACTGGACGGTCCAAGACTCCTGGACCACGTCCGACCACAGAGTGATTACATACCAGATACAGAACCAACTCAGTAGAACCCCGATGACAAAAACATCACTAAACCGCTTCGCAGTTAATAAGGCAAATTGGGAAACTTTCAAGGAAAAACTCACTGCTGAGGTTGGGGAGCACTACCAGACTGAGAGCCGACCCAGAGAAGCAAATGACCTGCAAAGAAAAGTAACTGAAATCATCATTAAAGCTAGCGAACAGGCAATGAAAAGGAAAATCCCAAAGCCAGGCGCCATGCCCTGGTGGACCCCCGACATTGAAAACCTGAGAAATGAAGTAATGAGACGACGAAAGGACTTCCAACGGGCCCGGCGATCTTGGCCGGTCGCTGAGGTCGCGGCCATGAGGGATAGGTATAAAGACGCAAGGAATCGATACACAAAATTAATAAAGGACACCAAGCGCAAAACTTGGGAAAATCTTGTATCCATAGCAGGGAACGCTAACCCCTGGGGAGTGGTCTATAAAGTAGCCACTAATAGACACTCCAGAGGAGAAGTCGCAGAAGCAACAATGACCCCGCTGGGTACCCTGACCACTACGTGGGATGACTCGGTGACCAATATTCTAAACACCATCTTCCTGGAACAGGTAACTCCTACCCTCCCAGAACAACTGCGGATCTGTCAAGAAAATGACTCATATTTCACTGACCAACAAGAAACACCATTCACTGTGGATGAGCTGCATGCGGCCGCCATGCAAATCAGAAGCAAAAAATGCCCTGGCCCAGACCTAATTGAACCGGAAATTGTGAAAAAAACGGTGGAATACACCCCGGATCTGTTACTCACGCTATATAACACTTGCCTCCAAGAAGGAACCTTTCCTAACGACTGGAAAATTGCCAACATCAAACTTAAATTGAAAAATCCATCAAAGCAGCCAGAAAAACCAGAGTCTTACCGTCCGATCGCCCTACTCCCAGTTGTAAGCAAACTATTCGAGAGAATGCTGCACAAGAGGCTACTCCACTATTACGAAGGGGAAAACCTAACAAACACAATGCAATTTGGATTCAAACCTGGCCTATCCACGATCGAAGCTCTCAAGACACTGCTGGATAAAGTAGAAGCCTGTACTACCAAATATTTTCTTGTTATCAGTATTGACTTCGCGGGGGCGTTTGACGCCATCTGGTGGCCGAGCGTCCTCGCGAGACTTAGGCGGGCTGGAGTGCCCCTAAACCTGTATAACACAATCAGGAGTTACCTAACACAGAGAACGATCGAAGTGCATGCACCGTATAGGAAGCTAACTAGACAAATCCACAGGGGGTGCCCGCAGGGCTCTGTCCTAGGACCCCTGTTATGGAATATGATTTTAGATGAATTCCTGGCCCTTGATATTGGCGAAGTCGGCGCCCAGGCCTTCGCCGATGATTTGATAATAACTGTTGCTGCTGATTCACGAGCGCAGATCGAAGAAAAAGCCAACCACGCGATAGAAATTTTGCAAAACTGGGCTACAATCCATTGCCTGCGGATTTCTCCAAGTAAGACCTGCTCGGTACTCCTGAAGGGCAGACTCGACCTTGCCAGACCACCGCAAGTGAAAATCCAAGGCACCACAATAAAACTTTCTACAGAAATAAAATACCTCGGAATCATCATAGACAAAAATCTGTCTTTTCAGCCCCATCTAAAGTACATTAAACAAAAGATACGGAAATATTCTGCATTGGTCGCAAGAGTGACCAGGAGGGACTGGGGGCTAAACAAGCGGACCCTGTCCCTCTACTACAAATCTACCTTCATCCCGGTCATCACATATGCTTCACCAGTTTGGTACAAAAAGGTAACCACAGTGGTAAATAGAAGAACCTTGGACAGCATCCAGCGGTCAATAATTCTGACAATCACACGAGCTGTCTCCACAGTCAGCACGCACGCACTCCAGGTTCTGGCCGGAGTCCTCCCGCTGGACTTGGAAATCATCAGATGCGCCCTGACATATAATATGGCAAAAGAAATACCGTGCACTATCCTGAACTTCACGTTGGATCTCACCAACAACAGGAAGCTTGAAAAAACCAGATTGCTCGACCACCTCCGACAGGAATGGCAGGATCGGTGGACAGAATCCACTAAAGGGGAAATCACCAAGAAGTTCCTCCCTAGCGTAAACAGAGTCTTTCCAAAACTCCCGAGTTGGTTCCAACCAGGGCTCCACGTCACCTTTCTGCTCACAGGGCATGGGCCATTTAATGCAAAACTATCTAGCTTCCGAATCACAGAGGATCCCCGTTGCCTCTGTGGCCACGAGGAAACATGGCAACATCTCATGTATGACTGCGACCAGTATGAGGACCTGCGATGCAGGCTCACCACTACTATCACCTACTTCCCGCAGAACATGGAACAGCATCTTCTCGACTCGGAACAAGAATACAAAGCCCTTACCATTTTTGCACAGAAACTCTTTGCTAGAAGGCGAGCACTTATAGCAAACCACCATGCACAGCACCCAGAAGCTGATGATGAATTCCAAAACCGGGACTAGAGAAAACCGGAATACACACAAGAAAACTGTACCCACAACTACGAACATGACCATCATTTAGCCTTGTTCACGAGGGAACTGACAACCAGGAAGACCTACGTCTGAACCAGAGACAACCTGACATAGGACGTGATTCATGTATGACCTGCGACTGGGATCTGACTCCTAACATTGAAAAAGAACACCAAAGAAGATCCAGTTCAGATCGCTTGGACACACACGTGCTCACAACTGTTAATGCCTGATGGCGACCTGTACCGGGCTCCCTTGCCTGGTACCTTTACTCCCTTTCCCCTGGTGGGGAGGAGGAGACAGTCTTGTCTCCTCTCCACCCCTGCCAACCCTGATTCTTCTCCTGGTGGGGCTTGGGCCTGCCTCACTGAAAATCCTGGGGTCGCCTTCTCTATCGTCCCCATACTTCTGTCTTTCCCCCCCAGCCTTCAGTCTACCCCCCTACTCTGCCTAATACGCCAGCGTATAACCCCACACAAACTGCAAAACTTAACTTCGTCCAAATTAAACCGCATACACCTCAATTGGCTTTTCTAATTCCAGAGTTCACCCCTACCGAGTATATATATATATATATATATATTTTTTTTTTTTTTTTTTTTTTTTTTAGGCCCTAGCCACTGAAATCTCAGGAAACTAGGTGGCAGGGCCTGCCAGAGTAAAACTTCATTCTGTGTACCTGGTCTGCCTCCACGAGGCCAAGTGTGGACAACGTTGGGCCTCAGTAGGGGTCCAGCGGCTAAATGGCCAGATGAACAACGATACACAACACTACACATATACAAAATCCACACACTTTTAAATCTCTGGCCTTCCCAGTGAACTGGTACACCTACAATGAAAGCAACGCGGAGATGGGGGAAACCCCTGGTGCCGTTAGACATCAATACACTTTACACTTTACACTTTACACCTCGGCATCGCAGTGGATTTCGCTGGGGCGTTCGACACCCTCTGGTGGCCGAGCGTCTTGGCGAGACTCAGAGCTGCCAACCTTCCATTGAATCTTTATTATTGCATGAAGGATTACCTGGCTGATAGAGCAGTGCAAGTTACCACACCATATAAATGCCTCAGTCGCCCAGTCCGCAGGGGCTGCCCCCAGGGTTCTGTCCTGGGGCCGCTCCTGTGGAACTTTGTCTTAGACGAATTCCTCGCCATGGATCTGAGTGGTGTGGAGGCCCAGGCCTATGCAGATGACTTGGTCTTGACCATCGAGGCTGACAGCAGATCCTCCTTAGAAATGCAGGCAAATGATGCCCTGCAAAAGCTGCTTGATTGGACGAAGCTACACTTGCTCAAACTAGCACCCGACAAGACAAAATCGGTGCTGCTAAAAGGTACGCTAGACTTAAGGAGACCACCACAAATTAAGATTGAGAACAAAACAGTTAAGCTGTGCGAATAGATTAAATACCTAGGAATAATCCTGGACAGAAAATTAAATTTCAAGCCATACCTAGAATATATTAAACAAAAGATAAGAAGATACGCGGCCCTCATCGCTAGAGTCACTCGCAGGGATTGGGGACTCAGACGTACTACCCTGTCTCTGTACTACAAAGCTCTCTTCATCCCTGCCATCACATATGGCTCCCCTGTCTGGTACGCGAGGGCGGCACTAGAAGTGAATAAACGGATCCTCGAAACCATTCAGAGGACCATCCTCCTTACTATGTCGAGAGCAACTAGAACGACTAGCATGGCTGCCCTCCAAGTCCTGGTAGGAGTTCTGCCCCTAGATCTCGAAGCTATCCGCTGTGGTCTGCTCTACCATCTTGCCAGAAACATATCGGCTACAATGTATGACCTCACCACTGACATCACTAATGACCGCAACTATGAGAAGAGAAGAATCACCGACCACCTCGTCCAGATTTGGCAGAGGAGATGGAGCAACACAGAAAAAGGTGCAGTAACCAGAAGATTCCTCCCCACTGTCACCAAGCTGTACCCTAAGGCGCCAGCGTGGTTTCACCCTGGTCGAAATACCACCTTTCTCCTTACAGGACACGGCCCATTTAAAGCTAAACTTCACCAACTTGGCATCATAAATAACGCGGACTGTCCCTGTGGCAACCCAGAATCCTGGAGATACTTAATGTTTGAGTGCGATTTGTATGATGACCTACGACTACGCCTAATAACGGCAATCCAGTATATCCCAGACAACCAAGAACCCAGACTGTTAGATACTCAGGAGGACTACAAGGCACTCAGTCAATATGCCCAGGATCTATTTTCTAGAAGGAAAACAATGATAGAAATATATCAAAGGCAACCCGACTAGAAAGAATGCAGGAGGTCAAACAAGTAAAGAAAAAAAAAAAAAAAAAAACTCAGTTTACCACAGAAAGTCAAGACTTTAGGATGATTTGGTTGGCATACTCTCAACCCAAAACTGCACTCCCTTGTGCGGTTTTTTTTTTTTTTTTTTTAACGGGGAGGGGGGGTATTTGCTCTTCTTCTCTCCTCCCCATATTTTTTTTAATTTTTTATTTTATTATTTTATTTATTTATTTATTATTTATTTTATTTTTCCCCTCCTCGCCTTCCCATGTCGTGGGGCATGGGCATGCCCCACTGAAAATGGGGGGCCACCTTCCTATCCGACCCCCTCTTCTTCCTATTTCATCCCCCATCTACACCCTCCCTCCCATTACTTTCTCTTGTACAGCGATTGCCCCACATGTCCAAATTTAAATCACATCAAATTTTGCCCGACCTTTTAGGCTCTCTAGAAATAGTTCTTTCAGCGTAAAACCCCACGCAGCGCTTTCTAAATGCAATTTTACTTAAATCAACAGCGATAACTCCAACCTTTATTTTAGGTCCTAGTCACCGAAATCCCAGGAAAGTAAGTGGCAGGACCTGCCAGAGTATAATTAGTCTCTTGGTACACCCGGCCGGCGTCCCCGTCGCTAGGTATGGTAACGCCGGGTCCCACTGGGCGCCCGGCGGCCAACAGGCCGGATGAACAATGGGCACAACAAACTACATACCACATGACCCATACATTATTTTTAAACCTCTGGCATAGACAGGGTACTGTCACTCGATACATAGAACATACGCGGAGATGGGAGAAATCCCCGGAGCCGTCAGACCCTCAACATACCTATACCTCGGTAGACTCCGTACAGCAAATCTCCCTAGCAACCTGTACCAATGAATAAAAAATTATCTATCACAGCGGAGCATAACCATCAGGACACCATATAGCAAAGTTACGCGCCAAATCTACAGAGGATGTCCCTAGGGCTCTGTCCTGGGTCCCCTACTATGGAACATCGTACTTGATGAGTTCCTGAACATAGACCTGCAGAATATTCAATCTCAAGCATATGCAGACGACGTAGTCCTTATCCTTGCCGCTGATACTAGATCCCAACTGGAAGCCGCAGCAAATAGAGCACTAGGAACTTTACAGGACTGGGCTTGGCACAACCACCTGGAAATCTCACCAGTAAAGACAAACTCCATCCTGCTTAAAGGCTCTCTGAACGTAGCGAGGCCACCGAAAATCAAAATCCAAGGGAGAACTATCCGGTTAACAACTGAGATGAGATACCTTGGAGTGATCTTGGATAGGAACCTATTTTTCACACCACACTTGAAATATCTACATACCAAGATTCGAAAATATACTGCGCTAGTGGCAAGAATCACACGTCGGGACTAGGGATTGAAGCGACGCGCGCTCACCCTCTTCTATAAGGCTATGTTCACCCCTATAATCACTTATGCATCTGGTTTCCAAAGGCCACCACAGCAGTTAACAAGAGGAAGCTTGACTCGATTCAGCGTGTCATCCTGCTCACCATCACCCGGGCCTGCTGCACAGTCAGCACACATGCCTTGCAAGTGTTGGCCGGCGTGCTATCTCTAGATCTAGAAATCATCAAATGTGGTTTGCTTTATATGCTTTCCAAAGGTAAAGCCATCTCCTGTCTGGATTTTACCACCGACCCCTCAAATAACATCAAGGCCGAGAAGAAGCGCCTCACTGCATACTTGCAGCAGGTCTGGCAGTCTAGGTGGACACAGTCTACAAAAGGAGAAGTCACCAGAAAATTCATTCCTTCAATAGCAACAGTATACCCAAAATCTCCCACATGGTTCTCCCCTATACGTCACTTTTTTGTTAACTGGCCATGGATCTATCAGAGGAAAGCTCACTGCACTCGTGATCACCGAAAACCCACAATGCCTCTGTGGTTCCCTCGAAAGTTGGGACCACCTGATGTACGAGTGCGAAATGTATGAAGATTTGAGATGTCTCCTCCTGACTAGGATACATTACCTTCCTAAAAACCAAGAAGAGCACATCCTCGAAAGAGAAGAAGATTATGTCGCCTTTACGCGCTACGCACAAGATTTATTCGCACGACGGAAGACCCTACCATGGATATAGTCACTATTCCGATCATCGTCAAAACCAAGAGAAGACAACCACCTATATTTTGGGAATCAATGCAGAGGCCTACCAGCAAATGAGACTACACCACCACCAAATCTAAGAAGATCCAGATAGGACAACCACAGCTACATTCCTATTTATATCCCTACTGACTTAGACACAGATCACCGGATGACATCACCACTGGACCTGAATGAGAAGAGCAAGAAGATTCTGCCAAATGGCGATCATGCTTGTGCTCTCTTGCACGGCAACTTTTTTTGTCCCACTTCCATCCCTTACTTTCGCCTAATGGATGTATTCCATTGTATCTGGGGGATGCCTTCTTCGCCCCCCATATTTCTACCTGTCCCCCCTTTCTTGACTCTAAAGCCCACCCGCTCTAACTCTTTTTTTTTTTTTTTTTTACATTGGTCGCTGTCAGTAAGCTTAGGCGACCCTGCAGAGACTAGCCAGAGAATAATGGGCAGCCTGGCTACCTCCTAGTGGTGTGTGCGGGCAACGTGGGGTTCCATCAGGGGCCCTGCGGCCAAATGCCAGGACATCCAACAGAACCCAAAGCAAAACTACGTATTCAACACAGAACACTTTTCTGGCATTTACAGTAGTTCTGTATTTCTTCCCAGTGTACATATGGCGCAGATGTGGGAAATCACAGGGGGCGCCTGACCCTAATACTATGCACACTATGCACCTTTATAATACGCGCTACCCCCACTCTTCCCTCTGGTGAGGCACTGGGCATGCCATCTTCCCTGTCGGCGCCTTCCTTCTGTTTCTTACCCTCTAGTCTTCTGCCTTCCTCCCTTACTTTTCTCTTACGCAGCAGTTTTTTTATATATATATGTGTGTATGTATGTGTATATATGTGTACATATACAGGGTGATTCACTACTAGTGCGACAAACTTGCAGGAGGTGTAGGGGGTACAAAGACGAATCGGAAACACATAGCATTGCAGGGTCCGAAATGCCTTCGTCATGCGGTAGTGGACGTTGAACGGGAGGTCGCGCGAAAAGCGATCCCGCTGGAAGTCAGCATTTGCGAACCGGTTCCCGAGGCAGTAGGATGGACGAGTATTCAAACGTTGAACTGGCCGACATGCACCTCGCGTATGGAGCTGCGGACTGTAACGGGCGCGCCGCTTTGCGCTTGTACCAGGAACGTTTCCCGCACAGGCGTGCTCCTCATCATACGATTTTCGCACTTGTTCACAGAAGGTTACGTGAGACTGTTGTTTCACGAGAGGTACTATGAATTGAGAGCGAACGACGAGGACGCCAGACAATGAGGTCTTTCAGAAGGCAATCCGAGTACGAGTACTCGAGCGATAGGCCAACGATTGGGTATTTCCCAATCCACTGTATGGAGGATACTGTCAACGAACCAAATGAGTTCATACCATCTGCAATGCGTCCAATCATTGGAGCCTGCGGATTATCGACTCCGGAGGACTTTTGCTACTTGGTTTCTTCAACAGAAACGGTTCGCAAATGCTGACAGCACATGACCCCCACACACCTTCAACCCGCGGAGATGGGAGAAATCCTAGGAGCCGTTAGACACTAACATACTATACACCTTACCTTACACCTTTATAATATCTCATGGGGCTACCTTTTGCTCATATTACAGCCTGTAGCACACATCTTGGTATGGACTCCACAAGATGTTGCAAGGCATCCAGTGATAGTGCTTCCAATGCGTTGTACACTGTGCCCAGTAATGTCTGCACATTGTCAGGAGGATGGTCGTAGCATTGATTGTCCTTTTCCAGTAGCTACCACAAATGTTCAATTAGGTTGAGATCGGCTGAGTTGGCCGCCATGGGAAGATGGAGAATTCATTGTCATATTCCTGAAACCAGTTAGCAAATTGCAAGACGCAGTTTGCTGTTGTGCGAGGTGCTATGGCGCATTGGCTTGTTGATGGACGCGGCAGTTGTCTATATACACAGTCATTATGAAGAGGTGTACTTGGTCGGTGACAGTAGAAAGGTAGACGTTCCCATCGAGCTGTTGATTAACGGTGATCAGAGTACCCAGATCACGCCACAAAAACAGTCCCTAAACCATAACCACCGCATCCAGCCTGTCGAACACCAACGGTGCATCCAAATGATATGGTCTTATATTACTTTCTCCAAATGTGGATACACCCATCAGAATGAGTTCGAAACGGAATTCACAAGACCAGACAACCTATTTCCACATATCCGCGTTTGTGCTGACGTGCCCATGCAAGGCTCAGTTTCTTGTGTCTCGAATGGGCACCTATGACGGCTGTCGACTGCCATAGCTTATACGAGCTAATATCTGCTGCATAGTTTATTCGGATACTGGTATTGCTGTTATTCCTATGTTGTATTAGGTGGTTAGCTGGGACACTGTGCTGCGTCGCTTCTGTGTTACGATACGAGACACGACGCTCGCCACGGGCTTCGACGTGGCTGTGTCATATGTGACCTTTGGCTGTTTGTTCGACCGCTGTTGAGAGGAAAACTGGTGACACTACATAAGTGGATTATTAAATTAAATTAACAGATAATCCATGCGGAATATAAATAATCAGAATATTTTAAATGCCAACACTAAATAAAAATGAGTAATAATTAAATAAAAAAAAAGGTCATAATCACAAGAAAACTGGAATAAACACAATAATGACGCAGTCTTCTTGAGTAACACTTCTTGCTACGGATTTCCTGTTGGTCGAAAACAGAGGCAGTGGAAGATAACAGGAGAAAGTTGAGGAGAAAGTTAAGGCATGGTTGTTAACAGGCGGAAAGTCGTTCGAGTAAAAAAAAAAAAATCGAGAAGACGAAAATACATTCTCTGCGCGTCCAATTTACTTTAACTTCAACAGACGGTATGACGGAGCCGGTCTGATTATTTCGAGAAATTCTCTTGTGTGTGATTCTCGTCAAACAAAAGAAGAGTAATTACCACAATTACCGTCGGACGGCGTAATTTTTCTTAGTGTAACAGAAGTGCATCATTTTGGTTAAGTGTTATCGTACAGTTCATTAGGAATTTAGTCAGCTAGAGAATAAGTTACTCTTCCCTTGAAATATTCTCACACAAGATAGTTACTTAGACAGTTACCCTGACAAGCGCACTTGGTGTAACCGAGGATATATTGCATTTGCCATAAATAAAATGGTACTGATTCAGTTATGATAATAATATTTATGAGTATTATGCTTTTATATGAAGCTTTTTACTTTGCTTCTCTTTGGGGTAAGTTGATATGCACTTGTTATCTCAGACATAACTGACAACTAGATTACTCAAATCATTGTATATCAAGTCTGATACCATGCTTATTCTGACTTTCATATCTAGCTTCCTCTTGTTATACAAGGCGTTTCAATTAAAACAGACTGGGTCTTGTTCGCTTAATTTTTAGATTTAGGCAATTTGTCGTCTGAACTTTTTTTTTGTCACATTTAGGCTTAAATGAATCAATTTGAAGTTAAAATTAGAGTATAACCGTATATTGGAGAACCGTGAATTGGAATATCATCGGTTCAGCCAAAAAAAGAAGAAGAAATGAATCGCTTATAAGTTTATCAAGTGGAAATATTCTGGACACCAATGGCAACAGTGAAAAGAGCGAAGGTGGAGTTGGATGTCTCCTCCATAAGTATATAAAAAACAACATTTTGGAATTCAAAAGTACATCATCAAGGAAGTCAAGACTATTACTCAGGATTTCTAAGCGGTACAAACTAAAGATTATAATGATATATGCACCAACATCGAACCATAATGATTAAGAGGTTGGAGAGATGTACACCGAAATTGAGAGACTTCTAGATGAACAAAAAACTCACTACACCATTATTATGGGGGAATCCAATGCTAAGGTTGGAAAGAGACAAAATAGTGCAGAAAGGGAAACTATAGGAAATTTTGGAATTGGTGAAAGAAATGAAAGAGGTGAAAGACTTGGAATTTTCAGAATCTCGAGGAATGCCAGTAATGAACACTTTTTTTCAAGAAAAGGGTAAACAGAAAGTGAACATGGAAGAGCGCCCAAATGGATTAACAAATAATGAAATCGACTTCATCCTCGCTAACAGAAAATATATTGTGAACGCTGTTACCTTCGTGAATGTAAGAAAAAAAGGAAAAAACTGACTCGAATAAATAAGATAAAGGTTTTTGAGATAACAGAAGATGAGAAAAAGCAGTATGTACTGGAACTTATGAACAAGTTTGAGCTTCTCAAGACCTTTCAGGACCAAGATATCGACGAGGAATACAACAATTTTCTGAAAGTGATAAAACCCGAGAAACCTATAGGTAAAAAGAAATCCAAAGAAGAAAAAAATAGTCAAGAAACACTTGTCATGATGAATCGAAGACGACTAATGAAAAGCAAGATAAACACTGACAAGGACAAAATTCAGTATACTGAGTTATGCAAAGCAATTAGAAAGAGACTCAGAGTGAACATAAGAAGATTTTACACAAGAAAAGTAGAAAAGGCATTAAGGGAAAACAGTGGACTTAAATCAGTAGTAATACAGAAAGACAAATAATACTGAAACTGAAGAATAGTGATGGTGTACTTATGAATAGCAGAGAAGGCATAATTCAAATAGCAGGAGACTATTATAAAGATTTATATAAGGAAGAAGCAAATGATGCAAGCAGGGGAAGATGGGTCACAAATTAGTAACACATACAACGTACCCAATATCCTTCCTGATGAGCTAGAACATGCATTGCAAAAAATGAAGAATCAGAAAGCCCAGGGTGAAGATGAAGTTACTATAAAGTTGTTAAAATTGGGAGGAAAAGACATGACACAGAAACTGGCAAGACTCTTCACAAAATACATTAGGAAAGGAGTGACAACTAAGACGTGGAATAATGCTATCATAATTAATGTTGCATAAGAAAGGAGATAAATCAGAAATTGGAAATTAAAGACTATTATGCCGGGTATTTGTGGATTATGAAAAGGCATTTGATCCCATACAGTGTATCGGGCGCTGCGAAGGCAAGGCATAGACACACCCATACATTATGATTTTTAAGAAAATATATGAGGACGCTACCTCCTTTAGACTAGACAAAGACAATAGTAAATTTAAAATTTAGAAAGGAGTTTGACAAGGAGACACAATATCCTCGAAGTTGTTTACTGCTGCCCTTCGGAAAGCTTTCAGAAGATTAGACTGGTCGCAGAAAGGAGTCAATATGCGGCATATACGATTTGCAGATGACATTGTGGTCATAAGCCACGATCCCAAAGAATTAGAGGAAAATCTTAATCAGTTATGCAGATTTAGTAAGAATTCCGGAGTAAAGATAAATATGGCTAAAACAAAAGTAATGATGAATAAGTATGCCACAAAAAAGGATATAATCATTGAAGGAGCAGTAATTGAAAAGGTGGATTCATATACTTATCTGGGACAAATCATTAGTTGCAATATTGATAAATGGCTGGAAGAATAAATTTAGGATTGATAGCATTCAGAAAATATAGTCACATACTGAGGATCAATATCCCAATTTTCTGATACGTAAAATAATGAACCAATGTATACTTCCCACCATGACTTATGGAAGTGAAACTTGGGCACTCACCAAAGAATGGAAGAGAAGCTGAAAACTACACAGCGAAGAATGGAACGAATTATATTAGAAATTAGACTGTTATATAAGAAGAGAAACACATGGATGAGGCAGAAAACACAAATAAAGGACATTCTTATCAAGACTAAAGAACTGAAATGGTCTTGGGTAGGACACATAGGTCGACGACTGGATGACAGATGAACTAAGAAAACAGAATGGTACCCAAGAGGAGCTAAAAGAAAACCCGGAAGACAACAACGGAGATGGAAAGGTGAAATGAACAGTTTGTGGGTAGTAAATGGATAAACATTGCACAAAACAGAAGGAACTGGAAAGTTGCTGGAGTGGCCTTCATCCTGCAGTGGAATGAAAATGGCTGATGATGAATAATTTAACAATTTCTGAATTAAACTTTTACCTAATCAACTGCTTTTTCCTCAATGGAAAAGTTTAAAAATTATCACTAATGTACTTCTGAAAAGAAGGGGAACCATTCGTCTAAATTTAAAAATGTAATAATTTCACAATTATCGTAGTTTAATATAACGCGACACAAACTGCCAAACGCGCGTGTACCGAAGAGCAAGCAATGTATTTTATTTTGTGCTTTCTGTAAATGACATTTGTTGGTTTAAATTAGTTTCAGAAATACAGCAATGGCGTTTTAGACAACCGAGGACAGAAAAAAACTTTCCCATTGAGCAAGAAGCAGTTTATTCGGTAAATTTTTAATTTATAAATCATAAAATCGAAACAGTAATATTTAGCCCAATTTTAAGAACAAATTTAAAAATTACAGCCAAAATATGAAAAAAAGGTCCAGACGACAAATAGCCTAAATCTAAAAGCAAGCGAAATAAACCATAGACCGAATTAAACTCTACTGTATCAAACACTACTCTACTCTACATTACTCTGCTAAAAAAGTATTGAACCCTCTCCCAAAGTAGTAAACAGTGTGTATATATATTTGTCTGATGAATGGCGGCACCTGGAACATCAGTTCAACTCCGCCGGGTTTCGCTGACGTGATAGAGGACATGCTTGTATGTAGAAAATAAAAAGTAAACATGAAAGAAACCATTTCAGGAATTCAATTTGAAGGAAATCGAATCAAAGTGTAGTAAACAGTGTGCAAGAAATGCGTGCAAAGCAGGAACAGGGTTAAAAGAATGCAGATGATAGCAGAGATTTAAGAAACGAGCAGTATGAGTCCTGCCAACAATCTTACTGGGTTTAAGTAGGGTTACCATCTTCTGCACTCATAAAAAGAGGACATTTACATGTTTTGGGGCGAATAAAAGAGGACAAAAAGTTCATCTTGGATTAAAAAAAGAGGACAGAAAAGAGGACAAATATATTATGCAAATAATAAAATAGACAAGGAAAACCACATTTACTGATGATTAGGATTAGTGCATTCATATTTTTCTTGAGAAATTATTTCTTTCTATAGCTCTGGATTGCCTCTCAAATATGTGTAAAAATCAATGCATGACATATGTTTGAAATTGTACTGCAACAACAAAATACCTTTTACAGAATTGACATTTAACCTATTCCTTTCTTTCGTCCACTGACTTTGCATTAGAGAGAATACTCTCTTTACATTTGCATTGTGAGGAGGAATTGCAAAGAAAAACTGGGCAATTTTCAACAATTCTGAATGGAATTCAATATTTTTTGAATTACTAAAATATTTGGTCCAATTTTCATGTGTAATCATGTTTTTAAAGTCTTTATTATTCACTTGACCCTCAAAAATTTTCTTCAAATTGTCAAAACACTTAACATCATCAATTGTTACCCCTTTGTCAATCAAGTAGGAAATAGAACATTCTACATCGTTCCAGCTCGGTACTGCATCCATTTTCATCCACATAAAACAGGAAATGGATTCCATATGGTGAAGCCACTTATCTAAATATTCCATGCAATTTCTATACAGATTTTTTGAATCACTAGAAAATTTTTCACATTCAAGTACAAGTCCTTTATCATGTTTTTTGTATAGCATTTCCTTTACTCTTAATGGCATGAAGTTGTGATCCATCCGTTTCGAGATAATTTCTTTCACTGAGACTAAGACATCTAGAACTTCTTCAGCTGAGTTACTTTCCCTTTCAATTCGTTGTATGTCTGTATGGAATACACTCATAAGTGATTGCATGAACCAAAGATGAATCTCACTAAATCCAATTCAAAGAACCTTTTAATCACAATGGGAGGTTTTTCTTGGGACAGAAAAGAAGCCTGTAGAGCTGGAAACATATCTATGAGCCTTGTGATGCTTGGAAATAATGAAAGCCATTTCGTCTTGCTGTGAGAAAGGAGCTGTCTATGTTCAATCTCAACAAACTCACAGTATTCCTTAAGCTGTTCAGTCCGGACTGAATAATTATAGAAATACTGGTAAATTTTAAAAACAATGTTCTCTACATCAACTTCCCAAAGTTCTGCGGCATTCTGAAGACAATATGTGCAGGGCAGCACATATTGTCTTCAGATATCATCAATTGTTACCCCTCATTAATTGACACAATATTTGAACAATATGTTCAAAATGTGTGCAGGGCAGCTCACTCCAATTAACAATTTCTTTAATTTTGCAAAGACATTATTCCATTCTTCATTTCATCTCAGTCCTCCAAACATTGTATCGTAATTGTCCCCAGTGAATGCAATACATTTTTCATATAAACCATTGTTTTCAAGAGTTTCTTTAACATACGTAGAAATGGTATCTGCAGTCTCGTTAGGCATCTTCTGTAATTCAATTAATTTTGTTTGTAACCCTCCTTCATTTACATCAAAATACTAAATAATTAATAGGAAGATTTTTTCAGAACCATGATTACTTCCATCAGTTGAGACCCCACGTATGCAATTTTATTTTCTTTTAAAGTTTTTACAGTAACATTAAGAGAATGATTTGCAAGTACAAAGTTTACAATGGCTTATGTCTTGGTTCTAGCGCAGGAAAATCTTTTTGCTATCTCAGAATCAAAAAATACATTTTTTTAACATGACAGTTGTGCAATCCATTGATTTGTAACTACTATGATGTTTAACAGTGTAAAAAGCAAAGGTCCCCTCTGCAGCAGCCAGATCATATTCTATTTTACCGACAGCTTTCACAAAAAAATCTGTAACCTTTTCCGAAGAGGCCTCACCTTGAACTGCTTTCTTGTGCTTCTCAGTTTCAATGTGATGCTTCAAATCACCAACCCCTTTATTGGCTACTGAAACATATGTCCCCATTCTGCAAACTTTACATTCAGCTTCCCATTCCTCTCGGCCAGATAAAAAACATGGAAATTTTTTTTCATCTCTTCTGTAAACATGCACTTCCTTTTAGGCATTTTAGGGGAAGCATAGTCTTTATAATATTAATTTTTATAATTGAAATAATAATAAATATTTTTTATTGTAAGTAGCGAAGCATAAATTTTATTAAGGTTAGGTAATGTTTTACATTCACAACTAAACTAACCTAATTGCAGAAAAGTACCTACAGGTATAAAGATGGATAATAAATATTTTTGTAATTAAAGTGAAAAACAGTATTTTAAAAAAAGGTAAACTTTGGTATTAAATAAACTAGTGTCTGTCTCTTGATTGGATCTTGTCTGCCTCTTGATAAGTATACCAAATTTAGTGGACAGTACTCAACTTTCGATCAATTTGGTGTGCACACAGCTCAAATCCACGTTTTCATATGCTGCAATCAATTTCTAGAGAAAACAGGCCCTCTAACATGCTGGAATTCCTGTAATTTATATATCTTTTTCTAGCACACCATCTGATATTCACGCGTTATCTACTCTCTAAACCAAAATATTGTATTACTAGACTATATAAAATGTATATGTGCGTAAATTCTGAAGCAGGCGTGGGTTGGTAACAATCTCAATGCACTAAACTTGAGCGTCGTCGGGGTCTTCCGCCTAATTTTCAACACGGAAATTCGAATTGAAGAATCGTCTCCTATTCCGAAAAAGATTCCGTATAACGTAACTCGGTAGTTTTCGTCGAGCTTGCACAAAAAAAATGGCGTATAATATAAAAATCCGGACATTTAGACAAATTTATAAAAATCCATCCGGACAAAAATTTTAGACAAAAAATCCGGACAAATCCGGTTAAAAGAGGACGGATGGTAACCCTAGTTTAAGAGACTGATGATATGGAAATTTGTCACCGCGTGCGATAAGCGCACGTTTGAACCTCTGAAAGTCAACCGTGACCGATACAATGAAAAGAAGTATCTTTATTGTAACTTTATTGGCATTTGGGCAGGGGGAGTTAACAGTAAACAAGGGGAAACCTATAAGAAAGGCACATTTTAAGAAATATACATATTAAGTAAAATACAATTAAATTAACATATAAAAGATGGAAGTTATAGCACAACTGTAAAAGCATACACGAGGGATGACGAGAGCAATCAATTGAGTGTTGAGTCAAGTAGCTCAAAAATGACACAAATCACCAATCCCTAAAGAAAGTGGTGAAAGCAAATTAAGTAACATCCTTGGATAGCGTTACCTTGGAGCTTTGGATATCCACAGAAGTATCTGTGGACTTCTGCTTGGCTTTTTGTGGCACAGCTGTCGCTCACCAGGCCCGCATCCCACCAACAAACATCAGGCACCGTTTGCAGTTATGCCTCATTACCCTTAGATGGTGAAACAACGGTTTCACGGAGCAACAGGTCGTGTAAGACAATCTTCAGATCAAACAGTCGGGTGTGGAAAATGCTTGGAAACTGTATCTGTTGCAATATATTGCACCCATAATGAAGTCATGAGTGAGGCTGATTCTGGTGGTTCGGAAACGGACGCCAATGCGCCATTAAAAACCAAATCAAATCGGAAACGGGCCATTGGTTGTAGTGCCAAAAACTATCAATGCCTAGTCTCACACCGGCATCTCGGAGAATAGTGCCACTGCTGTGGCAGTTCTATGGAAATAGGTTTCTTCACGTTTCATTCCGTACAGCGAGCAACATTAGAGCCTGGTTTGAGAAAAAAATAAATCCAATAGGTCATCTGGTTGGTCCACCTGCACCTGAATTCGACCGAACACCTGTAAAATGAAATGGAACGCTGAAGCAAGTGGTCAGGCCCAATACGCTTCTCTCATACAGCTGAACTAGAGACTACAGGAAGAGCGAACACATATTTCTTCTGCCTCTACAAGTAATTTACTGATCGAACGTGTTTCGGATTGGGTATCAAAGGGTCACCTTAATTAATTTCTCATTTTAAGCGACAGATAGTATACATTTTCAATTAGTTCGCATAAAAACAAAAATCATCGTTTTGTGCATTTACTGTATGTAGTCTGCGTTATACACTTCTTCAGTTTAACTGTTCACTAAATAGAACACAAAAGGAAACAACGCTCACTAAAACGATGAGAATTCGGCAAGAACTTATCTAAAAACGTTCTGTTAGAAACTACGAACATTATTAGTGCTTAAGGATATTTCATATTAAACAGTACTGTTTAATTCTACTGTTTAGAATATTAAACAGTACATAGGTGTACTAAATTTACAATTATCTGTGTATATTTACAATATAAGAGATTTATAAATAGTCAGCAATAACACCGTTACATGCAGTGTGATAAATTCAATAAAAAACCAAGGGGTGATTTAAAAACATTTTTGGGATTCTTATACCTTTAATACACTTTTTGCAGCAGTAATAGGAGGTTGAGGCATTTAGAACATCTTTGCGATGTGCTCCGGTATTTTATTTTGTACTTAATATGCAATATGTTGGTTTTGAACATCCTCTGAAATCGAAGGAATCCTCCTTCCCTCAGGTATGCTAATCGTTCGTGCAGTTTCAAAAAAAGTACGAAGCACTTTCATGTGAACAGCTTCTTGCCTTGCCTTGGTTTCTTACACATTTCGTTACTCATCATCGTTGTTCATAAGCTATAAATAACCATCAACGTAAATTTCTCAAGTCTAGAATGTTGAATAGATAGATGGAATAGAAATTGCCCTTCTTTCTCGTGCAAGATTCCGGAAATTATTTCTCATAGTTTTGAGAAGTTCTACTTTATACCGCCCCCTCCCCATCTCCCAGGTACGCCAATCATTCTGCGTACAAGTTAGAAAAATTGAAGTCTCATTTCATCTAAGTCTGTTGGTAAGATTATTTCGATTTCTTCATTTGCTTACCAATTACTTTCAGTATATTATATTAAAGATGGTGACAATTTTCATACACTCAAATTCTACCACCATAGACTGCAAAACAAGCTCTCGACTACTGAAAGAAAGATTTTTGGCTTTTCTGCCTGACTGAGTAGTCTGAATTTCTTGTTGGATGCTTGGTTATACTTAAACATGGGGCGAGTGATCGTCGCTGTAGAATAATTCCTTTTAACTCTGAATGTATGATTTCTTTTTATTCACTCTGCATTTCATTCGTGAATAACGATCTCTGAGCTTCAGAGGAAGGATACCAATAACATTTCATCACTTGACCTTTCCTGTAAGAAACTTTAACTTCCACTTACAGGAGCGAACTCATAGGGTCATTTTATGGGTGCAACACTTTAAACTGATTATTCCTTTTACAATCTTTTCCAAGTTGCCTTCTGGTAAATGTTTTGTTTAACTATCATCATTATCATATCTTTGAAAGAAATCGACATTGGAAATCTTCAGCTAATAACAACTCATTCCCAAAAATCTTTTGTTACGCTAAATACTATGAACCACTTCTCAAACTTACGAAATCAGCAAATTATATTGGCTTAAAATCATTTAGACCATCTTGGGAATAAATGTAGTGAAAACGATATACAGACTAGACAGGAAACTTGTACACATTTCCTCAAAGTCCAATGCAGTTCGATCATTATAACTTAATAAAATAGTTGTAATAATCGTACCACTACCCCGCGTGAAAGGGTTACAATTGTCACAATGAAATTTGAACTTTTTTTTTTAACATCGTGATCGAGTTAGGCTTTCTCGGAAGAGGGTAGCATGGTTTTATTCCGTAAAAGATAATATACTATGCGAAAAAAAAAAGTTCAAATTTCATTGTGAGAATTTCAATTTGAAGGAACAGAACAGTCCATTCCTACTGAGTTGGCTTTGCATTAGCAACGCTTCTTGTGTAGGAATGGACTGGTCTGTGACGCTGGTGAAGGCCCAGAGAGGAAACAGTAGATGTAAGATTGTAGTTCGTACTTGCGACGATTAGTTGTTGAGTGTCTGCAAGGAATAATGGGTCGACGGCTCTTTCCGAGAGATCTTTCCGGCTTCGAACGGGGAATGGTTGTATGATATGTAGGTGCCAGCATGTCGACATGATTAAGTGCTCTCGTTTCGTATTGTCTGCAATCTACTGTGACTGGCTCAACAGCAGTCTAACAACCAGCCAAAGGTCACAAGTGGGACAGCCATGTGTTGTCGAGTCAGTGGTGGGCGGCGTCGTGTCTTTCGTCTCGTAACACAGCACAATTGGCCAGCTCACCACCCAGTACAAGGTAGGAATAGCACACCAATATCCACATGGTGTGTGCGCCGGACATTAACTCGTATAGGCTATGGCAGTCTTCACAGCTCTCACAGATATCGATGCTTACTGCGAGATACAAGAAACGGCGCCCGGTGTCATATCTTGAACCGGGCGGTGGCCCGGGGCCCGGGAATATAGGGGGGGCCTAAATTCCGAAGATATTTTAATTTTTTTGTATATATATAAAAGAAATGGTTGTTTCTTAATATAATACTTTAATTGTTCAAAAAAAAATTCAATATTGCCTTTTCATATTACAATACATTTATTTATTTTATAATCGGATGTTAAAAGAAATTAAATTTTGCCTAATTTTATTATTTAAACCTAATTTTAATGCAACAAAAACCCACAATAATGCAGATTCACATTTAAAACTGTTCACTTTCATCAAAATGCGATCCCACTGATGCTTATCACCACCGGTTTTTCATCTGAGCATCGGTTTGGGACCTTAAAATGTCAAAAAAGATTGAAAGGACTTGGTTCGGAAAAAAGGACTCAATTTCCTGCTTTTGCTACAAATTATCTTGTCATGCAAATATTCGCTTGAAAACTACTGGGTTCACTTCTTGGCGCCATCCACAAGATGGTTTAAGTTCGTATGAGAACTCTTAAAATCATAAAATATGCATGCAACAGTGGAAGGAATTAAGAGTTTCAGTTAAAATCCAATAAAATTATGGATGTTGTAAATCAAAATTTTATAGAGAATTTAAAAAATAATACTGGAGAATGATTTTGGAACGAGTAATTATACGAATAATACATCTGCTTTCCAGACTGTTGACCTAGACGTGTACTAGGCCAATACAAGCAGGCGTGCCATAAGGGGGAGTCCTGTCTGGAATTCTTTTCACAGATATAATTAACCCGCTAGTACACAATAGACCAGATATGTTATCATATTAGGATGACTTGTAGCTCTTAAAAAAAATAAAATCGGCCGATGAAGCAATAGAAGCTCCAGTGATCATCAAAACGACTATCAGAAATACAGCAGTACCTCATGAGATTTGACCTGCAGGTTAACCCTACAAAATCTTCCATCATGGTCTTCTGACTTAAACCCATACCAACCATAATTCAGCCGACGATAGACGGAGTCTTGATCCCTGCGTCAAAAATCAGAAAGACCTGGGTGTGACCTTTACTTGAAAATTAAGATTTCACTATCACATAGAAGAACTCTGTGCTAAATTCAACAGGAAAGGGCGGGTTGCCAAGCAGCATTTGCTACATATTCATAACACAAATCTGATAAGAACGTATATCAGGACGATGATCTTCAGATGTGTACCGTAATTGAAAAGGCCTACAAGCTCTGGATTCATTATTATTTATATATTTTACTATGCGACGCAGAGCGGAACGGAAATAAAAATAACAAGATGCAGTTAAAATAGGTTTAATGTCAAAATACGTACAGTAAACAGTAATACAAAAGAGCTTTCGGAAAGTATGTTGCCCTTCATCGGTTTTTAACGATTAATCTGAAAGTCTAGAAATACAGAACCTATATGCGTGCGATCGCAGTTTAAAGATGGACGTGGTTCAATCGCAAAAATCGGCGGTTTGGAGCTCCATCCACTGCTGTCACCACATAAACCATAAACATCACTGCTTCTGTAATCGAGAGAGAGAGAGAGGGAGGATCGTTGTATAACAGTAAGGCAACTGCCAAAGATGTCGAGAATATCAGTAGGAAGTACGCACGGTATTCTCCATGACCAGTTGCATATGACATGTATTTGTGCATGCTGGGTTCCAAGACTACTCCCACCCGAGCAACAGCAAGTTCGCATGATAGTTTGCAAGGAGCTGCAACTGATGGTTACTGAAGATTATGAGATTCTGCACAAGGTGATATTGATGAATGAGACATGGCTTCATTCATCATTTTGACACAGAGTAAGCAACGTACACTTCCAAACAGAGTAAAACTCTGCTTGGCAGTCTACGTCATCGCCAACACCGAAAAACATGACCTCTGGAGGAAAGGTTATGGTCATCTCTTTTTTTGATGTTTCAGGAATGGTTTACTAGCATGTTGTGCCACGTCACACGACTGTTACGAGACCTTATTACAGAACTGTACTGCACTCTTCGTGGAATCACATTTGTCACAAACGACCACAACTGGACGCAGGTGGGTGGATGCTACATCACGACAATGCCAGATCTCACATTTCTCATATTGTCATCGAGTAGTTAGCCAGCATTAATGGCAAATGTGTTCCTCATCCGTCCTACAGCCTTGAGCTTGCACCCTGCGATTTTTTGTTTCCAAAGTTAAAGAAGCAGTTCCGAGGAAAACATTTACAGTCGTCAGAAGAAGTTGTAAAGACACGAGGCAAAAACGTTGAACTAAGTGTCATTTCATCAAATGGGGACTACTTTGAAAAGGACCAATATGGATGATTAATAAAGGTATGTTGTAAAAAAATATGTGATCGTTTTAAAAGTCTGAGTTAGAAAAACAGACTTAAAAAACAGAAAAAATAGAAAAACTTGAAAAACCTACTGAAGAATACACGCAATTACAGATACAATAATATAATGACGAGGCACAACCTTAAATATACGAAAACAATCCCATAAATCCTATATAAAATCACTTTCGCGTTATAAATTTAATTTATAGACAATAAAACATTTGTAATGTTATGCTCAAAAAGAATTACGTAGAATATTAATTATTATTTTATATCGTTCTTATGTCTATGCAATGAACACAATGGCAGTAAAACTCTCTCCTACTCCTGTTCTCGTTTTTGAATAATTTTCAAGGCCAAATAAGAGACAATTTCACCTAATAGAAAAATTCAAGTAATATCTGCACTATCAATTTTCAGACAAAAATAATAATAATAATTAAAACGAATAATTTTTGAAGTAATAAAAGAGTCTATTTAGCAGAGTTCGAAAATGGAAGTTCGTTCATCCTCTTCAGGGCTTACTGATTCCTGTATGTCGATTCGCTTACCTTAACAAATCATGGTTTAATTTTACTTTATCCTCGATATTTCGTATCTTTCAAACATCAGGAACAATTAATTTTGGTAAGTTCAAACGGCTAGTATAGCACATATCGACAAATTGCTGACATTGAAGTCGATAGTCATCCCACTCTGAAACTCCGTAGTATCTTTAGTGAGATTCTTCTACGATATCTTTAGAGTTTATACGCAATTTTATGCCTGCTTCTTATGTACATAACTGAGCTCTCATCGTTCATTCTTTCCGAAATGGTGTTGCATATTTTTCTTTGAGAAGACAGTGTATATCTTGCAACAGCGAAACCTTCCAAAACATGGATTATGAATTATTGTTTATCTTGCGATATTTATGCAATTTCTGTGTCGAGAATGAAGCAATAACTTTTTTAGTATTATCCCAATTCTCGAGAAAACTGTTCATTGGCGCATCTACACGCAAATGGAAAGGATGTACATCGAGGAGTATCCGAGTGAAGAACCCTATTCCAGAAACAGAGGATTTGTTTTGAGCATGGGCATGAGTTCCATGTATTCTCAAAATACCTGCATTAGACGGAAAGGAACATAAGAAACAAAACCTGCTTCCTGGAAACAGCTTAGTGAAAGGATCACATGAAACTCGAGAAGCAGCAGCGGAAATCCATTATTCACGTCACATGCACGCGCATTAAAGTAGTGAAGGTTGACTAGTCACTCTTGTACTACACAAAAGGGTTTCGTTGCGCAGTTTCCTCAACTTTCTAAAGTATGATATAAAGTTCTTAAAGTTTTTCTTCCCTCTTCTGAAGAAAGATTTTTTGAATTGTCTTTGTTAAAATTAATATAAAAATTATGCCCTGCTGCTAACATTGGTGTGGACAGCAACTACGCTTTCTTCATATAATTCCTCCTGTATGAGTAAAGTTGGTAAGGTGATATTTAATAATTATTTTAATACTGAAACAAGGTGTGGGTAGATAAATTTCACTCTCTCAATACCAACAGTTTTCTTTTTTAGAGCGTTACACTATTTGTTCTCGTACCTAAGCATGTTAAATTATTTCACCAAACACATATTCAAAAACATGTTTATTACCCGCATGGTGCTGCTGCTCATTTTCGTTGTTTTTTTTCCCTGTATGACAAAAATTTCTTGGAAAGTGGATATGCCATCGTCTATCAATTGAAAAGCTGCGGTTTATTCAGAGGTCATATAAAAAGTTAGGCGCGGAAAATGATCGACCTGTCTCAATACCAAAGAGGTCGAATTATTGGTGCGCGTTTAGCAGCGACATTGATGATTAAAACTGATGATTGGTTGAATGTATCCAGAGTAACTGTAATTGTACTGCAAATGTTATCTGCATTCACCAAGTATGGAAAAACAAAAATCCCATAGGAAAAATTTTGGAAGAAAATCGAAGTTGACAGAAACCGCCGGGCACTGCAAATGATTGTAGCCAGAAAACGTAAAACTACTGTCTCAAAAATAACTTCAAAATTTAATGTGAGTCGCAGCAATCTAGTATCTAGCAAAACAGTTCGGCGAGAACTTCATAAAGCTGAAATTTATAGCGGAGCTGCTACTCGCCAAGCCATTCTATACTGATGGTAACGCTAAAAGAGGGTGCAGTGGTCTAAGGAGCGCACAATCTGGACGCTTGATTGGTAATATACCATATTTTCAGACGTGTGAATTATTATTCACACGTCTTCACACATATTTTCAGTGTGAATTATTATCCACACTGTTCCGAAAATCAGGGAGAGTTTACGTTTGGCGAATGCCAAAGGAAGCGCATCACCTTGACTGTCTGGTGCCAATCATCAAATATGGAGGTGGATCAACAGTGGTCTGGGCAGTAATATCTTAGTAGACTTTAGGTCTTCTAAGCAGCTGGATAATACTCCAATACACAGATATGTACTGGAGCATTATTCAGCCAGGGTTTGAGGAGCATGAAACAGATGCTAAACATCTCCCATGACCCACACGCAATCGCCCAGCTTAAAAGTTATTCAGCCATTGCGGGTATATTTATTGAGGAGAGTGAGAAGCAGATTTCCTCCACCTTCATCATTGTGAAGGAGCTTGAAACGTTCCTCTATGGAGAATGGTCCAGTATTTCTTTTATGACAGCTCAAGATTTATTTGAATCTGTTCCACTTGGAATACAAGCTATTTTAAAAGCTAAGGGCTGCCCGACACTATATTGCATATCTGTAGCTCTTCTAACAGGTGTTTCTATTATTTTATCTCTCTTCCCTGTATATCCAGTTGAATTCTGTATATATATATATACACACGATACGGAAATTTAATTTTAGTAGGCACGATGTTTCTAGTTCGCATAGTGCTAACCCTACTATGTTAGAAGACTAAGTAGACATAACATTATATGTACAAACTTATGCAAATGGTCGGATGGAGTATTTGGTCTGCTGTATTGTCACTCATCCGATTTCAACTACTCAAATATTTATGGAGGTAGCTTCTGTCTTTTAGATTTCTGACTAATGGAAACGGGAATTGGTAAATATTCAATTTTGAAATACCTTGAGTTACTCGCAGATCCCTTTGACAACTGTTGTTTACGCCAGCCGGCTTCATATCGTGAACACATATGCACTGATAGGAACCAATAGTGTTGTGGCACCCCGCTTCTATTCCACAGATGAATCGGTCCAAGGCACATTCATCCACATCTGTAAAATAGAAGAAAAACCCAAATTAGAATGTAAACAACTTTGTAGACTTACAGTGTAACTGTGCTGCACCAAAGTAAAGCTCATACAAATAAACATAAAAAAAAGACATTCATTTATGATGAATTTGGAGTTCTAATAGAATACGAATAGTTGTTTTTATTGCAACCAAAGTTAGCCCTAATCCAAAACTGTCTACTGATCTTTCTCTTTATTTATTTTTAATTTGTTTCAATAGCCTTAAACTGAAGATTGCAAAATTAATATTTAATAGTATATATTATCCCGATATCCTAAGAACGAAAGTAATCTCAAAAACCATTGAAACTACCTCCTTCAGCCTCCATACTGTTTGGACCTAGTCATGTAGAATGCCGCTTGTTCGGATCATTGATGATGAAACGGTATTCAAAAGATGGGGTGTGGCTGGTTTCATGGACAAGTGACGAATGGGAAGGGTTTCTATTATTTTTCCCCCCAAAATCCTTCTTGCCTAGCGTAATTTAGTTTACTCTCAGAATGTGTATATTACTTTTGTTACGCGTCCCTCCCATTAAATCTATAGACTACAACCGGAGAAACACAAAAGAACTCATGATAATATTTTCTCTACACTTGTTTGTTGTTGAAAGTCCAAATTCTCATGCGGTCTCTATTAGATATTTTCTAGAGAGTTGGCCAAGAATCACGCTAGCGTTGATTAGAATGCAATATTATTATTATTATTAGCCATATGGTGCAAGGAAGCGTGAGGCTTATGCTGTACCAGCCAAAAAAAATTCTGAGTTACCCCGAGAGAGAGAGAGAGAGATAGAGAGAGAGAGAGAGAGAGAGAGAGAGAGAGAGAGAGAGAGAGAGAGAGAGGGGTAGAAGGGAATCACCAAGAAAGAGAAGAATGATGATATCCAGCTCAGGACCCTGGGTGTGCCAAGCCCATACTCACCAGATGTGAGCCCCTGGGGTTATATGGTGAATTTGTCAAGTTTTGCACTGTTATACGCACAACTGCCCAATGCAATTTTGCGTATAACATTGCAGATTTTTTCATGTGCTCAAGTTGTGTTATGGAGATTTTTTCATTGTCCTTGTACATTATTACCCCTGTATTAGTATTATGAGTTGCATATTAGTAGTACGCAATTATTCATGCCTATAAAAATACGGGTTACGAGCAAATCACATCATTTCCGTTTTTCGGCTTGATCAGTGGGATAGCCACATCTCTACTGGCTATCCCACCCAGCATGACAAGACAGTTTCTTAGATGATTATTTGAGATGGCGGGCCCTAGGACGACTTGAAGCAGCGCTGTTGCAGACGGAGGTGGCACGTTGGCTTAGTGGTCACGCATTGTCGTCTCGGCACTGTGAAAGCAGTTTCAGGAAACAGAAACCATTACAAGATGAGCTGGCTAAGGTCTCACGAGGGCTGCGTCAACTAGAACACCGCTGTCTGGGTCTAACAGCAAGACAGGATCCTATGATGTCCTGGCATCAGCTGTGCTGTCTGTTGAGGTTGCTGCGGCCACAGGTGAAAACATATCAAGTGGACGCTGCGCAAGGAAGCTAGTGGTTTGTATCCCATTAACCCCATTAAGTTAATACAGGACCGCCTCTTCGTGTTGAAGATGGGTATCCCATTGCTGCTGCCGATTAAGGTGGCTCGTACAAACCACATGTAATATACATTTGGCCAAACTCCCGCATTAGTTTTTGCGCCAATAAAATCAAAATCAAATCAAATCACTCCCGCATTCTGTAAACAATACGATGATTACTGGCGGAGTTGAACTCGGTTCCAGGTGCCACCCTACACAAAACACTTACATACACGTTTTTCTATACAGTCTTTTGAGTGTTTTATTGCTTTTTGTGGATTCGTATAAGATGGTTTCTAATTAAAAGGAGTTTCCCAGCAGAACCGGATGATTGTATATGAAACGTGTTTGTATATACACCGATGAGCCAATATGATGTTGATCCTCCACGTGCAGCCAAAACAGCTTGAACCCTCCGAGGCATGGACGCTACGAGATTTCTCAATGTGTCTTGTGGTATCTGGTACCAACACGTAACCAGCAGATCCTTTAACTCCTGTAAGGTCCGTGGTTGAGACGCCGCAGATCGGAGTTGCTCTTCCGACACAAACCACAGATGCTCGATGGAATTGATGTCTGTGGAATTTGGAGGCTAGGGCAATACCTGGAAGTCTTCTTCATGTTCCAGGAACCAGTCTCGAAAAATCCGGGCAGTGTGGCATGGAGCATTATCCTGCTGAAAGACGGCACCGCCAGAGGGAAAGACCGTTGCCACGAAAGGGTGTACCTGGTCAATAATGATGTTTAGGTAAAGTGCTCATTGTCTAACAACCCCAGGGGTTTCCCCCATCTCCGTGTTGTGTACTCTGTTTGTGAAACACAGAACACTGTGAAGGTCAGAGATTTTAAAAAGTGTAAGGTATACGTTTATGTTGTGTAGTGTCATGCTGTGTTGTTCCTCTGACCTGTTAGCCGTTGGGCTCCTAGTGGGACCCCTCGTTGCCCACACTTAGCCCCGAGGAGATAGGTCAGGCATAGAGGGATCGCATTAGAAGTAAGTACTCTGGCAGGCCCTGCCTCCTAATTTCCTAAGATTTCAGTGGCAAGGGCCTAAAAAAAAAAAGAAAAAAAAAAAGCGCTTATTCAGTTAGAGTAGGGGTGAAAACTGAAGAAGGGGGAACAGATAGAAGTATGGGGATAATAGGGAAGGCAACCCCAGAAAGGTCAGTGGGGACTAGCCCCACCAGGAGAAAAAGGCAATGGAAGGGAGGGGGAGGAGACAGAAACCCATCCCTTCCCTCTCCCTACCAGGGGAGGGGGGTTTAAAGTGAACCGAGTTAGGGCACCCGGTTCAGAATGCCAGGTGGCCAAGAATAGCAGTTGACATCTAGTGGCACACCGGTGGCGTTGTCAGTTTTCATCCAGGAGATTATCGTATTGGTCACATCCGTGAGAGTCAAGTCTAGTAGCATACGAACCTTTTGTCTTTCGTAGGTTGTCTTAATTCGTGGGTTGTCTCTATTTAGAGGTTTTGTAACATTCTGGTGGTGGTTCCTAGGCAAGTTGTTCTTTACTTGGTAGTTATCGTTGGTGGGTGACATCTTTGGAGCATGTATGGTAGTTCGCACCAATGATGGTAATGCTTGTAAAGTTTTGCTGTCTTGTGCCTAGACGTCAGAGTGTTCAGCATATGGATGACTGGAACCAGGGTATCCCAGCAGAACATCGCCCAAAGCGTGACACCTCCCACGGTGCACCCAGGCGCCATCACTTCTCCAGGTGAACGACGCACACGTACCTGGCCGTCTACATGGTGCAACAGGAAACGTGATTCATTGGATCAAACGACCTTCTTCCAATCACTCAAGGTCCAGTTTCGATGCTAGCGTGCCAATTGTAGGCGCTGTCGCCGGCGAACCGTGGTTAGCTTGGGCACTCGGAGCGGCCTGCAGCTACGCAGCCCCATTTTCAGCAGGCTGTTGTGACACATTACTCCCGTCACCAGCATTCCAATTACCGGCGAGTTGCACCACAGTCGCCCTTCTGTTGCCATGTACCATCCGGGAGAGTCTTTGCTCACCTCGAGCATCGATGAACCGTGATCGTTCAACACCTCGCCGGCAGTTCGTGGGTTTTCCTTCCTAGGACCACTTTCAGTAGGTACCAGCCACGGCTGACCATGAGCATTCCACCAGCTGTGCCGTTTCGGATATGTTTTGACTCAGTCGTCTGGCCATTACAATATGGCCTTTGTTAAACTTGCTTCAGTCCGCTGATTTTCCCATGTGAAGAACAAGAGTAACACTGATTAACGGAGCTCAGTATCAGATGTTTTTTATACCGTGTCCCGATTCACGCACGCGCCGTAGTTCACCTGCAGCTGCTTCGATTTGCATAACGACTCGCTGGTCATAATGTTTTGGCTCATCCGTGTATGTATGTATATATATTTGTAGATATGTAAATTTAAAAAATGTAAACTGTAATCCCATTAACCCCAAACTACCGCAGAGCTCGTCAAAATTGGTGCCACGAATATGTGACTCGGAATATCCTGAAAGAGGCCTCTGAGGTCGGAACTCTAGCAAATGGGGTACAGTTCTGTTCTCTGATGAGTCCCGTCTCTAAAAACAGATTCTAGACGTTATTTCATCTGGAGACAATGAGGAATGCAGTACCATCCCGCCAACGTCAGCGAAAGGGACACTTATGGTGGAGTCGGTGTTCTCGTGTGGGGTGGAATAATGATCAATAGCCGCACCCCTCTGCATGATTTTTATAGAGGTACCGTAACTGCGCAGAGGAACCGAGAACAGAACCAACCTCGAACCGTGTGTGCGACTCTTTTAGGAGTGCGGTTGGCCCAGATTTTATTTTCATGCGCTACAACGCTACTGCACATAGAGTTTAAGTGGTGGAGGAATATCTTGAAACTAAAGATATATAGTGGACATAGTGGAATTGGTATGCGATTCCCGTTGTTTCCCACATATCCGCGTTAAGTACTCTGTTAACATAGCAAAGCCAGTCAGTGTGGGTTATGTGTGAGTAGGGTGTTGTTTGACTGGCCTCTTCGTTACTGGGAGGCGCGATCACCAGGAAGGAGCCTCCCAGCATCCGTCCACTGGCACGAGGAGCCGGACTAGGGAGTAACAGACATCTGGCGAGTCGTCCACACTCCTGCAGGAGCGAGAGTGGGGAAGGCCGAGGAAAGAGCAGAGAAGAGACAGGAAAGTGGAAGACAGGTAAGATAGCGGGGGATGACAGAGTGTAGGCATCCTCCCAGGCGAAAAGGAGCAGGAAGAGTGCTAGGTGCAGTTGCGGGAGTCCTGGAGAAGGACTGTGGGTAGGAAGAAGAGAACAAGTAAAGTTCAAATTAAAGAGTCCAGGATCGTCACAATGGAGAATAACGGAGCGGAGTCGGCAGGGCTGGCCTCAATTTTCAATTTCATGACTGGAAGTTTCCGGTGCTGGATATCAGTTGCTGTGTGGAGGAGGTTATCCCGGAGTAGTGGTCGGGAGTTGCAGGTGATGCCAGCGACGACGAAAGACCTCGTTGGCATAAGTGGTGGTTAGTGCACGGAAAGCATCGTTAGATTCCAGTAACTTGATTTCTGGCCGAAGTGATGTAGGGTGGAGGTCTAGGAGTAGTTCAATTCTTAGGTCTAAGTATATGTTGCATGAGTGCATCACGTGATCATAGTCTTCAGGTTCTCCGCATGTACAGAGGACATCCTCGATTAGGCTGAACTCTAGAAGGCGTCTCTTGGAGGACCCGTGGCCAGTTAATAGGAAGGAAGCATAGACGCTTGGGAAGAACCAATGGAACGTTGTTTGTTGATGTAGGTTAACTTGGGGAGGAAAAGTTTAGTAGTTGCACCAGTTGTGGAGTTATTCCAGCGGGTTTGCCATAAGTTTATCAATTCTAGCCACACACACGTTTATGTTCCTGTTTGATGTCGGTATCGGTACGGGTTGAATAGTGAAGAATTCAGCTTCCTTATTCTTCTTGATGGCATGAGAGAGTCCGATAAAAGCGACATGGAGATCCAAGGGGAGGCAGCCTGTTAATACCTGTAGGGCGGCAGTTGCCTGTCGTTCTACATGCGCGGGTCATTTGTAGTAGATAAGTCGTTGAATTTGCTGAATTTTACGTTGGGCATGCACTAAAATCATTCGGTGGTACCATACTGCAGCTCCATATGTGATAATTGATATAAATACTGCTGAGTATAGAAGGCGTTGAGTTGGTCCTTTAAGACCTCAATCCTTGCGAGTAAAACGTGCTAACATAGTGATGTAATTTTTTATATTTTCTTTGATAGTTTGGATATGGGGGATGAAAGTTCTCATGTCGTCCAAAATTACTCCTAGGTACTTCACCGATCGGTAGTTTTTCAGTGGGCGGCTGTTAAAACGTATGGTAGAAGGTCTGGAGAAGTCCAATTTGCCTTTTAATAGGAGGGTTTTGCTCTTCTCAGTGGAGACAGAGTTTATTTTCCGTGGCCCATACGGACAGAGCAGAGAGAACAACCGTTGCCTGGGTTTCTATGGTGGCGCGGGTGGGCCCTCGATGATGATACTTGAAACTAAAGATATCCAACGACTATTGTGGCCAGCACGCTCACTGGACTTAAATGTAATCGAACATGAGTGGGATAACCTTGGGCATCGCATTATACGCCGACAGCCAACTCTTCGGTCACTTGGTGAGCTAAACTGTGCGCTGGTGGAAGAATGACTTCGTTGCCACAGAATCTTATAGACGCCCTTGTATTGAGCATCGTTCACTGCTGTCGGGCCTGTTTAGCTGTTGGAGGGGATCATACTCTCATGATGTCATGTGACCATATTTTCGAGCATCTTGTATTGTCTTCTGTAATGTGACCTATTTGGTAATTCTTATATAATCCCTATAAATGTCCTTTTTAGCTGTCCGAAGTTTCTCGCTGTCTGCTCATTTCATTGTTATTTTATGGTACACCACCATGTCAAATATTGTCCCGCTTAATCGGAAGCTGCACTAGTTACATCCCGTTTTTTAAATGTACTGTTAATTTTATCCAGCAGTGTAGTAAATCGTCTTTAATATTCAAGATAAAATCCCATTTCCATTTCAGAGGTAATGCTCTGACAATATTTTGCCAGATGTAGCTGTTTATATGTACATCCTGATGAGTATAAATGAAATATTCCCATATTGATATGAGATCCATACTACTCAGTATTCAGAACCGAGAAGCCTATATTCAAAATCATCTGGAGGCGAAGAGTTCACTGTTGATAGTCGGCGAGTATTCTGGATTTCATACTCAAAAACATTCATACATTTGAAGTGCATTTGTCCTTGTCTGGAAGTCTGAATGCACAAAATTGTAGAATCTGGAGAGAATTAAACTTGCACTGTGCACATAAGTTCTCCTTCCCCAGTCATTCTTCAGAAAAACTTCTTGTTAGTTACTTGTTAGAAAGAGAGAAAGAAGGCAAAAAATTTCACAATCAGTGAGTCATTCTTCAGAATGACTCACTGATTGTGAAATGCTGACATTAGTCTTGTAGCTCCCAATTCTGAGCAACTAATACGGGGTACAGTCTTATAACCATTGTTCACAAGACCATAAAGTATGGTCTTGGGAAAAGTCAATATGGCCCATATGAATATCGATTCGCTATATTGACCACCAGTTTTCTGAGACGTCAATAAATCTTCAAGACAAAAATTAGCTCATGATCCAAGCAAGATACGTATTTCATATTTTCTTCCAGATACCAATATTGTACATTAGGAACAAGCACCGACGCCGTTCATATAAAGATAACCGGTTGTATAACTTCATATTTACAGCGCTAGTCGTCTTGAAAAACTAATTGTTTAATCATTTATACCAAAGAAAACAAACACATTTTCAAACGGATTAGTGCATTTCTTCTAGGTAGGTAAGTTTCAATAAGGACAGGTGTACATCTTTAACACTGTTTTAGAATTCTACGAAGGACGTCTATACAGCTTTCTCTAATTTCTTAATCCGCCCCTTAACCTCCCAATACATGTATATATATAAATAGCTTTGAACATTCTTTTCACGCTTCGAGGATTCCATCCAGCAATGGTAATAATTAAGGTAATATTCAGAATTCTATCCATAAAATAATATGCAGGATTCCATCCAGCAATGGTAATAAGTAATTAAGATATGCTGCTACATCTAATTTTTATTTCTGTCGTCCTTGGCAGAAACAGCACAACTGAAAATGGAATGAGGTTCGAAAACAAAGGAATTTTCAATTTTGTATTGAAAGGCTCACCGGGGATACGACCTAAAAAGCTTTTTGTTAGTTACTTGTTGGAAAGAGAGAAAGAAGGCAAAAAAAAAAGGGGAATGATACCTCTTCTTAGATAGAGAGAAAGAGATCAGCGGGTTTCCGAGAACATCTCATGCGTGAGGAAGAAGTGGCCACACTTAAAAATAAGGATAATACTTACTGATATTCGTGTTGCTACGGTTACTCGCTACTCATATAAGCCTTAAAATCATCCAGAAAACTCTTCGCAGTTCCTTCCCGGTTATTGATCTTAGCTACTCTAAATCTTTAGCAGATCGTGCTTTTAGCCATAGTTGACAACAAACAGGTGTTTTGAGACAAATAAGATATTGAGTTACCAATAAGCTGTCTGTTTAATCCTAATAAATTTTTTGTTACATCTGAATGTCTAGAATATCAAGAATGTTCTGTGAAAGCGCAATATAAATCTCTTTACTAAAATCTCGTGATATAACCGTGCTTTTAGCAGAGAATGCAAATTATTCAGTATAAATAAATTCAAATAAAACACAAACGTTTAAATTTTTTTTTCAATTATAAAAGATTTTTTTTTATATAATTTATAATTTCTGCTTATGACTAATGAACTGTGATAACACCTAAAAATTGAGTTTGGAAATATCTGTTTCTCATCTTCCGTAATGACACTGATGAGGCAATGCAGTGGAATCAAAGTTTACTGACGATTTAAAGGTAGGAAGGGTGGTTTAACTACCAGAACAAGGCCATTATGCTTCAGAATGACTTAGATCATTTGAACAAATGACAGCCAAAATTAATGCGTCTAAATGTAAGGTTTCGCACATGAGGAAACAGAAATCCCGGCGTTAATTATGAGCTAGGGGATGAGAAGTTAAAAATGGTTCAGGGCGAAAAACTATTTATTTGCGCGTTTTCCTACGCGCGTACCGCAAGTGCGTTTATGCACTTCTTTTTCACCCGTTTTACACGTCTTTCCGTGTAATATTACTACTTAACTGCTTTACAAATGAATAATGATTTTTATTACTTGTTCTTAAATCATTTCCATTATACAATGCTAATTAGCGATTTTTCCTTTGTCGTTATCGCCCCTCATTCCAGTCAGGGATGAGGATTTCGCTTATTTGGCGATTCTTATAATGCTATGATGATGAATGCCACAAGTATAGCCGCTTTTTAACTTCATCAAATAATCGTTCCATGTCCAACTCGTCCATTTTTGTGATGTTCGAAATGCACAAGGCACACCTGTGGTGACAAACCTATGAGACTGAAAACAGGGAACTGAGCTCAGTCAGGAGAGAGAGAGAGAGAGAGGAGATACTCTTTTTTTCCGGGAAGTGGGGAAAACGCAACAATTTCTACGCACCTCTGCACATTGATCAATTCAATTCTATGAATCTAGAAACGTACGTTCTTCCTACGCGCTTAGGAAAACGCGATCATAAATACGTTCTTAGGAGTTACGATTCAGTCAGACGAAATTTTGCATGCAATATAAAAAATTTGGAGGGCACATAATGTCCTAAGATATTCCTTGATTGGCATGGCGCGTAGGTAACTGCGTTGTCTGAGGATAATAAGGCACTGAAACCTACGATGGTATAGTTATGTTTATTTACGAATTGGAAATATATGCTTAATGGAGTCAAAAGTTTCGTAATATTTTCCTACCACTTCTTCAGTGACAGCTATATTTGCAATATTATCATCACAAAAGATCACTTCGGTCACAACAACAGGTTCTTGTTGATGTTTTCATTCGTTCATATTTTCTCTGATACTGTACCAGGCATGCGTTTAAAATTTGCGTTACAAGTGCAGAGCATTCTGGAGCGTATCGAGCGAGAATGAAAGGGACAAGACATAAGAAACCTAGGAAAATAAAGACGAAGGTCTCCTAACAGTGGCATATACTATATAGGGTATAATTGACTTCATTCATTTCATTTTGTTGCCGTATTCAATTCAAGATGGAGCGCTATTAAAGAAAGATTTACATAAGATACCCGTAATTATGAGCGGCGATTTCAACGTGAACTTTGAACTGGAAGAAAGTAAACCGTTATATAATTATGATTACTTATGTAATTATGTACATAAGATGAAATTATAAAAAAAATTGGAAAAGGCGCGTGTGCCGAGTACGCGCGGTAGATGGTTTTATGCGAAACATCCTTCGCGTGTCTTTTAAGTACAGTATTTTGATTTGTATACATTGATTACGAAATAAAAGAGCTTTTGTACTGTAAATATTTTATTGATCATTCATAAATATCCATAATTTCAGCTGGAAGACAAGATACAATGGATTTATGATAGCTAAAGTAAGAGACGTATACTTGTGATATCAATGTATCTAAATGTCTCTGGAAAACAGCGTCGATTGAGGTACCCGACCTTGTAGTTGAAATTGAGGAATTAATGTTTAAGAGTTAGATCGAACCTTTCTTACAGGAAAGTAATTAACGGTTTAATTTCTTCCAATAGGAAGTTAACGTTGAAAGTTCCGCTCATGATTAATGATTACTGTACATAATTATGATTACAACTAATGAAAATTTAACTGATGATTATCTATATGTTTAATACGGAAAGCGTTTTCTTTCGACAGTCAGTGTGAATGATAGCCGTAACCGATCGGGTTGGAAGTGGCCTCAAATTGAAGCTGTTTCTTCCTAGGTATGCAAAAAGTTTTTAAAATTTAAAAATTCCGAATAGTGTTATTTTACAGAACGGGCTAGTTTTGTTGTACAAACGAGAATAGTTCAACATTCACTTCATAATGCATTTATGGAAGATGTTAACTATTAAACAAACAGTTGTCAAAGTTGATAAGACATTTTTTTTCTGATTAACAATTTGCACGTTCGCACAATCGTGTCCTTTGTTCCAAAAAAAAAAAAAATAAATAAATAAATAATAATAATTCTCTACTAGCGCTGCTTACCTTAAAAGAAAGAACTAATCGTTAGGATTCCATCGCAGTGCTCGCTCACACCAAATTCACGAGCTCATACATTCATTGCCATTCGTTCGTTTAAAACGTATTTGAAACGAAAATGAATTAGACCCTAATCTAATAGTTCATGACAGTTTGATTCCTTTTGTTTTTGGCCACAACCTTATGTAAATGCCGTTTTGTCGCGTGCTATTCTTGCCCCAAAAAATGACGAGTATGAAAGAAACAATTTAGAAATTTTACAAATGATGCCTGGTGATTCATTACAATATAAGAGTGTTAATACAATTATATCTGAAGACTGAAGAACTTTTGCGATAACTAAAAAAATTCCTGGATAGCCTCAGTTTAAGTGGTTTACCACCCAACATTTTAGAGTTGAAAGTAGGAGCAATTGTTATTTACTGCGGAATATGGAAATTTCAGAAGGATTGATCAATGGTACGAGACTTATAGTCAAAGTTATGCTCAGAATTGTTTGGATCTAGAAATAACAGGAGAAGCTAAAAGAAAACAGGTACTCTTACCGCGTGTAGATTTGACTCCATCCGATTCGACTTTGCCATTCTCATTTAAGAGACGACAGTTTCCTATTCGGCTGGCTTTTGCGATGGCTATAAATAAAAGGGCAAACGTTTGATAGAGTTGGAATTTCGCTTACTAAACCTGTATTTAGTCATTGCCAATTGTATGTAGCAATGTCTCACGTCAGATCATTCCAGCATGTTTAGATAAGGTTACCAGAAAGGCATAAGAATACAAAAAATGTCGTTTTCAAAGAAGTATTATAAAGACTGTACTATATTTTAAGAAGTTGGGCCGCAACATGAGTGTCACGGTACATTTTCACACTTCCACATCGAATTTCCCCAGAACATTGAGGAAGTGTAAGTGAAGAACAGAGTGAGAAGTTTCACTAGGACATTAAAGTCATGGAGATGAAGTACCAGGGGAAGTGATCAGTTTTTCAAATGAAAGATGAGTTTTTAGTGGACTTTTTACTATTCTGCCCTTTTTAATAGTATTTTTGAGATGTACAGTATTTGAAATTTGCGAAATTTTCGCAATGGGTACTGCTAGTATAATATAATGATTATATACGTACGTGTATAATAATTTGTTTTCCGGAGACATTTACATATCATAAATGCATTGTATCTTGTCTTCCAGCTGAAATTATAGAAATTGGTGAATGATCAATAAAATATCTACAATGCGCAAGCTCTTTTATTTCGTAATCAATAAATACAATTCAAAATACTTAAAAGAAACGCGAAGGATGTTTCACATTTATCGCGCGTGCTCGGCACACGCTCCTTTTTTATCTTCCAGTCTACCATCTATCACCTTCTCTTCTATTATCTTCCTTTACCTCTTTTCTTCATTGCTTCCCAAGTCCATGTGGACTCTTTCTTTTTGTAAGTTTTAGCTTATAAAAAGAAAGAGTCCACGCGTTTCTGTTGCGAATGAATAGCAAAACACGGCTTCTACACACACTGAAATAATTAATCATTTTCTTCATTATTACATTCATCCTATCCCTATTTACTACACGTGCCTATTACGTAATATTTTTTACTTCTTGAACGAGAATTGTGATTAATTCGTTGCTTGAGGCAGAATAATGTATGCGTTATTAAATGCAGTTCTATGAACGAAAGATATACTTCGTAAAAACGAAAATTTGGGTCATTGAAATTAAAATAACGTTGAATCGCCGAAAAGCTTCGATTGAGCGTCAGCGGCACAGGTACAATATACACATTACTATATCTCCTGTACCTTTTATCCCAGCTGTCTTCAAATATCTGTCCCCTAAATACTTTTGATTAGCATTATCAAAAAAAAAAAAAATCGTAATATGCCAATTTTTTGGGGTTCTGGATGCTTGTTATGAGCAAGTTCCATTGGAAAAATAACAAGCATAGAGGCTTTAATTCCGACAGCCAAGGAAAGCTATGTAATACCGAAAGGCATACACAGGGAAGAACAAAAAAGGAATTTTTAAGAAAAGTATGCGTAGGGCGAGTTCCGAAGAAAATAGCGACGCCAACTTTGGCTTCATTATTTTCATTGTATGCGTTGTTTTTTTTTTTATCATATTCTGTTCTCAAACAAAATTCAAAATATTATGGAAAATATTCTCTTTTGGAAAATTCAATTTTTCTTAGTTTAATTGTTTTTTGTAATTGAATCGATAAATTTCTAAAAAAATAATAAATACTTAAATAATTCCTGTAAATAATTAAGAGTTTATAAAGCTGTTTTGAGGAAACAGCTTTATAAATACAACTAGCCACTGCCAACAGACTGGAATGGATTTGTCCACGAGTCTCAATTACCTCTTAACTCGTCCAGAAGGAATGATACCAATGTTCATCCAGCTATTAATTTATTCTTCACTGGCTTGCGCAGCTAGGTATAATTACTATCCAATCTTCCGGTGTCTCGGTTCTCAATTGGTGAAAACTCCATAAATGTTAAAATGTCGTCAACTAGTCCGTCATCGTAAATGGGTTTGCTGTTGTTTTAGGAGTATTAGCAACTAAGGCTATATTTCTCCTTGTATGCTGTCTGTAAATTGCATGTGTTCTGTGGTCGACTTTCTATTTTCTGGACGAAAAATTCGAGTTTCCGGGAGAAAAACCATTCTACCCTCGCCCAAGGCCGACTAACTCAGCCACGTTGTGAAAAAGGACCATAAAATTCTTCACCTTATCGACTAAACTCGAATTCAGATCTTTTCCTCCCGATGTGGGAAGCACGGCGATTCTACCAACTGTGCTACATACGAGGTATGGGTTGCCTCTTACATAGGTTGCATAAATAAATAATCGATCAATAAGATGTCTTACACCTCGTTCACTCATTTCACACGTTCCACATTATTTTATACGCAACAAGGGATCAGAACTCGTTCAACTCACACTCGCTCATAGTGACATTCAAATTTAGCTCAATCAAAAACTTCTCCTGCAAATTTCCTTTTTCCTCCTGAATCACACAACAAGGCCACATATTGTTGCAATTGTTGAATTTTAATATTATTGCTAATTTTTAATATCAATCAAATGAGCAATAATAATAATAAAATCCAATTTGTTGTTAATCACTTTTTACTTTGTAAATGACTAATTTCAAATTACTTATCTCAATTACCCCTATTTTATTGATACTGCTTTTAATAATAGCGGTAAATTACCTCTGTATTTTATTATGTTATTTTATTACAGCTTTCCCAGGAAATTACTGAGCACATCGGAATATATGTTATGTTTCTATAAAAATATACAATGCGTGATAAAATAGATGGGTGACTGATCATGTCTTTTCTTAGCGAATTGCCATCAGAATGCTTCCGGAAGTTATAGTAGCGTTGGAATCGGTGAATATAGAAGGCTAATTTGAAGAAAATTCATCTGAATACCCGGTAAGCTTTAAGTTACCAATATTAGTTCAATACCCGATCACATCTGCTGTGTAGGTTGACCACAGTTGGTGGCATTCTGATATTGCAGTTATGTTAGATTGTGTTTATTTGTACTCAAACAGTTACACGTGGCCGGATTATATCTGATTAATATAAATATTCTAAATGCGAAATTTTATTTTTTGATATCGTGCAGAACCGTTCAGCAATGTTCAGGGATGCAGAAATGCGTTTCCATTTCCACCTCCCCCCATTTAGTTAACTATAGACAGTAGCGGATTAAGGTCGGTTGAGGTCCCGGGCGCAGAAGAAAATATTGGGCCCCTTAAAAAAAAGAGAGAGACAGGGAAAATAAAAATACATGTTAACCATTTTTTTTAAATAAATAAAAAATATTATGTCCTATTAATGTTTTTTTTCCAATAAAATTTGAATATAATATATGTATAATATAATTAATAATAGCATAATAATAATCACAAAGTTTTGAACTAATAGTTGAACATATTAGTTCAACTAATTTGTTGGGGTTTTGTGTGGGCCCTTCAGAAGTTGGGGGCCCAGGGCGCGCGCCCGGTGCGCCCGCCGTTAAATCCGCCTCTGACTATAGATCGAAAATAAACCAACAACCTTAATAAATATAAGCTTTGACGTACGTATCTTGTTTACTTTTTTCTGGATTTTCTTAGTTTATGTTTCAAACCTTAAATAAACTAATGTTGCTTTATATGATGCCGCCGACAAGTGAACGTGAGTGGGCTTTTAGAAATTAAAAAAAAGAAGATATGGAGATATTTAAAAACATTCAGATGATAATTAAGCGACGAGAACCAATTCCAATTTTGAAAAAATTCCAATTTTTCAAAGTAGTGTAACTATTACCTTCCCAGGAAATTACTGAAATCAGTTTTATGAAATTGGTTCGCGGTAAGTAAACATGTGTTTTCACCTTTGCTTTTTGTGGCAACGTTTATGAGAAAACAGGAGTTCATTTGGCGGTGTAAAGGGATATACCTGAGGTACTCCTCATTAAACAGATGCATGTCTTTATATTCATTAATAACATAATGCTTCCGATTACGCATTATACGATAATTTATGTAAGTAAAATAAGTCTTAAGATAGGAATTTGAAACTTCCTTATATAATCAACGAAATGTACGACGACGAAAGTTTTTTTAATAGTTACATTTACGAGTATTTGTTTCAAAACCTACTTTATTTAGAAAAGGATGATTAATAAGAGACACTTAACAAATATTAAACGCAAATAAACACGCGAAAAATTTCGTTTCAGTGTTTGAAACGTTTCTGTACCAACTAGATTTTAACAGTGGTTTTCAACCGGGGTTCGCGGCACACTAGGATGCCGCAACAACATTCTTGGGGTACCGTGTAATTTGGGTTTAAGTTACTTAAAGTTATTATTATTATTATTTTGAAATTTATATATTTATTTCATTATAAAAGGGTACAATATAAAGGATACGGTACAATATCTATTGTACCGTATCTTTTTAATTTTGTGGTGATCTATAATTGATCTTTATTTAGTACCTCTCTTTAAAGAATAAAATTATTATATAGGTATATATTAAAAGGTCGAAAACCACTCTGTTAGGTGTTTATTTTGGCCTAGGGGTGCCCTGAAAAAAATTACTGGGAAACTAAGGGCGCCGTAAACCGAGAAATGTTGGGAACCTCGAACTAGAAAGTTTAAAATTAACACGCGATTCTACTTGAATTTTACTTTAATCTGAGTATTATTAGTAGTGGCAGTGATGCAAAAAAGCGAGCTTACAGAACATCAGCAAAAAATAAATAATAAAATAAATAAATAAATATAAATATAATAAAATAAAACACCTGCCCAACCCTCTAATAATATATCTAACTTTTTTCCCCCCTTAAAATTAAAAATTTATTCATTTATTCAAACTACCCACTTTCACAGCATCAGATGGAAGTTTTTTTTTTTCAAAAACCTAATACCTGCTGGAGGAAATCAAATTTCCGCACATCTATCCTGCAACCGTCCTTTCTCAACTTAAATTTATGCCCTCACATGTACTGTTTGAGCAAGAGGAAGGAAGATGCCATCAGCAGCTTACTCAATCAATACATAGCGAGGAGATCTGATTTAAATCAGATCTCCTCGCATGTGATAGTTTCCAGGCGTTGCAATTTGCAGAACCGAAGCCTTCCTTGATAAGAGCAACCTCTTGTTCCCCTTATTAATCTCGTTGTTCTTCTCTGCACTCGTTCCAACAGGCCAACATCCTTATTAAAATGAGGCCACATCTTGAGTACTGCATGCAGAACTCAAGATGCGGCCTTACCGTTCTTTTATGCAACAGAATAATCACTTCCCTATCCCTGATGACAAAATTCTTGTATATCATTGGCAAATCCTCATGAGCTGTCCTTGTAGCCTGTCAGCACTGCTCACAGTAGTTAGTGTACAATTACCCCCATCTCTCTTTTTTTTTTTTTTTTGTTCTTTACTCCCATCAGTGTCGTACCACATAGCGTATATTATTCTTGGATTACTGTTACCCACATCCAATATCTTACATTTGTCAATGTTCAACTTCAATTGCCACTTTTCAGCCCATCTGCCTAATTTAGATCTTGTTGTAGTAGCATACTCTGATTACTGTCATTAACCAACCCTACCAACCTTTGTATTATCTGCGAGCTTTTGACATTCAGCCTGGTACGCTTTCATGGTATCATTAATGAATATTGAAAACAACAGTAATGGGCTCAAGCTACTGAACCGTGGGGGCTTCATTAATAACGTTAGTCCAAGTAGAGCAGCGTCTATTTCTTAATATTAATAAATTTCCAGAAGCCCTGTGATAGTTTCTGGAAATACGATCAGCAAATTATTGGCCGGATTTCGCGTTGCACAACCGAACGCAGTAGGAAAGATGAAAGTTGTTGTTGGGTTTCGGGAGCATCGGCGACTAAGGCCATATTGCTCCGTATACACTGTCTGTAAATTGCGTGTGTTCTGTGGCCGATTTTCTGTTTGTTGGACGTAAAACCCGAGTTTCAGGGAAAAAAACCATGCTACTCTCATCTGTGACTGACTAACTCATCCATGTTGTGAAAAAGGCCAGTAAAAATTCCTCCCGTTGTGAACGGGAATGGAACTCAGGTCTTTTCCACCCGGTGTGGCAGTTAACAGCTAACAACAACTGTTGAAAATGCATAGCTGACCAGCGCTGCTTCTGTAGCAATTAGATCAACTCCCGTCAAGTCGTCAATGATAGATTTACAGGTTGGATTGTTTTAATTTTGAATCGCCTTGTAAATCATTTATTTACAGTACTTTATATAAAGATTATTTATAAGTATCATTTTTTAAAATAATTGTTACATATAACTATTATATGACAATTATTTATTACAAATCATCAGAACCGAATTTTTGTTTGTTCATGGTATTGGCCTTGAATTTTGTCTCTACAAAATAAATCTTACATCATTCGAAAAGTGTCAACCAGGAATTGGTTTATGACATTAACCAGAATTTAATTAACTAATTTTTAAATGTTAAATTAAGTAGTTAATGTGTTTGCGCAACTGACTGACTCACATTGTAAATCAGGATACTGATGTAAAGATACTCAGATAAGCACAATAATAGCAGCTTAACCATACACGTGATCATAAAATCCAGACGTAAGTCTCCCCTCCCCTAAGTATTCCTTGATCCTTTTGACATATAAATAAAAAACATGCCGAGGAGGGAATTTTCTGATTAAATCAACTAACAACTGAAAGTTAATCTGGTGCCTTATTTTTGATCTTTACATTGCTTATTTCTTTAATTTGATAATAAAATGGTTTTTGATAATTTAACTCATTGAGAATATTTGAGAATTTAAAATATTCCAAGTAAAACAGTTTGGTATTGTACCATTGTAAATTTAGTATTCTTTAAGGGGGAAAAACCATAAGCAAGGCAGCACTTTAAATCTTACCCCAATGGGTTGATAGAAATATTTCAACCTTTGTTTGAATGAGTTAAAATTTCAATTTGTGGTTTATATTTTCAGTGTAGTTTTAATATTGTTATTTCATTTGGAATAATTGCTCAATAGAGTTAATCATTTTTTTTTCACTTAAGATACAAGTAATATTTCAATTTTATCATCTTACTCTCTCCTGGAGTAAATAAGCAAAATATGAAAAATATACCGATTTAATAATACAATAAAGCAAAACTCATTGGCATAACATTTTGATTCTTAAGACCCTTTTTCAAAACTCTTTTATGAAGCTAATGGATTTAGATTTAGACCTGTATCATCTGAATCTGTATCGGATTCATTGATATTTTCTGTTATGTTAATTATTAAGTGCTCTACATATTCTGTAATACTATCTGTCTTCCAGTTGAAAGTTCAAGTCTGCAGACATAGTCAGCCTGGTCTGCAGATATCAGCCCAATGGGTTGATAGAAATATTTCAACCTTTGGTTGAATGAGCTAAATTAATTCAGCCCAAATTAATTCATTTGGGTTCAAATTGCAATAATAAGGTGGTAGCCGAAATACTTTTTGTCTACTCGTTGAAGTCATTTTGTCAATTATATACTTTTTTTTTTGCTGCTTTATCACCTCATATAGATCGTGTTTAATATTAGTAATCGTGTTTAATATTAGATCGTGTTTAAGCAAATGGGGAAAACAAGGACTGACGGCTTGAGCCATTGTAATATTTTTTCACTTTAGCCATTCTAATATTTACGCTTTTTTATGTTTATGACTTTGTTAGCAATTTTCCTTGTAGCGTGCTCTGGTGTCGTGCATTGTCCATTTTGGTAAGCAGATGTGACCGGAGCCAAATTTTGAATCTCTTTCCACCCATTTAATCATAATAATTATTGGGATTTGTTCCGGATCGAAATAACAACTTCGCATTTTGTATAAATCTACTTTCACCACTTGCGTGTAATATGATAAGACACAAACTTTTCCAATAGGTATTTTTCGACGTTGTGTCGAAAAATACCTCTTGGAAAAGGTTTGTGTGAAAAAAAATTTCCCAAAATTGAGAGAAAAAATAGCTTTTTGTGATTGCACTTTACCTGTTTTTTGAAGAACAGCTTCGAAAAAGGTCTTCAGCAACTATTCTAATAGAATATGGTATCCTTCTTGTTGTACTTGTCTGTTTTATTAGAAAAGCATTTTGCCTCTCTCTCTCTCTCTCTCTTTTGTTCTGGCTGCTTATTAATTTCTTTCAGCCAAAATCTCTTTAATCTAGATCGGTGTTTCCCAACCTTTTCTTTACCATGCCCCACCTAAGTCTTTCTAAAATTCTGATGCCCCCTATGTAACATTGGGAAACACCGATATACATATTTTTTATATTCAAAAATGGAATTATTCCCTAAATGAAGCCTAATTACAACTTGTTCAGGACACGAGACTTAGATTTTAGGAAGAAATCATTAGGAAATTATTAATAAAAAAATAGTAAGTAAATTTTCAAAACATATAATAGACATTGTGATATCCAGTCGATTTCTTTTCTTTAGTAACAAATCATTTATGGCACTAAATCCACATTCAGCTAAATATGAAGATGGAAACGGTAACAATAGCTCTCTTGCAAAGTTGGTTGAATTTGGGTATTTAATTTCTGTTTCATCACAAAGCCATGCCATCGCTTCTTTTATATTGAATAAAGTTTTAACTGACTCATCATTTTGCATTTCTGAGAATTCTTCTTGGTACTGCATTGATACATCAGACAAATCCACTAACATTGGTTGCATCATCCAGGTTGAAAATCAATTTGTTTTAAATCAAAAAACCTTTCTTTTAAATCATCGGACAGAATTTTCAGATGATCAACAATAACAAATACAGCGGTATCAGTCACTTCACATTTTTGCAGACAACGAAACTGTTCAAATTTTTTTTAAAAATATATTTTTGACATAATTTAATAAATGTAATGAAACCAAATGTCTTCGCTTTTGCATCGACGAGAGTTTTATTTGTTCCTTGAAGTTGTTTATTTAATATATTTAGTTTTTCAAAGATATCGGCTAAATAACTCACAAATGCTTTACCATCGACCGTTAACAGATGCTTTATTTTAGGTTTGTCACTTAAAAAGTCACTAATAGTATCAAATAGTTCCATAAATCTTTTCAAGCAGTTCCCTTTCGAGAGCCACCTTACTTCAGTGTGAAGTAAAAGTCTCACATGGTCTTCATTTTGTTCTTCACAAAAAGCTTGAAGAGACACAAGTTTTCCCTATGAATAACACAATGCACAAGAAGCATTTCTGGATTCTCATCTGTCATCAATTTTAAGCAGCCATTTTTCTTGCCCATCATATTAGCATTAGCATTAGCATTAGTAGAGGCATTTGATGCAAGAAAGCAAGCTTATGCAGCATCAGCCAAAAAAAAAAAAAAAAAAAAAAACCACTTCCACTTTACCCCTCTGTTCGTTCAAAATACCTGTCCAGCTGAGCCTTAAACTTATTTAGGCTATCAACCTCCACGACAAGGGTTGGAAGTCTGTTCCACCAACCAACCACCCGCTGGCTAAAGGAAAATTTCCGCACGTATATCCTACATCTGTCTTTCCCCAATTTTATGCCCTCTCAGGTGATTATTCTGAGCTAGAGGAAGAATCCCATCAGCGTTGAGCATGCTCAAACCATTCAAGACTTTATACACCTCTGTCACATCACCTCGCTGGCGCCTAGTCTCCAGACACTGTAATTTGCAAAACTTAAGCCTTTCTTCATAAGAGCACCCCTTTGTTCCATTCACTAATCTTGTTGCCCTTCTCTGTACTCGTTCCAGCAGCTCTACATCCTTCTTGAAATGAGGCCTCCAGACCTGTATACAGTACTCTAGGTGTGGCCTGACCGTTGCCTTATACAAGGGAATAATCACCTCCTTATCCCTGCTGGAAAAATTCCTGTATATCATTGACAATACTCCATGAGCTACTCTTGCAGCCCGTCTGCACTGCTCAGAGAACTTCATATCTGCCTGCACAACCACCCCCAAGTCCCTTTCATTCTCTACCACTGTCAGTGTAGTACCACAGAGTTGATACGTTGCTCTGGGGTTGCTGTTTCTCATGCGTAGTACTTTACATTTGTCAATGTTAAACTTCATTTGCCACCTCTCAGCCCATCTGCTCAACCTTTCCAGATCCTGCTGCAGCAGCATAGTGTCAGTAGTGTCCTTGACAACCCTGCCAACCTTTGTATCGTCTGCAAACTTGGACATTAAGCTTGATATACCATCATCAATATCATTTATAAATACAGAAAACAATAATGGACTCAACACTGAGCCCTGAGGGACTCCACTAATAACATTAGTCCACGATGAGCAGTGTCCATTGATTACCACTCTCTGTCTTCTGCCACTCAACCATCCCTTTATCCATAGCAGCAATTTGCCTCCAATGTCACACTGCTCCAATTTGTGTAGCAGTCTTCCATGTGCAACAGTATCAAAAGCCTTTCTAAGATCCAAGTATATAATATCAAAGTTATTCCCTGCATCCAGTTCTTTTGTGACTGCATCATAGTATCCAATCAAGTTGGTCAGGCAAGACCTCCCCTTAACAAAACCATGCTGTGTCTGAGCTATAACTGAAGTCTTGTCTAAATGATCCTGCAGTGCTTCTTTAACCAGTGCCTCCATTAATTTTCCTGGAACAGAAGTTAAGCTCACAGGTCTATAATTACTTGTGTCAGCCTTTGATCCTCCTTTGTGAATTGGGATCACATTTGCACATTTCCAGTCTATGGGTACCTCCCCTGAGTCCAAGGAAGCTCTCATAATTATGGCTAAGGGTTTGCTTACTTCCTTTGCTGCCTCCTTTAATATAACTGGATAGATCCCATCCACCCCTGGTGCCTTTCTTGTGTTTATCTTCAACAGTTTCTCCTCCACTTTACTCCCAGTTATTTCAAGATTCTGTAGCTTACTGCTAGAGTTGAATACACCTCTGGCATTCCCCTCGCTGAATAACTCCTCATGTGTGAATGTCGATGCAAAATATTCATTTAGTTTGTTAGCTGCCTGAGCAGGATCATCAACAGTTGACCCATCAATATCAAGTGGACCAAACTGATTCATCCCCTTCTTTCTAGAGTTTACATAAGTAAAGAACTCTTTGCTGTTTTTCTTTGCATTCCTTGCCAAGGATTTCTCGTAATCTGCCTTCGCCTGCCTAACCTCCTTTGTAACTTGGTTGCATATCAACTTGTATCTATCATAGGCTTCTGTGTCATGTGTTAATTTGTAAATATCCCATGCATTTTTCTTCTCTGCCATATGCCTCATTAGTTCATCTGACATCCATTTTGGCCTAAACCTTGAACAATATTTCTTAGTTGGTATGTAAAGCCTAGTAGCTACCAAGATAAGTTCTTTGAATGCTTCCCATTTTGAATTTGCTGTTGGTAACATCATCAGTTGGTCCTACTGTATAGAATTTAAATTATTAGGAGCACCATCTGCAGCGCAAGATGTTATATTTTTCATTGATATATTATTGTCATCTAAGTAATTTTTTAGCTTATTATATATGTCTTTGGAGGTAATGGTGTTCTCTAACGATTTACAGAATAACATTTCAGCAAAATTACCTTTATCAATATATCTTACATAAGTTATCAGTACGGCTTCACTGTCTCTCAAAGTTGAGTCATCCATTTGCACTGAGAATTTTCTTGTTTTCAGCTTTCCAACAAGTTGTATTTCAATTTCTTCACTCATTTCATCTATTCTTCTGCTCACAGTATTGTTATTGAGTGGCTTAGCTTTCACGTCTTTGTCATCTTTTTCCAGAACTGTTTTAAGAAATGCTGATATTGATGGTTTGATTAAATTTTCTCCTATAGTATGATTTTTCCCAGATTTAGCAATGAGTAAAGAAATTTCATAACTAGCCTCAAGAGTACGATTGACAGTTGCAGTATGAGCAATAAACAGAGACTTTACCAACAATTCTTCTTTTGTACAAGTTAAGTCATAGTAGGCGGTTGTTTTAAACTCTAGACGAGCAATTTTTGAATTGCCCCCCTGAACAATCAAATTTCCCCCATGTGGGGCGTGGGACCCACGTTGTGAAACACCGATCTAGATGGTAGTTGATATTTTGGGGAAAAACTTTCATCTGGTGTTGGAGTAGTGGATAGTTTGAATAAACTTAAGGAAGAATTGGAAGGGATGGATAGATGAGGTGGGTGGTTTTTCCTTTTTTATGGGTGAGGTTTATAAACTTATTTCTGTGTATCATTTTCCACTACTAATACTAATTTCACATAATTGAACGAACATTGAACAGTAGAAGATCCATTACAGTAAAACTAACATCAATTATTCAATCCTGTCCACTGATATCGACAAGCACATCACTAAGCGTGTGTCATCTTCCTTCATATTTTGTTCCGTAAAGTAATCTGCTTGGTCTCATTCGCGATATTATAAGAGCGAACGATCAAGTTGATCCCTCATCAAAGAAAAAAGAGGACTCCAATACCTGAATCTTTAGAATTTATACTCTTCCAATCATTGTGTGATTGGAAGGTAATGCAGTATCAGAAGGTGAACACACCTATCCTTCCCCTACTGACACACGTGAGGGGAGGTGAAGTCACCATTACGAAAAGACAGTGCCTTAATAGCCAGCACAGCTTCCTATAAAATGAGAGTCTGACCTTCTATATAGCACTTCGATTAGATCTAGCGCATAATTAATTCGCAACAGTATTTGCGTTTATACCTTAACACACAGAATTTCAAACTATTGATTACATTTGCCGAAAATTGAGAAATTACTTCTCTTCTAATCTCCCAAAAGTTTTGGGTTGGAATGTGAAACTTTCATGCCTTTACACTAAGCTGTATAATAAGTTTCTAATTGGGTACATTCCGAAGCTGTGAGCTATAATGGAAAATTCTGATCAGGTCTCTTAATTCCACTGAATTAAGTGGAATTCTTAATTCCAGGAATTTAGAATTCCACTTAATTCTTAATTCCTATTCAGGTCTCTTAATTCCTAATGTGCTTAAAGTTGTTAAAGAATTTATTTGTCTAAATATTCTAGCTGTATTTACAATCTATTTCAAAGCAGGACTTGTTGAATCCGATTGGATACAACTTTGATTCAGCGTGGAATATTTAGCACGTGAGTTCCATAAGACGTGTTTAATTTTTTAATCTTTATGAAAAAAACTTTAAATTAAGGTTTTATAAAATTTTATATGTAATCATGTAAAAAAATAGCGAAAACAGGGAAGGCAATCAAGTGGGCTGACACTAAATTCGTAATTTTAAAATCAAAATATTGAAAATTTTAACATCAATGATTTTAAAATCAGAATTTCTCTAGATGAATGTTGCTCCCTATCTCTTTGTTTAGGGTAAAATGCGTTTACAACCAGCAATTTATCGGGAAAAATTCAAGAATCTACTGGCTGTATAATCATTATAAGTAATGCAACCTATTATAATCAGAGACTACATTAATTTTTAGTCAATTAAAGTAATGTAAGAAGACACGATTCTTTAAAGACAGTTATCTTGCATAACCGTGGTTCTTCTTTCGATTAAATAACCCCTGTGTGCATCCTCAATAATCTCAGTGAAGTGCCTCAGGTCATTTAAGTTCTTATAACTCAAATTATATTGGAAAAGAAATAAATTGAAACATATAAAGTATGTTATATGTAAAATATTCGATCCTCGTGGCTAACACAGTGACTATGATGGTTGTGTTCTCGTACAAGAGGCCTGAATTTGAATTCCGTTTCCATGGGAGAAACTTATTCACACTTTGGCTGAGTTAGTGGGGATTTGAAAGTGGTTATATGGTTCTGTACTGCCCGGAACACAAACATACTGAAACATAGATTTATCCGATTTGCAGAAAAAATACACTAACGCCTTATTGCCTTAGTTGCCTCTAAAGCAAAACAAAACACAATGTATTGCCTTTCTTTGTGTATTACTCCATTGATCCACTTCACAACAACATTATACCATCGACAACATTACATTTAAAATGCTATATTTTTGAGTTTTTTTTAACACAGCATGCATAGATTAGATATTCATTAATTTGACATATACCATTGCATTTTGTAATATTTTTATTAGCATTTATATATATTAGGAAAGAACCGAAGATATAAATGGTTTTCTATTTTCTTTTCACCCTCTTGCCTTAATTGTTTGACACTGAAAGAAAATAGACCGTTTATATCTTCGCAAATAATATAATAAACTCGATGGCCTGGCTAATATATTAGAGGAAGAAAGAAGAGGTGGCGTTTTACACAAATTATATGCATCATATGGAGACCAGATATTTCTCTTATTTTAGTCGTCAAGAAAGACGTTTTGTGCCAGTTCTCAAATTTAAACTAGTACCGGAAATAACAGCAACAAAAAAAACAAACTTATTTTTAGGCCACCCGAATAATTAAATTCATCTGCCGTGCTGTGTGTTAATTTCGTGTGTTCTACGGTCGACTTGTCTGTTTTTCTGGACGAAAAACCCCAGTTTCTGGGGCAAAAACCTTTATATCTACGCCTGAGATCGACTAACTCAGCCACGGAGTGAAAAAAGCCCATTAAAAAAAAGCCCTCGCGTCATCTACGAGATTCGAACCCTGGCCTTTTCCACCCGGTTTGGAAATAACAGCACAAGCCGCATTAGATGGACTGCCGAAAAAAAAAATCATTAACGGCAAACACAAAAAATAGAAAGAAATTTAAATATTGTAATTGCTGGAGGAATAGGAAACTTTAATATTAAAATCAGGCCTCACTGTCAGTTGGGAGTTGCCATTCGTAATTGTAAAATCTAATTGATACGTTAGATCTGGACAAATAACTGAAGGAAAGAATTACTTACATTACTGCACTGAGTTGCTTTAACAAACAGGAAACAAGAAAAACGCCTTTTGGAAGAATAAATATTTGACGTATCTGCTTAACTTTGCAGTACTCGGACCAAGTTTAGAGAGCGACTACATTTCGTTTTAAGACATTTGTTTAATTAAGCTTACATAGGAAGCCATTCCAAAATTCACTTACGTGAAATCAAACCAGTATCTAATGGTACAAAAATTTAAAATTTAACCAATTTTTGCGCTCTTATATTTTAAAAAGTAATGCTTTGAATAAACACAAAAAGTATTAGGAAATATAGTACTTAGAAGATTTATCAAGAACATCGATACAAAAGTTAGAAGAAAAATTATATTTTATTGAGCATGCTTTTTAATTTTGAAGATATACTCACTCGCAAAAAATTAGAAAACTTTTTCAATTGGCGTCAACAGATAATTAAACGCACGGTATGCAAATATGTTTTGTTAACCCCTGGCACCACCATGCCGTGACGGGACTAATTGTATGTCTATCATTGCTGCAATTAAAGATTCTATTCTATTCTATTCTATAAGTTCCTTGGTGTCCGATGACTACTTTACTCTTTCCTGGGTCTTAGTTAAGCCGGTCATGGGGAAGACAGGTGATCTTTCCGATTTTTATAAGGTTTGAGCACGATTACCAAGAGCCCCAATTGACAAAACAAAGGAAATAAATTCGAAAGCAACCATTTCAAGAGTGTACAATGAGTGGAAGACAAAAAGACAATACAGCCCTAAGAGGAAGAAATGAGGCAGAAAGTCTATACTTCAAGAACGGGACCGCAGGAATTTAAAATTAATTGTGCGTCAGAATGCAAGGTCCAGAGTGCAGAAAAAATGATTGGAAAATTCAGTTTAGCAAAAAAAGACCCATTTCCGAAATAAATTTGCTACGAGAGTTGATATATTTGGGATTTGATAGTCGTGTGACTATACGAAAGCCACTTATTTCTGCAAGAAATAGAAATATTCGATTGGAGTGGCGCCGCCAACGCCAAGATTGGACTGTGGAACGAGATCATTTGGTCTGACGAGTCTCGATTTACACTTTTTTATACTAATGGTAGTGTAAAAGTGTAGCTTGAGCCTCATGAAATCATGCAACCAGACTATTTCGTACCCATCACTCAAGTAGCTGGAGGTGATATCGCGATACGGAATATGTTCTGTTGGTATGTAGATAAATAAATAAATAAATTTTCTGTTTATACTCCGGCACGACAACCAAATCAGTAGAGTTTACAATAAATCGTCAATACAAATATTTATCGTATTTAGCAGTCACGGGCTTGAACCCCGGTGCACTCAAGGAACGCTTGCTATGCACTCTCGCTCCTGACCACTGGGCTACGTCAGGCCTGGATGGGTCGGCTTATACCATGACAAGGTGGTGTACTTGCAGTGAATATCCTTGTGTCGTATCGGATCAACTCACCCTGTGCTTCATTTTCACCCGGATTGCGATGGAATTTTCAAAATGACAACGCAGCTATCCCCCGTCCAAAAATTATATCAGAATGGTTCGAGGAACATTTCCAACATCTACTTTGGAAATCTTGGGAAAGCAGCCAAAGTCTCCAAATTTGAGTTATGTTGGAAGGGGGCAGTTTGCGTGCAGTTATCTACCAACAATAGTACAACAGCTAACAAATATTCTGATGGAAGAGTGGTCAGATCTGGAGTTAGACTCCCTCAGACACCTAATGAAAACAATATTACGACGTATACTGGTTGCAATTCGGCAAAAAAGGATCCTACTAGATATTGAATAAAGGTTTCTGAATTTTTTGGCCAGTGAGTACTTCCTTTTAAATGCACTTCCTTTCCTCAATTGAAGTATGACTTCTCAAGCCACATGCACACCCACACACGGGCGAGCGCATACACATAGTGTATGCGCTCGCCCGTGTGTATTTGTATATACATAAATGTATACAAATATTTTAGTGTTAAAAAGATAAACAAGAAACCACTGGCTTTATTCACTCCGTTATTCGTGAATTGACCATAATATTATGCACAAAATAACATTATGACTTTGTGTTTGAAAGAGAGATGATTGTTGGTGCTGGAGTGCCAGGATGGGAGATGCTTCATAATACGAGACAGTGTAAATGGTTCAGGAAGTGCCGGTTGGTGTTGACTGTGTGCCGTGGTCTGAAGAATGTTCCGTTGGAAGCGTTTGGAGCTTCCTAAGTAACGTTTTACAGCGTAAAACTATCTGAACATCGTTGCACATCAAGTGTACTCTTCAATTTCAATCGTATCTGTGCGATTAAATAGAACGTGCTGAAAGAAGTGTGGATTCGCCACTATCCAATATTTCGTAATCTCGTGAGATGCATATTCATGAGTTCGTGCTGTTATCCGAGCATGGGAAAAGGTTCCTGCAAATAGGAAAAGCAGATTTCCGTACAACAAAATTCATGTTATGTTGAATGAGATTCTCTATTTCATCTAATCTTCTGACTCATCGCATATATTTTATTTGTTTCTGTATTTGTCGACAAACATTTGATTCCAACACCTAATTCCAACTGAAATCACATTAAACAAGACAAAAAAGGATAGCTCTATTTTATTACCCGATATCACGTCATGATATTTATAAACGGCAGAATTAAGTCATTCTAAGAGTTTAACCAGTAAGAGAAAAACACAAAATCAGTTATTTCGACATTATTCTTTCAATTTCTGTTGTGTGAGTAGCAGGACTATTTCCAGAATGCGCACAAAAATACAGTGTATGTTTCTCTCACAATTACTTGTTTGCTAAAATCTCTAGTAGGGAAAATCATGGAGACAATGATCAGTGTTGGAACTCAGGATCATTTAGATAGAAATGGAATTCTGAAGGATACTCAGCATGGTTTTGTAAAAGGAAAATCATGTTTAACTAATCTGGTTAGCTATTTTGACAGGGTCACTTGTGAGTTGGATTTAGGGAATAATTTCGACATTGTTTATTTGGATTTCAGCAAAGCAGTTGACTCAGTCTCACATGAGCGGTTACTTTATAAGCTGGAACAGATTGTAATCGCAGGGAAAATCCTTAGATGGATAGTTGTATGGCTTCAGGGCAGGAGACAGAGGGATGTGATAAATGGTTATTCCTCAGATTGGGTTGATGTAAGAAGTGGGGTTCCCCAAGGATCAATATTAGGACCACTGTTGTTTTTGATTTTCATAAATGACATCGATGAAAGGAGAAGGCGTAATGTCTAAATTTGCAGATGATGTAAAGATTGGTAGAGTAGTTACTGATAGCCGTCAAACAAAGTTTCTTCAGAATGGCCTAGATAGACTTCAGGGATTGTCAGAAAAATGGCAGCTATGCTTTAATCCAGAAAAGTGTAAGGTATTGCACCTGTGGAACAGTAACCCCAAAATAACTTATAGACTTGGCGGAGTTGAACTAAAGCCGGTAGTGGAGGAAAGGGACTTGGATGTTACGACACGGTCAGACTAAGTTCTCTGAGCATTATAGACAGGTTGCAAGGAAGGCCCATGGTGTCCTATCGATGATGTATCGAACATTTGCTAGTAGAGATAAGACGTAATAATCCCATTTTATAAGGCTATTGTTAGACCACACTTGGAATACTGTGTTCAGATATGGAGGCCGCACCTAAAGAAAGATATTGTGCTTCTTGAAAGGGTCCATAGACGGGTAACTCGCCTAGTGAGATCGGCAAAAGGGCGTCCATATAAGGAAAGCTTCGAATATGGGTTGCAGGGCTTGGAAAATAGGCACCTTAGAGGAGACTTGATTGAGGTGTTTAAGGCTCTGAGAGGCATCAGTAAAATGAATGAGGACGAAATTTTCACGGTTATTAATGATTCTAGAACAAGGGGCCATAATTTCAAGTTACAGTGGGAGATGTTTAGACTGGATTGCAGGAAGTTTTATTTTAGCCAGCGAGTTGTAAATTACTGGAATAAGTTGCCTATATGGGTGGTAGAGGCTGACAGTTTGGGGAAATTCAAAGGTCAACTGGATAATTACCTACGGGAGGAGGGAAACGCTTAGGTTGTCCATTTCCTTTTCTCTTATTTATTAATTATTATTTATTTTTTTTATTTTCTTCTTCTTCTTATTTTATTCTTATCATTTTATTTTATTTATTTTTTGTTATTTTATTATTATTCTTATTTATTTATTATTATTATTATTAGCATTATTTTATTTATTTTTTTATTTTATTATTATTAGCATTACAGTATTGTATTTATTTTTTTATTTTATTATTATTAGCATTATTTTATTTATTTTTTTATTATTGTTATTTATTTATTTTTTTATTATTATTAGCATTATTTTATTTTTTATTTATTTTATTTATTTATTTAATTTGTTTTCTTTTTTGGCTGGTGCAGCATAAACCATAGGGCATAGGCTTCCTTGCATCATGTGGCCATTGCTAATCCTAATACTAATGCTAAAACCCCATACAAAACGAAGTTATTTCTTTCTCTCGCACGGTCACGTTGCAGTGGAGCCATGTTTACAGGGGTATTCAGCCCACCAAATTTGCCAACAGTTTTTTTTTTTTTTTTTTTAATTTCTGCCATTCTGTTTTTTCTCAAAAAAGAATATTCTCAATAAAACTAAAGAAACTGCGTCCATCTCCAGCTGTAAAAACAATTAATTATCTTACTGTTATTTCTCTATATATTAAAAAAATTTATTTAATATAAGCTGCTCATGCTAGTCAACTTGTAAGAACTATTCTTACACTTATTTTTAGGAATTTAGAAATTATCAAATTTTAATAAATAACTAAGTTAAAAACAGTCAAGCACTCAGCAGAATTGCTGGTCTGTTTACTCTTCGAAAGTGAGAGATTAGCGTAGCAGCAGGAGGGACGCTGACCAGACTGTGATACAATGGGTAGGCCAGTTTGACACAGTTCTTGTGTACAGAAAAGCGGCTGTCGCCTACTGACGGTAGCGGGAGACAAAAGAACGCCCACACCCCTAAAGTGGTTTCGGTACCCCATCCAAAGGGAAGACCCAGATCAGAGAGTTCTCCGTGTTCGAGCTGTAAACAAAGTACAAACAGGCCGACACGGGAGGCACTCTCACCAATTTCACAGACGGTGTCTTGGAAGGAAGCGTGAAGGAAGAGGAAGATAGTCTAGAGATTGGTTAGAGCCCAGATGTTGTCAACACAAAGAAGGGAGCTGGACCTACCAGACGCGGTCCAGGCGACGAGAAAAAAAAATAAGCGAATGAAATTAAAGATGAAGAGAGAGAGAAAAATATGATTGGACGAAAAATAAGGGAGAGTTGGAAACAAAACTCGAATGCAGGAAGAAGACGAGAGAGAGCCCGAAAGTCAGAGTCCTGAAGCCTGGAAGGGAAAGATCCGGAGGAAATTCCGGGGAGAGGCGTGAGAGTGGCGGAAAGATATTTTTGGGAGTGCGGGGAGCGCATATAGAAAGTTCCGAAAAAATGGAAGTATAGTGGGTAGAATAATAAAAAAAAAAGGGCGGAAGGGTCAGATCCACTGAGGAAAAAAAAAGCAACAGTCCTGGAGGAAGATCCTGTGTGCAATAGGAACGTCTGAGGTCGAGCCGGGAGCACATCTAGCGAGTTTGCAGTGGCCAAGTCCAGCGAGGAAATAGCTGAAGAAGCAAAGAAGGAAAACTCATCCAGGTGGTAGAAAAGGAAAGCAAGTAAGTTTATGTAGAATATTTAATAACAGAAACGGTGTTAGAAATAAATAAACGAAAGGAAAAAGTAATGGACAGGACATTTTGTAAAGGACTGAAACCAGGGGAACAGAATATATTGTAAGAGATAGGAAGTAGAGTCAATAACTTGGGAGAAAGAGAGAAAGAAAGTGTGTGTGTTACTCATCTGTGATTAGAAGCATCTGAGAAACAAGGAAAGTTATTAAGCCTGAAAAGGCTCAAATGATTGTATTAACCTCAAATGATTGTATTGGTTAGTTATTAGCATTCTGTATAACAGATGAGGAAGTTACAATTATGGTTAGAAGAACAAAGATGAGTGTAGACATCATAACATGTATAGTTATAGTTGATTGTTGTAAAATTTCGATATTATGAATTATAAAGTGTGTGTAAATATCTTGTGTAAAATAAATCTAGTTTGTTGTTTTATCTTGAGCTTATGTGTGATATTGACACCAACTATTAACAATTAGTGGTACGAACTATCCAAGCAGGGAAGCTAGAGTAAAGAGAAAAATAATAAAATAAAGTCCTTAGAACTTGGATCTTCTGATAAAATTAATGGATAATATATATTATGCAGCAGGTAGCATGTGGGCCTTGGAAGGAAATTGAGGACCCCCCTTGCTTCAAGAAAAGAAAATCAAATAAATTTCTTAAGCATCGGCCTAATGAAGGTTCCAAGGAGGGATGAATATATATATTGTGTGTAAATAATTACATATACAAATAGGAAAATAATTAAAATATTCTCATCCCCCCCACAAACTATTTCCGCAAATGAAATTTATATTCCAACTTACATGAAGAAGTTAACAAAGCAAACAGATTCGTGTTTTTGACTGAAAAGCACGAAATACCAACGTGGGGCCCAGAAAAGAAGTTAGCGTTTGACAAACTGTGGAATGAAATAATTTGTTCAAAGAGATTAATAATATGATTTGTCCGTAATACTCAATAATACCTTTCGACCTTTCTTGAATTAGAATAACAAAGCCAGTTTTGGATAAATACCCTTGGCTAAGAAAAAAAACTGCTTGCATTCATTAAGATTAAGAGTAGAAATTTATAACAATGTTTCTGAATATATGAAACACAATTTCAAATGTTTTTCCCTCTCCACTTCGCCGATATGCTATTTTGAAAAATTATTGCTCAACTGATTTAATGCAAGTTTTAAGTATCATATTCAGTTCTGGATAAAATTGAGATGTGATTTATGAAATTTATCAAATTTAATATTTGATAAAGTTAAATATTGATAAAAAAATTTGTGGTATTTGTTACCACACTGTCAGAGATTTAGAAATTAGGTAGAAATTTTTCTGTCTACTGATCAATGGCAAAATATACTATTTTGCTAAACCCTGCTGTCATCTCAGATTTACACTTTGAAGCTTGTATATGAAATTGGCTTACCGATATTATGCAACCAGTATGGGTATTTTAGATTATAATTAGGTTGTAACGGTATGTTATTGGGGGGAGGGAGAGAGAGAGAGAGAGAGAGAGAGAGAGAGAGAGAGAGAGAGAGAGCGAGCTTGATTTGAAAACGTTAGTAATCGACTAGACTGTTCAGACTGCAGTTTATTTGAACAACTGAATAGGTGCCGATGAGAAGTTGCCATTTTATGAAGATGATAATGCAAATTCCTTTGAGGTTTCATCCACCCTCTAACTATTTGAACCGCAGGAAGAATTACTCAGGTATAAACTATGGCGTTGCTTTACACATGATAAAATATGAAGGAGTTGCTTTACACGTGTAACATTCTCGTGTCTCAACATTGCATTACACAAATACGATAAACCTATACGAAAATGTGAAAGCATCGGATAAAAAAGCGCAAGGTAAAAAAAAAATATCACGAACTGCGAGCTCATTAAGAATATTTACGGATATTTGGTCAGGAATGATATCTTTTTGTTGAAATCATTTCAATTTTAATTAAGAATTCGGAGCGATTTCCTTCTTTAATTACTTGGAAAGGATGACGAGTGCATAACGCACACACACGGTTTTCTAACCGGCAAGGTTGGCGAATTTTAGAAGTGGCATGTTTTTAGTAATCCTTTCACTAGTATGAACACGAAGATAATTAAGCTAAAATATGATTGATTGAATGATATCTTTAAAAGTATTATCAGCTAATTCTCTTTCTAATATGAACGGAAAATATGCATTTCACATCGCGAGTACAGACAATTTTAAGAGAGGACAGAAGTGAATGCATGATACAAAGTAATTAGAGGTGTGCTGATATCAAAAGCAAATTAGGTTCAACATACGAGAATAAGAAATTAAAAATGATATTATAGTGATTATTTATTCAGTTTTGATAAACTATTAAGTTTATCAAGTGGTGTTTGATAACACATTTCCTTATTCATAGTCTGAGCTTTCTATAAAATATCAATAAAAACTAGGCCTTCTCTGTCCAGAAACGCTGTATGGCCATAATTTTTTTGTGATTAGCTGGCAATTTGTGTTTTTTTCCCTTCACTGTAGATGACGAATGTGCCCGTTCAATATACTAGTATTTAGAATAAGGGTCAAATGGAAGATTCAGGTTTCAACACTTTTTATCGGTCCTTTAAAAAGTTTCCTCGAAAGTTATTACACTCTTGCAACTGGTCTTGGCAAATCCCTTGCTTGGAGAATTTCATTCTCTTGTTAAGAGTTTTGGTATCCGTTTGGGTTTGGTTCAATTCCGCCGTCATGAACAGTTCCACGGCCAGGATCAATTCAATTGCCGGGATCAATTACGCCACAAAAAAAAACAAAAAAAAACACAAAGTTGTGTGACATGGCTTCATTTATTCATTACTAAAGTAAGTTAATAAAATTATATTCAGGAAAAATAACTAAGTTACTTTCAATTTAGATGCAATTTTTAATCTTTCGCCACCCAAGGAACATTACGGCAAAGGGCTCATGAAACTCAAAATCATTTGACTCTTACAAGCTAATTCTCCGACAATAACCTTATATATAAATTTTTCATTTAGATTTAATTTTTAAGGGCATTATTGTTGAAAAAGTTTTATTGTTGTTGTATAAAAATTATTTTAAGAAATATACAACATAAGGGTCAGTGCTGAATTCACGTAACGTGAATCCTTTACTTTTACAATATTTTTTCCATCTTATTATGGTGTTTGAAAAAAAAAAGATTCATTTAAAAGTTACCAAAATAAAAACTTGCAACTGTATGTAACTTCGTAAGTCGTTATTTCAAATGTGTGGTCAAAACGCAGTAAAATATGGAGAATAACTTCCTTATTTTATCCCCCCCCAAAAAAAAAAAAAAATCAAGTTAGTTAATGTACGTAGTGCGTTACATTTCAGGCGCATTAGCAAATAGTAATAATTCATGATGTATAACAAAAAAGCCAACACATGATCATGAAAATTTGCCACAAAGATTCCTAAAATATTCTAAATAAGCATTGACGTAGTTCTAAAATGGATCAGAACTCCTGTACAAAATTTATAGTAATATTTCTGTAGGCGGAACCGTGGAAGGAGTGCTTTGAAATCGTAACCGTCTCAGGGGCCAAAAGAATATATGTTGAAAATTTGGCAGCAATCTGCCTTTTTCTTGTTGATTAATACGCAACCACTTTCATTTATGCCGATTTTTGTACAGGAGGGGTAACGAGGGCTGGGAAATCGTAACTGGATCTGAAATTTTCCTAAGGCCCAACTGCACACAGGTTGAAAATTTGGCCTCGATCTGACTTTTCATTCTAGAGTAATAAGCGAAATATATTTTTCATATATATGAATAGAATCCTGTGTTCGGGGCGGGAAAGGGGGGGGGGGCTATGATCTTAAAAGCTTTCCAGGGATCAGCGAAACGTACGGTGAAAGTGTGATATCAATCGAACTTTTTTTATTTAGTAATGTCTAAACTTCTGATAACATACTTCCATCATCGATTATGTAATGCACGCAGTGTGTTATATTTCAGGCGCATTTTATTTTTTTCTTAAATTAATTGAATTTTTTTCTTTTCTGTGATTGAGACTACTGACGTCAACTGTGATTACTTCTCTTGCCAAGCGAAAGATCCAGATCCGAATTCAATCGGTAACAGGAGGAACTCTTTAAAGGACTTTTCAGCAGGTGTGAAGTGTCTCAGACGGAGGTCAAAATTCTCTTAAGGCTCTTTCATATAAAACTTCGGTTTTTCATCCTACAAAAGAGACAAATTGACTTCTGTAACACAGTGTACGTAATTTACAGACACTGTGCAGATGCGTCATGGCCTTTTCCTTTGGGTTAATTTAAATAACTTCGCCCAGTACTTTTTAAATAATTAAAATAATTACTTTAATAATAAGTTGTCACATTGTGAAATGTAATAACTTTAAATAATTTTAATGAACTTTAAAATGATGGTTTCACTACCCGGTTTGTACTGCTTTTCTGTAAGAAATTGTTTCTTTCTTTCTTCAGAACGGAAATGAATGCAGTAAATCAGAAGATAAAAAAATAATGAAACAATTCAGGAAATAATCAGCAAAGTATAGAAATAGTTCCTCGCATTCTTTAGGGGTAGAAAAGATTGTCGTGTTGTCTTCTGATAGAAATGAATAGCTGCTTGTTCTATTTATGGAGGACAACTCCTATTCAAAGGAAATTGTAGAAAGAAAAACAAAAGTCGCCTAATGAGACCTGTTATTTTTGTTTATAACTTACATCACACCGAGTTTTTGTTAGAAGCAATGTATTGTCAAAATGAGATCTCAGCTGCTTTTATAAATGCTCTACCGACCGCTTCGGCGCCTCTTGACCTTCAACTTCCTTTCCCGGCAAAATCTTTACAGATCTGATTTTTGTAAGCATTGTTTTTTTTCTCGCAAACTTCCTCAGGAAGTGAGTGAAAGAGAAAACGATTTGTAATGGAAATCCTACACTTCAGTATCAAAGAAATATATGAAAAAAGTATAGAACTGGCAATTACAAGAAAACATAACTGCAATTCATAACAAGCCTGCATCGTGATATGATGAAAAATTAAGAATAATTTGTGTGTGTGTTTGTGTAAGAGTTCGTGAAACTTCAGACATGCTTTCGAAAAAATAATTCCATAATGTACTAATTACAGCCTGCCGCCTTCACATTTTATAATGAATTAAGGAATTTCCACGAAGTAACTCATAATAGGAAGATGAGTTATGCGAAGCGTAACACAGCAATCCATTTGTAAGGCGATTGGGGATTATTTTTGATTTACATTGGGAACAGTAAATTGGCAGAAGAATAAAACATATTGCAAATCACATATTTACAAAGTTTTATGTCAGTTGTTCAATTCTGACTGCTCATTAAAATCTAGTTACAACTAGTTTAATACATAATTAAATGAACATTAACCTACGGGAGAAATGAATTCAAAATTGTAGTATATCAAAAGATGGAAGCTGCGAAAACATACATTGTGGGGTGGAACTTGTTGTAACTTCATTCTTAATAGGTCTGAAACTGTCGATGCCGATTCTTACATAGACATCTTAGCCAATTCCGTGACGCCTCTGGCACATAAGCGGAAATGGGTCCTCCATGCTCTACAATCTTGCCATCTTGTACACCGTGCAGTGTAAAAACTGGGTTTTTACACTGCACGTTTTTAGTTTGTAGAAAATAAAATCCAGCAACTATTCGCTGGTCCGGAGTCCAGACCTGAATCTGGACGAACACTTTTGGGAGGATATAGAATGTTGGATTAGGGTGCGATCAATAGGACACACTGCAACGGCTGAACACTCGCGGCTACACCAGAGGAAGAAAAGGCACAAATTCCTGTTACCTGCTGCAAATAATTGTTCGAAAATGTTCCACGACGAACTGATGCTATCAAATGTGCTTGGGGACCTACAGCTTATTAATTTGTAATTTCCAAACATCAGGCTAATTTTTGTAATATTGTAATTTTGACATGGGGATTTTTCAAACGTGGTGTCTGAATACTTTTGGTACAGTATTCCATTGAAAATTAAAGTTAAAAAGTACATCAGGGGAGATTTTCATAAAGTAGCTCGCTAGGCAAGGATTGATTGTTGAACATTAGAGATGATGATGTTTACTGCTGGTTAATAAGTCTCTTCATTTAACTGGGCAAAGAGGTAGACAAGAAAGGACATGCTCGAAACTAAATTGTCCAATATCCACCAAATTATCTTTGTCAATGAATTTCATCAAGTGATTGAAATTAATCTAGTGGGTGCTTATGTATTTCTGTGGCGTACACTTAAAACTATTTTCGCTGAAATAGTAATTCATTTAAAAGTTCGCTATAGCTTTGCAACTTCAAAACGACGGGAAAAAAAGATGTACGAATAGCGCAAGGCAGTGAAACAACAAATAAGTCTGGAAATCGGCTTATAAGTCGAAGAGTACATAATAATAAATAAATAAATAAATATTCATTTATTGCAAATAAAGCAAGCCCATCACAGCACATAGTTAGGGGTTAGATAATATGATAAAAAGGAAATAACATAAAATAATCGAATACATAGCAGATTTCATATAAAAATTAACAATGAATAGGGATTACTTATGAATTAATAAAAAAATTGCAGAACAGCACATTTGGCTTTTAGTTGCACTTACTGGGTTGAAGGCAGGCGGTTGTTTTTATTTCTCTTCATAAAGGTAAGTTATAAAAGCGAAGTCTGATGACGAATGAACAGAATATCTTTCTACACTTTGAAGTGTGACTACTGGAGGGTACATTGATTGAGAAGTAAAAATGTTAAAAATGTTCAACCTTTAATTTTAATTCTCTCTCTCTCTTCGGAAATTAAGTGCACTCCTTTGCATTGCAGGTAACTCACCGTTATGAGAGGGGAGAGGGATAGACTATTGCGTAAAATTAAGAGGTGACGACTATTACGCTTCAGTTCAAAACTTAGAAAGTAATTAATTAACAGAGGATATCCGGATGGAGCTCGATATTCTTCACAACAAATGTAATTTTTATAAAGAATAATTACGGAATCGTTTAAGGGATCAAACATAATTACGTTGGTGACGAAAAATATTAGGAGAACAGAAAACGCGGAGGCCTTTGCAAAATAAAAAATGGACTTCGTAACTGCCGTGAAGACAGTAATTAAATGTTTGCTTGAGGATACCAATTAAGTCTGCAGACAGAGGACGTTTGTTAATAGTAAGATGTTCTAAGATCTGCATTTTCTTCAAATCTAAAGAATTAGGTCTGTTGAGAACTCATTTCGGACCATTTTAGAAAGCCGTTCGGCGCTAATCAAAGGATTATGAACACTATTATCCCTATATTTGTTCTTTACCTTCCAGATTTGAAGGTTACTTCAAAATAATTTTCGATTTTAATGACTTATTATGACCAATCATTAAGGAGACACAAAAAAAAAAAAAAAAAAAAAAAAAACAAGTAACAGTTGGAGGCAGCGGCGTATTTAAAGATGGCATCTTGATCAGAAGAGTTTTTTATATGCTCTTATTGAATATAACCTAATCGGTGGTTAGGATTTTAACGAGAATTTCTTAAGAAATACGAAAATAATCCAGGTGGAAGCTTCATTCGGTGTGATATCAATCATTTAGTCAAATCTATTCCAAGGAAAAATCACTGTACAGCCTGGTGTAGCAACAACTGAGCGTCTTCCTGAATCCAACAGTGTGTTCGTTGTTAAAAGAAATATACATATCGTGAACCAGTCATGAACTGAATGGTCCTCAAACAGCTGTTTAGAGAGTTGACGGAACATCTGGCTCTTCAGTCATACAAACTTTTTGTTGAAACCAATCATACTGCCTTCGTGGTTAGCATAGTAGTTAATCTCTGTATTTTCACGATTGTAGCTGCTATTTAGAGGATAACTTGGACGTTTCATTCCATCTTGATGGTACACTGCCACATCTCTAAATGAGCAACTTGCACGATCGGACATGGTGGATTTATTCCTTGGCCAACCCATTCACCCAGTCTAACACCTGTTTATTTACTTTTCGGAGTGGAGGATAATTTTCCGTTTTTCCGTTTCTCATATTGAAAGAAGTCATCGCGATATGTTAGGAAATTTATGGCAAAAAACTGTCATCTTGATGTCTGCATAGTCACAGGTAGAGTGCATATAGCTTTGTTAGTTCGAAAAAAGAACTTGGACTTTATAATAAAAGGTAACATGCCTTTTCAGCATATCATTATTGAAAAATCAATTGTAAATTTTAAAAACATATATTTTAAAATTTAATATATTAATATTAATTAATATTTTTAAAATATTAAAAGTAGTATAGAAAATGTAAGTTCTAGTAATGTCCACTTTTACAAACTAGAAAAGAATAGCGAAAGCTTAAAAAGCGGTACTCACCTTGAAATTAATCTGCGATGGTTTACTTAGGTAGCGTGGTTAATGTTAGCGTGGCTACCTAAGTAAACCATCGCAGATTAATTTCAAGGTGAGTACCGCTTTTTAAGCTTTCGCTATTCTTTTCTAGTCTATTAACACGGTACTTGAAGATTTCTAAAAAATTTCGTATTGCCACTTTTACAAACTAAAAATATCGCCTCTGCCTAAAAACATCCCTTTTTCCTTAAAAGTGTTCACTTTTCTAAAATAATCTACAAAAATAAAAATTATATATATAACTATTTATATTTTTTAAGAAAATAATGTAGGTTTACATGCAAATAACTGTAAAACGCTTCTATTCTGTCTTTCAAACCATTGTATTTTCAAGATTATAGCTGCTATTTAGAGGATAACTCGGACGTTTCATTCCATCTTGATGGTACATTGCCGCATCTCTAAATGAGCAACTTGCTCGATCGGACATGGTGGATTTATTGGCCAACTCATTCACCCAGTCTAACGCCTGTTTATTTATTTTTCGGAGCAACTCAAAATCAGTCTCCGTTTTCTTTAACAATTCTAATTGCAATCTATATAAAAGTTGAGTTACCATTACTCATTCGCTAACATACACCCACTAATTAGTTGATAAAAATACCCTTATCCGTACTTAAGGATCATCATCATCATCAGCCATTTTCAATCCACTGCAGGATGAAGGCCTCTCCAACAACTTTCCAGTTCCTTCTGTTTTGAGCACTGGCCATCCATTCACTACCCACAAACTCATGAATTTCATCTATCCATCTCCGCCTTTGTCTTACAGGTTTTCTTCTAGCTCCTCTTGGATACCATTCTGTTATTTTCTTAGTCCATCTGCCATCATGTCTTCGGGCTATGTGTCCTGCCCAAGACCATTTTAGTTCTTTAGTTTTGATAAGAATGTCTTTTACTTGAGTTTGTTGCCTAATCCATGTGTTTCTCTTCTTATCTAACAGTCTGATTCCCAATATGATTCGTTCCACTCTTCGCTGTGTAATTCTCAGCTTCTCTTCCATTCTTTTGGTGAATGCCCAAGTTTCACTTCCATAAGTCATGGTGGGGAGTATACATTGGTTCATTATTTTACGTTTCAGACAAACTGGGATATTGCTCTTCAGTATGTGACTATATTTCCTGAATGCTATCCATCCAAAATTTATTCTTCTCTTGACTTCCAGCCGTTTATCATTATTACAGCTAATGACTTGTCCCAGATAAGTATATGACTCCACCTTTTCAATTACTGCTCCTTCAATCATTATTTTCCTTTCTGTGGCATACTTGTTCATCATTACTTTTGTTTTAGCCATATTCATCGTTAGTCCAAAATCCTTACTAGCTGTGCATAACTGATTAAGATTTTCCTCTAATTCTTTGGGATCATGGCTTATGACCACAATGTCATCTGCAAATCGTAAATGCTTTAGGTACTCTCCGTGCACATTGACTCCTTTCTGCGACCAGTCTAATCTTCTGAAAGCTTTCTCAAGGGCAGCAGTAAACAGCTTCGGAGATATTGTGTCTCCTTGTCGAACTCCTTTCTCAATTTTAAATTTCCTACTATCTTTGTCTAGCCTAATAAAGGAGGTAGCACTCTCATATATTTTCTTCAAAATCATAATATATGGGGTATCAATGCCTTGTCTTGCCAGTGCCCGAAACATTGCCTTATGCGGTATGCAGTCAAATGCCTTTTCATAATCCACAAATGCTAGGCATAATGGTGTTTTATATTCATTTGCTTTCTCCACTAGCTGTGATATTACATGAAGGTGATCCATAGTTGAGAATCCTGTCCTAAAGCCAGCTTGCTCTTTCGGTTGATTCTCATCAAGTTCGTACTTAAGGATACGAAAGAGTAACTAATATTCAGCCATTGTCGTATGTGAGTCTTGTGTGTGTGTGTGATGAACTGCTACTTGTGAGTGATAGGGGGTGCTTTCTTATTACTAAATAAGTGTATTTAATTAATGTTTGGTTATTTTTTTGATATTACATGTTTAATGTTACTGTGTTTAAAATGTTAGTAGTCTTTGCATTGCAATCATCTGAAAGAATATTCTTTTTTATACATTGCCTTTTCAGTAATATTACCTTAATATTTTAATATTAAGTAATATTACCTTAATATTTTTATCATATACACCTCTAAATGTATGCTCTTTTTTTTTTTTTTTCAAAAGGTGTTAGTGAAACTATGTTTTAAATTGCAATTTCTTTCTACATTTTCACATATCGTTCTCTCTTATACAAGGTACAAAGTTCATGTAGCAGAGAACTACACTCCTCGTTATCAGTACTGCTGGAATGTTTAATGTGTTATCAGTAAAATTAAATAGCATTGGTAGCTACCAGTACTAATTCTATGATTGCAACTTTAACAGTCAACATGATTCAAGCTAATGAGAGATAATTAATTGCGATTCTCATTAAATTTTAATTGCTATAATTCTTTAACTAATTACCTTCTTTTCATACGACTTTCAATAAACAACATGTTAGAATAAATATTATTTTTAAAACCATTTTCTATAATCAGAATCAAATAAATGCTCAGTATTATTTTGTAACCCACGATAAATTAATTTTAAATAATTTTTTAATTTTAATTCTAATATGGATATGAGATCAGGTTTGGCTAAACTTTTCTGGCATATAAATTTGAAATAAGCTTCTTTTTTCACCATACATTTCTGTATGAGATGAATGCCGGTGTCTTTAACAGTTTTAAATTTATTTACACTGTATTCAAAGTCTATTCTTAAATCAGTTTTATTTTTTAGTAGGAAAGATTTGTAGCTTTTTATTAAGAATATCTGCCATTTAATAGCCATAATTGTTTTTCAAGCTATTTTATTTCATACAGAATTTTGCTAGAATATATAAAACTAATCTTTTATAATTTTAGTTTATGAATTCATCGCTTAATAAAGATTGAAAACAACGTCACACGTTCCTTTTCATTTTATGTGTATTTATGAATTCTTCACTTAGTGGTTAGTACTTTGCTGTTTCCAGTCAAATTTGTAATAGTTTGCTCAATGACGTCTTCTGATAATTGTTGATATTTAGCTTTAATTTGCATGTCTAGTTCATCAGCGAATTCAAGTACTACAAATGTTTCAGGTGTTCAAGCGTTTGAAAGTGTTCTAATTCAAGTGTTTGAAATTGAGTTACTTTTTTTATATGTTTAATTTTTCTCTGAATTCTTGATAAAATTCCGAAGATAATCTCTGAAACTATAAAATAAATTCCAGTTTAACTTATCTGCATGTTCTTTAATAAGCCCTTCAGAGATAGCTTGATGATTAGAAATTAAATTCCAGTCAGTCTTTTCACGAGATTCTTCTGTAACGCTTTTCTGATAGATTTTGTTTTTTAGAAAGAATATTCCAATTGAGATAATTCTTAAATTATCTAGATAACTGTTCAGGCAGAGCAGAAGCTCTAGATCCCCATCCAATTTTACATATTAGGTTTAAAAATCTTAAGGAATTTCCATTTAATTATAAACTATTTTTTCAGTTAAATAACGACTGTCTTTTTATCCAATAATTGTAAATTTACTTCCTTTTCAGATAAAATTGAACAATATATTCGATCATTTTTATTGTTTTTTAATTTCTACTGAAACAAAACTTCTATAGATTTGATGTTGACATAATCGGAGCGTTTACCGACGTCAAAAGGTTTTATTGGATATGTGATTTGAACTGAAAATAATTAACAATTATATATTCATCACAACCCATATCTTTTTATTCCTGCACCTAGAAAACGTATATATAATCTTACATACTTATATTAATTTTCTTTATAATTTATAACAAATTCTTCATATGAGTATCATTTTTCTGACACCTCATCATAACACAATTCTAAATTCAAATGATCGAAAATGATATTTTGTTTTCAAATCTGTCTGATTTTTGAAACATTAAATGTGAGAGGGTGATTTCACTGTATTAGAAACTAAATATCCCATTACTATTCATTACATTAGGTAAATACACATTACCATACTTCCATAAGAAGTTAACAGTTTCTCTTCATATAATATTTTGTAAAAATTTACTTTCTGTGGTTAATAAGGATTGTATTTCTGAAAGCCATAAAGATAGCTTTTCTAACTTAAATTTAGCATTTTCTATAGTAATTGATATACTGTATTTTCATCTGAATTTCTACCTGATTTCAACTCATTTCTGCAAAACCCAAAAACTTTATTGAGTAGTAACCAAAACATACGCGTTTCCTTTTTTTTTTCATTTTAATCATTTACAGAATCCTTCATAGAAATTTTAATTATTTTTTTATTTTTGAGGCTATTTGTGCAACTGTCAAGTATTTAGATGGATCAATTCTACCATTAAATCTATTTAAATCTAAAGTATTTGAGGTATTAGAGTACCAAAAGTCACTAGTAGCACTGGATCTGGAATAATCATCTGAGAACTTCACTAAATTTTCAAATACTTCCTCGTTCATTTTACAAATATACGTGGTCTCAGTTCTAATCTCAATGATGTCTATTTCCTCTTAAGATCTGCCATACCCCATGTACTTTTTTCTGACAGAATCCCAGTTATCAGGTGATTCAACCACTGCTCATCTCAGTTGTCCAAATTATTCGCTGTTCGATTCCTTCCGCCTCAAAGGTGGTATTTTTGTGCATATATCCGTTTCGATATTCCCTGTCATAGACTTGGTAATTTGAAATCTTCTCTTTTCGATCTTCTCAGACTTAAAATCTCTCTACCTCATTCTGTCAAATTCATCTGTTTGTCTCTACCGCTCTCCCAACTACAACTATCTAATCACTTGGAACTGTTTGACTTCCTCTCTTTGCAACTTGACTTTCTCCAGTCCAACTTTCCTAACAGTCGGGTAATTTTCCTTTGTGATTTTAATGTTCACAACTCCAGCTAGCTTCCGCTTTCTAGTCACAGAGACCCAGCTGGTCGATATGCTGAGGCTTTTACAATTACTAATGACCTCTCACAGATTGTTCATTTACTTACCAGAATACCGGACAATCCTAACCATACAGCCAACACGCTTGATCCTTTACTCACAAAAATCCCTTCTAAGTACACGGTCGAAGTGAGTGGTCCTTTAGGCACCTCAGATCACAACTTGGTGATTGTCTCTTCTCCAATGGAGCCTTTATCTCATGAGTATTCCTGACCTCGTGTTGTTTGGCATTACAAGAATGAAAAATGGGCTGATATACGAGATTTATTTTCTTCTTTTCCTTGGTTGGATTACTGTTTCAAAACTTCTGATGTCAACATTTGCTCAGATCATGTCAGTGAAATTATTCTTGTAGGAATGGAATCCTTTATTCCACACTCCACCTTAAAATCTCGTCCTTTATGTAAACCATAGTTTTCCAATAAATGTGTTAAGGCTGATCGAGAGAAGAATGTTGCATATCGTAATTGGCTTGTTCCCAATTCGTGTAGTTTAATTTTCTGCCTACACCAGAGCTAGCAACAATTGTAAAGCAGTTATTAATCAGTCCAAACTAGATTTTGAACAGGCTAAGAGTAAAAAACTTGCTTCTTTCCTTAATGGTAGCCGAGCATTCTGGTCTCTTGCCAAAGCTATTGGCCACAACTTTTGCCCATCTCTACTCCCACCTATGTCAAAACCAGATGGTTCTGTTGTCACTTCAGCTAAGGATAAAGTTGACTTGCTAGAATCCCATTTTCCTTCCAACTCGTGTATTAACGATCTTGGTAAAACACCTCCTACCATTCCCAGCACGTTCCATTTAATGCTTCCTGTGGTCTTCCTTCAAAAGGATGTCAGAAGGATTTCGACGAATCTTGGTGCTAAGAAAGCTCCAGGTCCAGATCGTATTTCTCCATTTGTTCTCAAATCCTGCGCTTCTGAACTTACTCCTATTCTTTGCCGCCTTTTTTAACTTTTTTATTCCAAATGTGTTTTTCCTTCTGCTTGATAATTTGCTCATTTCCAGCCAGTTCCTAAAGAGGGTGACAAATCACTCCCATCCAATTATCGTCCCATTGCAAGTAAAGTGTAAAGTGTGTTTAGGGTCAAACGGCACTAGGGGTTTCCCCCATCTCCGCGTAGTTTACATTGAGGTGTGATACAGTTCACTGTAAAGGCCAGAGATTTAAAAGTATGTATAGTAGTAGTATCTTATGTAGGACGGCACCTGAACGAAAGTTCAACTCCGTCAGATTTAAAAGTATATGGATCTTGGGGTGTGTGATGTCGTGTACCGTTGTTCTTCTGGCCATTTAGCCGCCAGACCCCTACTGAGGACCGACGTTGCCCGCACTTCGCCCCGTGGAGGCAGACGAGGTACCCAGTAGTTGTAGTTTACTCTGGCAGGTCCTGCCACCTAGTTTCCTGAGATTTTCAGTGGCTTGGACCTAAAAAAGAATAAAATAAAATAACGTTTGCGTGGGTTGATGGCTAGATTGAAAGACCGAAATGTGAGCGAACTTAATTTGGAACTATTAATTTTTGATCTGTGGGGTATACGCTGGCGAGCAGATAGAGAGGGAAAGGAGACTGAAGACTGGGGGGGGGGGAGAAAGACAGAAGAAATGGGATCAATAGAGGAGACGACCCCATTATAAGTCAGTGGGGCATGCCCATGCCCCATCAGGAGGAAATCTGGGTTGGCGAGTAGGGGGAGGAGGCAAGAGGGACAGCCTCCTGCCTCCTCCCCTACCGCCGAGGGAGGGGGGGAAAGAAAGATGGGTCCAGCAAAGGTGCCGGCACCGATTTCCATTATGGCTGACATATGCAGAAAGCTCTGCGGTCTCATTGGGCTGGTTGGAATTCAGCTGAGTAGAAAGTCACTCATGAGGCTGCGTTCCGTCCGGGGGAGGTCCAGTTCGTGTGATTGGTTTCTTATCATGTTTTTTTTTTTCTTTGGCAGTTGTTGGTTTGTATTGTTTGCTGTCATAGGTTATTCATTTCATGGTTGTTGTTGTTGTTGTGGTGGTGGATGCGGGAGAGTCCACCTTTTTGTGAAGAGGTCTTGCGCATATTGAGTGAAGGCACTATAAGTATCTTTTTCAGTTAGTATCCTGGTCTCGTAGCATTATTTGGGTGGTGGTTATAAATCGGCAGCGGAGATCATCGTACAATGGGCAGTCGTACATCAAGTTGCCCCATGTCTCGCGTAGACCGCAGTGGCATAGGGGGGTGTCACTCAATCCGAATCCATGGAGTTTTTCTCTTATGGCGCCATGGCCGGTCAACAGGTAGGCGGCGAGAAGTCCAGGAGAAAGCCAAGGTAAATAGTTTGGGTACACCAATTGGATATCAGGAATAAATTTTTTAGTGATTTCACCTTTGGTTGATGTCTGCCAGCGGTTTTGCCAGCTCTGGTTGAGATGTGCGAGGAGACGTTTGCGTTCCACTTTGTGGTCAGTTTCAGGGTCCACGGTGAAGTTCAGGTAGTTAGCCTCCCTTCCCTTGGAGAGTTGATATGTTAGGCCGCGGAAGACTATTTCAAGGTCTAGGGGAAAGAGTCCCTGTCAGGGCCTGGAGGGCGTGCGTGCTTACAGTATTGCAAGCTCTTGTTATTGTAAGTAATATATGCCGACCGGGCTAGCCGGGTGGGTAAAGTGCCTGCCTGGCAACCCAAAGGTCGCGGATTCGAATCCCGCCTCGGGCTTGGATCAAAGTATTGCAGAAACCTTGGGAGGTGCATTATGGTCACAGAAGCCGATGCGCCAACAACTACCAAAAAAAAAAAAAAAAAAAAAAAGTAATATATACCGCTGCGTGGTGTCCAGTTTTCTTCTGTTGATGGCCGTGGTGGCCCTCCGGTACCACACGCCAGCGGCATATGTTATGGCAGGCAGGAATACGGTTTTATAGAATAGCTTGAGGGCTCTCCTCTGCAGGCGCCAATCCTTGCGGGAGACACTCATGAACAGAGCAGAGTATCTTCTGATCTTTTCCTGTATGTAGGTGAGATGAGGGGTAAACGAGAGGTTATTATCTAGGACAACCCCGAGGTGTTTTAGTTCCTTTGTGAGCTTAATTGTAGTGCCTTGGATGCGGATTTGGGGTGTTCTCCTGATGTCCAGGGTACCTTTTAACAGTACTGAGTTGGTCTTGGTTGAGGATATGAGGAGATTGTTTTCATCGGTCCACTTCTGTAAGGTGTCAATGGCACGAGTAGCAGAAGTCTCTAGCCTGGCTCGGTCCACTTCTGTAAGGTGTCAATGGCACGAGTAGCAGAAGTCTCTAGCCTGGCTCTGAGAGAGAGAGAGAGAGAGAGAGAGAGAGATAATCTTTATTACCCTTCACGGCCATAAAGCCAGGGGCTTACAGTTTCCCAAACTTCCGGGAAAATTGAACAATTATTTACAAAAAGGTAATTTTACAAAGAAAACATATTATAATACAACGGAGATAACTCCTTATGAGAGTTAAATCTGATTGAGCTTGCTTAACATCGAGATAAGAGCACCAGCTCAATTAGACAGGAGCAGATGCAAGGTACACATGTCATTGCTGATTAGTCCTACTAGACATAATTTTTTCCGGTAAGTCCGGTCAACAGCGAATTTGTTCAGGTCGGCGTCAAGTGCCTGGGTTTGCTTGAGCATCTGTTGAGGGAGGAACCTGTCCGAGAGATGGAGTCGCGCTGAATGCGAGTAGAGCTCGGGATTGGCCCTAAGGGCAGCAGGGGGAATCCTCCAGCCACAGGTATACCAGAATGAAGGTGTTGCGATTATGCCTGTTATCATCTTGACTGTTGCTAGGAGGCGTTGGTCGTCGACTAAGGTGGGAAGCCGTGGAATCCCGAGAGAGTTGGCAAGCTGCGTGGTACGAATCAGAGCTGGAAGGTTGTGCTTCCTGTTGACCCACTTTAGGAGCCAGAATTCTGTGGCAAAGAGTGGTTTCTTTATTGACGGTGCCGCTGACGCCCAAATTTCAGCAGCATAGAGTAAAGGTGGAAAGATAACTGTTCTTATGTAGCTCACGGTTATCTTTTTATCTGTGATATGAAGGAGATGTTGTTTTGCTATCCACCGGAGTCTTGAAGCACGTGTGAGGAGCATATCCATGTGGGCTTTGAATCGAAGTTTTGGGTCGAATACAACGCCCAGATCACGATGGCTGGACACAATTGGGATGAGGGTGTTGCCGACCGAAGGCTGGAGAGAAGGAGTTTGCTTCAATGAATACACCATGAATTCGGACTTAGCAGGATTGATCTTGAGCCCAAGCTGGCAGAGGTAAGATGTGACTGTGGTGAGAGTGTTGTTAATTTCCACTTTTACCAGATCTAGGTCTTAAACAGGGATGATGGGAGTGAGTATCTTGATATCGTCCGCATAGCTCATTAGACATCGAGAATGTGCAACCAGTGGGAAGATAATGGATGAAAACAGAAGGCCCGAAAGGACACCTCCCTGTGGGACTCCTGCGGTGACGGATCTAGTAAGGGTGCGATCTCCTGTATGAAGCTTTATAACTCTGTTATTCAGAAGAGAGGAGAGAAAGCATAATATGTTCCCTGTGATCTGGAAGTGGCATTCCAGGAGAGTGAGAAGTTGGTTTACTTGGACGGCATCAAATGCAGCCTCAATGTCTAAGTAAGTCACAGCTAGTTCCTGCCTATTCTCCAATGCTGACAAGATAGTATTCGTGGTGGCTAGTAGATTGGTGATCGTTGATCTATTTGGAAGGGAGTAGTGAATTTGGGCTGGATTACTGGGCAAGATCTGCTTAGTGAGGATGGGGAGTAAGGCCTTCTCCAGGAGCTTCAGCAGGCTGGAGGAGTTGGAGATGGGTCGGAAGTGTTTAGGTTTCGATGGCGACTGAACTTTGGCTAAAGGTTTGATGAGATAGTTTTTCCACTGCTGTGGGAAATTTTTGTTCGAGAGTAACTGGTTGAAGATAATTAAAAGTGGCTGAATAATGTACGGACTTAGGCATTTGAGCATGAATTGGGGAACTCCACCATCACCGGTGGTTGACGAGGCAGGTAGAGAATTGATGGCTACGATCAGCTGTTGTTTTGTAATCTGAATGTTGTTCAACACTTCTTGCTGGATGGGCTCTGTTAGTAGAGCTAGATCTGAGTTTGGCTAGGATTACGGTTAAATCATGTGACGAAATCGAGCCACAATTCAGGATCAAGTTGTAAAGAAAAATGAGGGTTCACTTTCTTGTATGGAATTTTTCCTTTAGCCAGCTCACGATTAACGTACAATTTGATTGCCTCAAGATTTCAGGCGATTAAATTGAGCCCGTGCCCTTGAATAAACGATACGATCATTGACATTTTGAGACTGTTTCCATGTGCGATGGAGCTGTTGCTTCAGCTGGAAACTCATTTTGAGTTCAGAATTCCACCAAAGTCTTGTATATGGACTGATTGTGATCTTTTTATAGGCAGCATATTTGGCAACCGTGTTGATCCAGTTTGTGAGAATGTTCACAGCTAGTTCTGGGTCACAAGTCTCTAAGGCCACCCAGGGAATGAGAGAGGCGGCTCTGATGCACTTATCTACGTCAAGTAAGTTGGGGCTAATGATGTCAACCTTTGTCGTTGTCCTTCTGGCTTCTAATTTGGGGGCTGGCAGATATGCGGTCACATGTATCGGGACATGATCAGAGTCAAATGACGTTTCTGTAATGTAATCAAGGGTGCAAGGGAAAGAGGCTAGAACTAGATCTAAGAGGTTATTCCTCCTGGTTGGAGCTTCATTAATAAGTTGTAGGTCAGCACATCTCAAGTGTGCCAGAAGATCCTTTTTCAGATTAGATAGCTGAGGAGGTAAATTGAAATCACCACAAACTAAGTGTGAGAAGCTTGGGATGCAGCTGATTGATTAACCAGTTGGAAACTTCATGGATGATTTGCTGGGACGGCTTTGGGGGTATATACAGCACACAGACGTCAAACTTCACGAAGTTGTATCCTAACGTAACGAGGATTACTTCATAGTTAGGAGAGTTACTAGATTTATTATCCAATAGCTTGAAAGCGGATTTCTTGTAGAATATTGCGACGCCTCCACCCTTGCGTGCAATCCGAGATGTGAATACGACCCCATAATCAGCTGGGGAAGCTGCCGCTAGGAATTCTTCATCATCATTCAGCCAGGTTTCGGTGATGGCGAGCAGGTTAAAATGTCCGGGGAGCAGAATTTGCTGCATAGTATCAAGCTTGTTACTAAGACTACGCACATTCTGATAAAAGATGGTGCAGGCAGGTACTCTAGGTACTTTGATACGGACGGGTGGTCTCTGACATGGCACTACTCGATTCAGCGGGGTGTGTCTAGGATTGACGAGCACAGGGATCGGCATATTGGTGTTCTGTCTCTGTGATTCTGGTTGCGGTAACAAGATCTGGGATTGCTATGAATCAGGGTACCATTGGTGGGAGTCCTTTCCATTACTTCTATATCGCTGCCCGAGATATGACATAACAAGAGCTCCAGCAGGCCAGATTTCAGGATTGAAGAGTGCTTCAAAATCTGCATCAGCTACATCGATCTTAAAGGAGGCGTAGGTCGGATATTTCGTGGACAGCTTAGTGACTCTACCATTCATTTTGAATGCAGCAAGAAGGTTTTCCACATCATCAGCTGAGGTAGCAGGGGAGAGCCTACTAATGAAGACATTACGCATCCGCTTGTCCATCATTCTAGTGTTCGCAATTTGCATCTTGCTGAAGTGCAAATTGGTTCCAATAACTTTAAGATTGGGGCTCAGTTCCTTAAGAGTTGGATTACGGGTCAGTGTTTGTTCTTTTGTTCGTTGGCTTGCAATTATTGCATACGTTGTAGTGTCTCTATGGGTCTTTACATTAGATACAATCGTAGTCCCTGTATAATGGTTACCCCTCACGTTGTTTGAGGTGGAGCCACAATTGCGATGTACTTCCGCAGCCAGAGCATTATCCGGTCTCGAGCGCGAGGACCCCATATGTGAGTTTTGTGATCGCGAAAAGGTGCAATTTGGCAGGTTTTGCTCCTGATGACTTCTTTGGATCTTCTGGGAGGCAGTATTTCCAAAGTATTCGCTGGCATATGCTGTGATTTCAGGGCACACAACTTCAGACTCACATCTTGTAAGAATAGGGGATGAAGAGGAGTCATGTGATAATAGAAATGGGGTGGTTTGGGTAGGAGCTCTCGGTTTCGCATGAACGTGTCCGTCCGGAGGATGCTGCTCATGATGGTTAGTTTGAACAGCAAGATCACAAACAGAGTGCTTCAGGTCATCAAAGTTTTTTCCCAACACCTCCAATGTTTTGTGCATGCATTCATTTTGTTCTCGTAGTCGCTTGTTCTCAAGCAGTAGGTCTGCGAGGATATTATTAATTGGGGATAGCTTCTTACATTGAGTTGTCTCGATATTTGTGAGGAGCGAGCCAAAGAGCGGACTGTGTTCGAGTGATGCTTGATTAACTATTGCTGAGATCTCTGTTGATAGGATGTTATCCTCTTGGGAACTACTTGATTTTTGCATGATGAGATTTTGTTCTGTCAGTAATGAGTCAGGGGTCAATTCCACATGTGAATCTGACGATCTCAGTTTTTCCGTGTCTACTTCAGGTGCGGGTTGGGTCCTGTGCTCATGTGAATCCGAAATTTGGTTAACGTCGTTGTTAGAAGTTTCACCAGTTGTTCCTAGTGACTGCATATAATTTTCTCCTTTACAGGGGGGACACTGCCATACTTTCCGTCGCTGCTTCCCGAGCCTCTTTAGGTCCAACGCGAGACATTCGCTTCCGTATGTCTTGAGACAGGAAGTACATTCTATAGCTACGTCCGGAACAATGCCACAAATTACGCAGCTTTCATTATTTGGGTGATCTTGCTTTAAAGGCATTTTCAGATTTTAGGCGCAGATAAAAGGATTACGAGTGGGTTGAAAAAGAGTTTACAATTGTGTTTAGTAGTCAAAGTAAAAGTGGTCTGTTGAGAGCGTTGTCCAGGCAAAAGCTGACAATTTCCAAAACTTCGTTGCCAGGCAAATAGCAGACAAATAACCAAACGCTTGATTGCCAAGTTTCTTCCAGCTTGTTGCCGAAGGCAGTCTCATAAGTAGAGCAGGTGCATAAATAGGTCGGAGTTGTAAACGTCCTGCAATACGGGGGGTCGACTGGCGAAGTAACTCCCAACACAATGCAACTGCTTGACCTTGTGATACAGTAGTGGGCAAGAGTTAGTGAGCAGTGAAGGCTAGTAACCAAGGAGTTAACATCCGGGCATTGAGACAAGCAAAGGCGGCAAATATGAATACAGTACAGGCAAGAAAAAAATCACGTAAAAAACAATAATTACCTAAAGATTCATGGTATTCATCTTCACCAAGGATGCAGGATAACTTAGGAAGTCACTATACGAACATATTACTCAGACTCGCTAAAAAAAATACATTAAACACTGAAAACTTGTGGAGCTCAAGATTAGGCAGCCGTCACACCGACGCGCACGCGCAATGATCTGGCTCTGCTCCGCAGTACCAGGGTCAGGTCATCAGCGTATGCCTGAGTTGCCACACGACTTAGGTCTAGGTTTAGGAAACCGTCGAGAACCATGTTCCAGAAGGGCGGACCCAAGACTAGGGCCCTGTGGACAGCCTCTGAAGATCTGTCTGGAAATAGAACGATATGGAGTTTCTACGACAACCATTCTGTTGCCAAAATATGTTTTGACGCATTGGTATAGGCTGGCCGGGATGTTGGCCTTCTGGAGTCTGCCTAGGACGCTTGGCCACCACAAGGTGTAAAATGCCCAGGCAAAATCTATTGCGATTACAAGTAGATATTTATGGTTTGTTGTTTCAGCAGCTCTGGTAATGTTTTCAGGGCATCCAGAGTGGAGCAGCCCCTCCTAAAGCCGAATTGATTCTGTGATTGTAGGCCTGCAGCCGTGTTGCAAGTTTCGATTCTGTCTTTGAGGAGGTGTTCAAAGAGTTTACTTAGCACAAAGAGAAGTGCTATCGGTCGGTATGACTCCGGAAGGTCCTGTTTTGACTTTTCAGGATTAAGCGCAATTTGGCAGTCCTCCAAGCTTGTGGAAAGCATCCCTCATGAAGGCAGTGATTAAAGAGGGTGAGTATTACCTCTGGAATTGTCTCGATGGCCTTCTTGACGATTTCAGGTTCCAGTAGGTCGATACCAGGTGATTTCTTGTTGCGCAGTTTTGCTGCAGCAGCGTGAAGTTCGGTGATGGTCAGCGGTTATTCCTTATTGGTGTTAGTATAGGTGTCATTGTCTTGACATAATTGTTACTGTTCTGGTGTAGTGGGAGTAATGTGTCCCAGAAACATGCTGTCCAAGATGTTGTTGACATTATCCTGCCAGGTCTTGGTATAAGTGCCTAGCGGCGTCTTTGTTGCGGGAATGACTTCTCCCCTGGGGAGTTTGTTTGTCGTTATTCTGTAGACAACCCCCCAGGGGTGCTCGTTTCCGGTTGTAGAAATTAGTTGCTCCCATGAGCGCTGTTTCCAGAGTCGGAGTAGAGCCGTGTACTCATTTCTTGCGGCGCGATAGTGTCGCGGAGTTGGTCTATTTCTGCTGCTGGCCAGGAAAGTCGTGCTCTCTGGAATAGTCTTCTCCTTCTGTTCACCTCGCGTCTGAGCTGTTGTAGTTCCAGGGACCACCAGGGGACGGACCCTGGAGTTGGGGTCCGTCCCCTGGTGGTGATGAGGTCCACCACGGTGGTTTAGTGCTGGTCCGGGCTCAGCTGCTCTATTTGGAGGGTTTGTGCTGCTTCTCTTAAGGTAGTCTGGAAGAGTGACCAGTCTGCCTTCTGTATGGCGTACCTATGTTGGATTTGTCCGGTTGGTTGTTTCCTGTCTATGATGCGTTGAAGCGTGAAGGTTATGACCCTGTGGTCCGATGTGGTCCAGCTTTCCCTGACCATCCATCCCGAGAGATGACCAGCCAGAGACCCGAGGCGAGTGTAACGTCAATTGTGGCTTCCCACATTGTGCTGGAAAAGGTGGTGGGGTTATTTGGCTGATTGAGTATAGTGAAGGTACTATTTGACAGGAACTCCTCTAGGTGTTGTCCTTTTGTGGCGCTGCGATGCCCTGGGGTTTGGTTGAACCACGCCGGGGATCGACAGTTCACATCCGCTCCCACGATGATCTTGGCATTCTGGAATTCTGTGAGTAAACTCTGCAGATACCTGGTAGCTGAGAGGATATCTTCCCCTGGGTGGCAGTACAATGAGACTGCATAGAATTCGCTGAGCGAGGTTATAATATGGGCACAGGCGGCCCAGGATGTACAGTAGCTGGAAATCTTGGTTACAGTGATACTAGGGTTCCTAACCAGGATGCAAGCCCAGGGGTTGTCTCTGTTGTCCTGAACTATTTTGTAGGATAGGGGATATCCTCTCACCCCCAGTTGTGCACATATGGCTCTTGGATAAGTAGGATGTCGAGGTTCTGTTCATTCGCTTTCTTGGTGAGTTGTCCGGCCACCGCCTTAAATCACTATGCGTTTAGCTACGCGAAGTTGACCCTGTCTAGGTTAAAAGGTCTAAGGCGTGCGTCCATAATCAATCTTCATTTGGTATTGCACCCTTAGCTTTGATGTATATGGGACACTGATTGTCCCTGAGTGAGTGGTCCGTTGGCATCTTCTGTGATTTACAGTTTGCACAGGTGGGCGGGTCATCTCTTTTAGGGCAGGTGCCAAACTCATGGCCTTTCTCTGCACAGTGGCTGCAAGTAGGCTCTGTCTGGGCACAGGTGTGCGTCGTATGTCCAAATCGACAGCAACGGAAGCATTTGGGAACAGACACATGCTCTTTGAAGCGATGGCTGTCCCAATGTATGAAAACCCTAGTTGTTTGTGCAATCGTTTTCCATGCCTCTGGTGTGAGTTCAGTCACCCAATTTGTGTGGTCTCCTGTCCTGGATTTTGTTTGGAATTTTCGGGTGATCAGTGTCGCTGGTTCCACGTTTGGGTACTCATGCTGAAGGTCCTGGAACATAGTTCCTCCTGCTGTTTTGCCCCACATTCAGCTTAGGCTTGCAGTTTAGCATTGGCCCTTTCGCTCTCGAGGTAGGCTTCAACAAGGAGTGCGTCGAGTTTGTCCCACAATGTTATTATTTGAGCCCTTAGTGGAATGGTGACTCTGTTTGTTTGCTCTTTAAAGAGGGATTCTAGAGCAGTTTTTAGGAACAGGGATTTTTCATGTATTGTATCCTCGGGTAAGGTAGGATCCAGGGCGGTTTCCTGTGTCCTGTCATCGCTAGTCTCCTTTGTCGCAATCGCTGTGAGGTTTTTCTGCGTTTCCCTTATCTCCGTCTGGGAACGGGTTTCTATTTCAAATTTTGGTATCGAGCCTTTTTTGTTTTTCTTCTTACCTGTTTAGGGGGTCCCGGAACGAGGATCCATCCCTTTGTTCTGTTGGTTTGTGATGATAGTGCATTCGTCGCCTTGGGTTTGCCTAAGAGGGTCTCTGCTTTTCTCCATATCACTGTTTCCGGATGACCGAGACGCGTCGGTTTATCGGGATTTCCTCTCTACTATCAAGAAGCACTGTGAGCGTTATGAAAAATGAAATCAGCCACAACTGCGTAACACAAAAAGAAGGCCAGTTGTGAGCCTTTAAGTTATTGGGCTATCCCCCTCAGTCACTTGTGGGGCGAAATAGCCGGGTGTAAAAATAGCCCTAGAACAACGGGACTACTTCCCTATGGGGTTTCTGGGTGCGGCGAACACGATGGTAGCATTAAAAAGACAGTAGAATCTACCAGAGAAAAGTTCAGCCTTTACCATGGACAGTCTATGGCAGAGTGGGGAAGAGCACACAAAAGTCATTATTTTTGGGTAAAACTCGCACACAGTTTAGTGGGAAATGTTGGGTCACAAATGTTATCCAAGGTTACAAGCACCGTTGCACCTCCCACGTCAAGAGCAAGGTAGAAACGTGGCGATCGCGTTTACATTTCTACTCTTTCTAAAGTAATGGAGAAATCAATTAACCGCCATACCCAGTTATGGACGAACTCGATGAAAAAGTTCGGTGAAACAGAAGCAGTTGCTCTTGACATCTCCAAGTCTTTCGATCGTGTTTGGCACAAACGTCTTCTGAATAAGCTTCCATCTTATGGTTTGCCAACTGTTTTTTGTAATTGTTTATCCAGTTTTCTCTCTGACCGCTCATTGCGGGTGATGGTAGATGACTGTCTTCTAATTTCTCCACTAATGCTGGTATCCCCCCAAGGTTCAGTTCTCTCCCCCACTCTTTTCCTCTTGATATTAATGACCTTCTCCCATTGACCGGAAATCCTATCCATAATTTTGCTGATGATAGCACATTGCATTCCACTTTCCAGTTATAGCAACCTTGCCCTGCTCAATCAGCTTCAACTTCTCGAATATCCGTTACCAATTCCTTAAATGCCGACCACCAGCTATTTCTCCAGTGGGGCAAGAGAACTTAGTTGATTTCAATCCTTCTAAAACTGAGTTCTATCTTATATCTCGCAAAAAGCATTTTTCTGCTCTAATGCTTATATTTTTCTGAATTGGCTACTACAATTCCCGCTGTCTCTTTCAAAACAGTCCGAACACGTGCCGCCACCAGCCAACATCCATTTATTGTTTAACTTCAAATTCACAGAACCAACTTTTCATCTTTCTGGATTATTCATTCAACTGCCGTTTTCTGGAACAACCTTCCTTCATATGTATTTCCTGAAAATTAGTCTGCATAAGTTCAAGTCCAATGTCAACAAATACCTTCTTTCATCTTCTCAACCTCCAACCCATGCACGGTACTAAGTACTATAGGTTCTAATACCTCTCGTGTTTGGGTTTTCATAAAAAAAAAATAAAAATAAAAAAAGAACCTTGCGTAGTATTTTACAGTTCTGTCGACTGGAGGTGCTTTAGCCATTTCGAAATCATTATTTGTTCACCTTACCACATTGAATCGTGAGCAACTGACAAGACGTGCCATTTCCGATATGGAAGCACCCGGCGTACGAGCTCCCACAATCATGTCCTATTGGAACTCCCTGATACCTTTACTACGTGAAAGTGATAAAGTAGCAGTTATACTGCTGCTTTATCACTTTGACTTGCAAGACCAAATGCAGATTATCACTGCTCTAGTGTACAAAGCTGTTCGGTACAAAGCTGTATTGTATTAGTAGGGTTGTAGGAGCATCAGCGAATAAAGCCACATTGCTCCGTTTATATTGTCTGAAGATTGCATGTGTTGATCAGCCGCAATAGGAGGTCAGTGGTTCAGGAAACTTTGCTTGTTTTAACTCCCTCAAACTCAGATTTTTCACCAGTAAATAGGTAAAATGATCGCAGAATACACGATGTTACAAACAAAATATATAATGATATCTCACAGCCTTAGTTCCCTTGGTGCTTAACACCAAACAACACAATAAACAACACCAGCACTATGGTGAATAATAAAATTTGCGCTCTGTAGTTCACATTAATAAAGGTGAAGGGATTATTCTATTTTATGCTTCTACCCACTCGTTCCTGCATTTTACGTTACTCCTGGTAAGCCTTTCTGCAGCTGTAGAGCCACATGCTCGTCGTCTATGCAAATGTTTCCTTTCGCCCAAGGCGCTGTTCGGTCTATTTACGGACTGGGAAAACTTTCTTGCATGATAGTCTGCGACTTGCAACAACTGGCATACTTTGCACATGGCAAGTATTAGGTGCTAGCGATAACGCCGGATGAACCTTACCTCGGGCAATTCTTACTCCAGCAGCCACAAACTCATCTACCGTCTTCAATAAAGATGAAAATTTAATCACACGCTCCCAACTTCGCGTTAACCTACTGATATTGCTCTTCTCTGGGTGAAATTTAGTAATTTTAACGGATTTCTTTACCTCATTCCGACTTGGCATGCAGCATCATTTACTTGAGCCTTGAAGGGCATTAAACCCACAATTCTTGTTGTCAGAATTGGCGAAGTTCTTAATTAACAATTCTGCAGAAGCGCACTTTGCATTTCGAAATTCAAAGGTGCCCTAAGTATTTCAAAACTGCCTCCAGTGGCCTTCTAGGAAATATCTTAACGGGTTATTTTGATCTTTTCGATGCAATCTTCAACTCTGGTCTTAGCCGGTGGCAGATTTATATAAAGATTAAGAGCATACTGCAGCCCACGGGCTGCATGGAGATATATTTTTTAAGCTCTCTTGTGTCGATTACATAGCTTTATTGTCTCTGATAATAAAGTGAAATATAATCAAATTCGAATTCTGCTTCTTTTTTTCTTTTTAAATGGTGCTTTAATATGTATTTAAAACTTTTTTTTCTAATAAGAAAATAAATCTATACTCAACGAATATGTGTATAAATTTATGAATATACAGTATATACTATACGAATACGTGTATAAAGTAAAGTTCACTAATGTGCATTGCATAAGAAAATCCGAATTCTGTTAACACTGAATCCACTCGCTGTTCCTAAGATGCAAAAAATAAAATACTGTATTAGCTATTTTGCCCTAGGCAAGTCCAGTTACTCGTTTTAGTTTCTTCATCAAGGCATTGGCTTATTCCCTTATGTCTCTTAATGCATTTTCTGATGGTTTTGCCTATTTTCCAAAATTAAAAACACCAGTTCCTATGATTAAAACGGCACTCAATTCTAATTTGGCCAGTGTGATAAAAGCTTATCAGCTCCTTTCTTTCTATCCTGGACTAGTTTGGCTTGCACGTCGTATAATACACTGATGGTGTATTATACGACGTGAGCCGATCTGACGAGGCTCTTGTTCCATGTTTTCAGCTGCTGGTAACAAGACAAGACTCTTGGAAGCTACCTGGTAAGGGCATACTTGGTAGTGGTGAGTGGGACACTCTTCGCACTGGGAATTTCTGCTAGGATCTAAAATATTAAATAAATGTTACGTTGTAGGGGTGCACTATGAATTGTTTTTCCTGCGCTTAATTAGCTAAGGACGCACTAGTAACTGAAGCTATGCAATGAAGGAATGATAGAGAAATGACAATCTACTTTTGTCAGAACTGTTAGAGGTAAAGTGCAGTGGACGTCAGATCCTCCACAATACAATTAACGGATAGACAATCTTGGAAATGCTTCAGAACGTTATTCCAAATATTCTGCAAAATGGATAATATAGCTGAAATTAGTGGATGGAAATTTCATAAAAATTCCTTCGGAAAATCAGGTTTGAAAACTAATGCGCAGATTGCAGGAAGAATTGTTGAAATTCACTTTTCATAGAGTAAAGGGCAGTAAACGATTTTTGAGATAAAAAAATAAATTTTTGCATTGACAATGTGGTATTTAAATAATATATATAAAAGTATGGCTTACCATGTGAAGAGTATATAAATAATTAATAAGTAAAACTGTGAACAACAATATCTTCAGTTACTTTTGAGTTGACCAGATTTTATTTTACATATGTTTAACTTATTGAATAAACATGAATTTTATGAAAGCCGTATAGAGAAAAGAGAAGCGGACTAAATACAAATAAAATGTAGGAGTAGATTGGTAGAATAAGAGCGTCGCTGGCTGTGTCCTGTTTTTTTTTTTTTTTTTTCTGTAATTTATTTATTGTTGAAGAGTACAGAAAATCTTTGTGTGCTTTCACTTTGACGAATAATATATGAGGTCTGTTGGAGTTATCTTGCTGAAGCGAAATTCTGGCCGCATCATTTTCCCTTCAACATTATGGCAGAAGGGCCGTTTCAGAGAATTTCGGTTGGTTCTTGCAAAGCAGAAACACAAAGTTGCAAACATAAAATCAAAATATATGGTTAAACCAACTCCCATGTGATAATTAAATATAAAAACCAAATATGTGTTGCTTTTTATTATTTTTTTCAACGAAAGAGAAAAGAGAAATAATCAGACTTTTATGCTGCTGAAAGAATAGCTTGAGCAAACGAGTGAAAGCAGTGGGCGGATCTATCTAGTGCAGGCCCGGGCAAACTATGGCCCGCCGCACATTTTTGTGCGGCCCGCGAGCTTTAATTGTATTTTCGAAAAAAAGTTTACTTATTTTATGCCTTTTGCGACGCCTTTTTGAAAAATAAATTTGTATATGTAATAATACATTATAGAATTTGTCGACTTGTAAATTGTTTTCTCATCTCTGTATTGTTCAAATTGAGATAGAAGTTGAAATTGTGGGAGAAACGGAGCGAGCCAATGGGCGCTTTTATAACGGTATAATTTGCGATTATAAACTAACCGCGCGAAACTACGGTAACAGACAACCGGTGATGACGACAACGGCTTTGCTGCGGTGGCGGAGTAATAGGATAGGACTGCTGACCGGCCGCAGTTCCAATCTGTTTTCTCTGAAGGTCATCCCGCAGTTAGTTTTTTTGCGTTAACTTCGGTTATCATCTTGGTGCCAGTAGCGATAAAAATAATATTTACGTCCTTTTAAAAATGAATAAAAAACGAAAATTCAACAAGAGCATCGTGTCTTCAATGAAGAGTGGAACACAAAATATTTTTTCTCTAACATAAATAACGAAAATTTGTCTCATCTGCTGGGAGAGTGTCTCAGTATTGAAAGAGTACAATATTAAAAGACATTTTACTATTAAACATTCCGAATATGGTGCCAATTTAACTCCGAAAACGAGAAAGAAAACTGCTGATGGATTGATTCAAATTTTATCTAGACAACAAAATGTGTTTACGCGGGTAACTAAGGAACAAGAAGCTACTGTAGAGGCAAGTTTTGTTATTTCTCATATAATTGCAAAAAAGTAACGAGCCTTTTTCAGATGGAGACTATGTTAAAGAATGTATGACTGAAGCTTGTGGAATTATATGTCTTGACATTAAACACAAATTTGAGAATATAAGCTTATCTCGCCGAACCGTAGTAAGAAGAATTGAATGTATCGATACAAATTTGAATAAGCAATTATTATGAGTATTAGAATCCATGACATGGTACTCAATAGCTCTCAACGAAAGTAACGACCAAAAGAATACTGCGCAGTTATTAATTTTCATACGTGGATGTACCTCTAATTTTGAAATTATTGAAGAGCTTCTTTCAATGGATTCTCTTAAAGACCAAACAACGGGAGCTGATATATTTGAAAAAGTTGAAAAATGCTTAACAAGATATAATTTACAATGGAACAAAATGGTAAGCGTAACAACTGACGGAGCACTAAGTTTGACATGTAAACATGTTGGAGCGTTAAGGAAAATTCAGGATAAAATTTGTGAAAATTATCCTGATTATAATTTAATTACAATTCATTGTATTATACATCGACAAGTATTATGTAAAAATGCGTTAAAAGTTGAACATGTCACATCTTGTATTAGTAAATTTACTAGTAAAATTTAAAATTTAGTAAAATTTAACTAGTAAAAGTTTATTTACTAGTAAAATTAGTAAATAAACTTGTAAATTTAATACGATCGAGGGGCCTGAAACACAGACAATTCGTTAATTTTCTTCAAGATATTGAATCTTAGTGCACAGATATTCCTTATCATAGCCAAATTCGATGGCTTAGCTTAGGGAAAGTTCTTCGGCGAGTATGGGATCTTAAAGATGACATTGTTGTATTTTTAAAACTGAAAAATATTATGGACTTTCCCGAATTAACTGATTATAACTGGATTTGTGAATTTGCGTTTACCCTGAACACACTTAAATACTTTCAACACCGTGTTACAAGGGGAAAATGTATACGCCCATGATATGGTAAAAAGTTTGAATGGATTTCAATTAAAACTCCAGTTGTTCCTTCGACATTTATTAATTAACAAGGTAGACCACTTTCCAACAGTGAAGTTGCTGAAGATTCCAGAAAGTAAATTTAAAAAATATTGTGAAATTATCAACGCTTTGAACGACGACTTTTCACGAAGATTTGGCGACTTCGAAAAATTAAGACAAGTTTGGCAATAGTGTGCGACCCATTTTCAACAGAAATTGATAGTGCACCGAGTGAACCACAACTTCAGTTTATAGATCTTCTGTGTGATACCGATTTAAGGGAACTGCACCGTCGTGAGGAAATCTGTAAATTTTACAATACTCTTAATTCGGACAAATTCGACGAACTTAAAGATTTTGCCCGAAAAATGTTGGTTATTTTTGGATCAACTTACATATGTGAACAAACATTTTCCATCATGAATCTAAATAAAAATTCTTTACGATCAAGCATCACCGATGAACATTTACAAACAGTTTTAAGAATCTCAACTGCAAAATTAACACCCGAAATTTAAAAAAATGTTAAAAGATGTAAAACAGTTCTATTCATCTCATTAAATTCTTGGTTGTTAGAGAATAATTTTTTTATGTTATATTTCTTCTTCATGATAACAAATAATATATATCTAAAAATAGTGTTTTACGTGTGGCCCGCCTTCTTTTTGAATTCCTAATATGGCCCTTCAGCCAAAAAAGTTTGCCCAGGCCTGATCTAGTGTCTTCTTACATGGTGGAATTTATGCAGAATGCATACCCAGGATTTTTTTTATGCAAAATGTATACCAAGTGAAACGAATAATCATCGCGTGAACGATGACTACTCGTTTCGTTAACGAGGACTTACTTTGTAAGACTGTTTTTAGCTACTTAAACTTTATACATGTCAGGAGCAAAAATGCGCTTTAAGAGTATACTGTTTTTTTAAAAAAAGATTTTAAATATATGGAAATTAAAAGAAATTAAAAGCACAGTTCACTTGAAGCTAAAGATACAGCTGCCACCTTTTCCACACAGTATAGTTGCACACAGCTGGTTCGTTACTATGAGGTTACTGCTAACCATATGCAGTACTTTACATTTGTCAATGTTAAACTTCAGTTGTTCTCCCAACTGAAGTTTATTTTTGTATTTAGTTAAGTACAGGGTTGTAAAAATTAAAGTATCCCTATGTGGAGGGCTCTGAGCGAGATCTAAGGCTCGTAATGAAGAGAAATTTGGACAACACGTACAATAAAGAATGCGCTCGCCATTTATTGGGAATAAAAAGTAGCTACAAAATTTGACACTGTATGGCGCGTAACTATCTTAGTTACGATTATGTAAATACTAACGTTATTTGCATAATCGTAAGTTATGCAAATAACATAAATTGCCATGCATAATCGTAAGTTATGCAAATAACGTAAATTGCCACAGCGCCACTACTCAGCTCTACTGTACTGTACAAAAGCAAAGGCATAAGGCGTGGACCTATGATTGTTTGTGTTGTCCGCAAAATGATTGCGAAATTTGAAGCGACAGGACATCTTGGTATTCAACCAGGTAGAGGACGTAAACGAGCGGACTCCTCTCGTGATGAAGATATGGCTATGGCTGTCGTGGATTTATCGAGTCAATCTCCATGTGGTAGCGCAAATGTGCCAGCTGTTTCTCGTGAAGTGGACATGCCGTATTCCACTGTAAGAAGAAAATCTTTATTGTACAGTAAAGATACAATAATGTGCCCGCCACAGCCAGGAGGCCAGGGGCTTGACAATGATATAGAAATATACAAATATGTACAGTATAAAAATTTGTGCAGTATAAAATATTACATAACAATTAAAAACGTAGCATTAGCCATTCAATAGATATGAGTATGTACATAGTTGTGAGGCAGACAGTACACCAAGGTATGTACACGTTCATATGTACAAAGCACATATTTAAGCATATTCACACAAGTCAGAAAATTTCACAGTGCCACATTATTGTTCGGTATTGCATTTTCTTGTGAAGACAGTTCGTCGATTTTCCTGCGACGTGCCGTTATGCACCTCATAGGAGATAGAAGATGGAGATATCAGTATGAGTCGACATCAGGGGCCAAACAAAAGGGGAACAAGTTCGGCCAACGAGCGCCTGTAATTGCGATCAGAAGCGAATTTCTGCAGGTCAACTCCGATCATTAGCAGGGCTTGTACTGTAGGAAGTACTTGTCCAGGTAGGAATCTGTCACTGATCTTCAGCCTGTTCCGTTGTAGCTGAAGAAGAGGGGTGGCTCGTAAGGACGGAAGTGGAACATGCCACTGGCATATATCCCAGAAGTCAGGGGAGTTGATTTTGCCAACCAGCATTTTGACTGTGGTCACAGTTCTCCTCATGCTGATTATTTGAGGCAGCCGTGGGATTTGGAGTTGGTCGGCCATGCTGGTGGTCCTCTGCTGAGGGGGGAGTCGATGTTTGTGGGTTGCCCACTTCAATATCCAGTATTCACTGGCGAAGATGGGCTTCATGAGAGAAGGTACTGCGGATGCCCATATTTCAGAGGCATACAGAAAGGTAGGATACACAATGGTTTCCAGATATCTGATTGTGGTTCTTGCGTCTGTGTTATGAAGAAGATGTTGACGGGCAATCCAGCGCATTCGGTTGATCTTGCGTAGAACACATTCGATGTGACAGTTGAACCTAAGGTTTGGGTCGAAGGTTACACCGAGATCTTTGTGTTTAGTAACACTTGGAATAATTGCGCCCTCCAGTGAGGGTTGTATGAATGTGGGACACTTCTTCAGAGAAAAAACCATAATAACGGATTTTTGGGGGTTCAGTTTGAGACCGAAATGGTTGAGATGGCTAGAGAAAGCTGTGATCTTATTACAGATTTCCGATGTGATCACTCCCCTGTCGGCTGATGGTGGTATTTCCGTTAGGAACTTTATATCGTCGGCGTAGGTAATGACATCATCTCTGTTACACACAAACGGAATAAGGAGGGCTGTAAAAAGTAACCCCGATAAAACGCCACCTTGCGGCACACCAGCATTGATGGATCGGGTATAGCAGAGGTTACGATGAGTGAAGTACACTGTTCTGTTCCGGAGGAGCGAGTGCAGAAAAGCGAAAACGTCACCTTTGATCCGAAAGAAATTGGTTAGGAGATTCAGAAGGGCTGAGATGTTGAGGCTATCAAAAGCAGCTTCAATATCGGCATAAACAACCGCCATTTCTGATTTGGCCTCAAATGCATTTAAAATTTCCGTTTGGACTGCCAGAAGGTTGGAGACAGTTGATCTATTAGGGAGAACATAATGGAGTTGTTTTGATGATTGTGGAAGAAGATGGCGTGTTATATGCGGAAGAAGAACTTTTTCCAGTAGCTTTAGGAGCGTGGATGCAGTGGAGATCGGTCTATAGTGCTTCGGCTGGCTTGGTAGTTGAACTTTAGGTAGTGGGGCAAGACTGTATTTGCTCCAGGATGCCGGAAACACTCTATGGGAGAGGATGGAGTTGAACAAGTAGAGCAGAGGATCAAGGATATATGGACTGAGGCACTTTACGATGAAATGTGGGACATTATCGATGCCAGCGGTGCATGACGGACGCAGCGAGTTGATGGCTTGACGAAGCTGCTGTCGATCGATTTGAATAGAAAACAGCTCATCATCTGGACTTGAAATGGGGTCTGGTTGGTAATCATATGGTTGTGTGATGTTGTCTTGGAATCTGGCTACATAGTTGATCCATTCAACTGGATTGAAATTGGAATCTGGTTCAGAGTTATGGGTATATGGCACTTTGCCTTTGGATAAGGTCTTGTCAGTGTATTCTTTAATGGCTTGCGATTTCAGTCTATTAAACAGTGCTCTAGCTTTGGAGTACTGAGTTCGGTCATATGCTGTACCAGACTGTTTCCATTGTTTATGGAGGGACTGTTTGCACTTGAAACTGTGATTTAGCTCCGAAGACCACCAAGCATTAGTTCTAGCGGAGATACTGACCTGTTTAGCTGCTGAGAACATAGTAACAGTGTGCAACCATCTAGTTAATATGTCTAGAGCCAGTTCCGGATCTCCTGATTCGAGAACTTCCCAGGGAATTAATCTTGTTGCATAAAGGCATCTGTTCGGTTGTAGGAAGGTGGGAGAGATGATGATCTTCCTTTTGACGTAGTGGGAGACATTAAAGTTGGGCGTTGGGAGCTGCAATAGGACTACGATGGGTTCATGATCGGATTCAAAGTGAGTTTCGGGTTTAATGTCGACGCTACAGGAACCAGACGATAATATGAGATCCAGGCGATGAAGACCTCTAGTTGGGCCTTCGTTTATGATCCTGAGGCCACTAGGTGCAATCTTAGCCATAAGTGACTCATGAAGATGTTGGAGATTTGGTGGTAAGTTAAAATCCCCACAGATGAGGTGGATAGCAGATGTGTGAAGCGTATTTATTAGCCAGGATGCAATATCATTGATTGTCTGAGCATCGGGGGTTGGGGGTGTATATATTGCACCGAGATCTAATAAGCAAGAGTTGATCTTGACCGTTACTATCAATGCTTCGAATAGATTGGATTTGCTGGAGACTACATGTACGAACTCAAGTTTACTGGCATTTATGAAAACAGCAACGCCCCCACCACAGGTATGAGAGCGGGAGGTGAAGAAAGATTTGTAACCAGCAGCTTGGGCGGAGGCAATTGATTCTTGTTGTGGTTCCAGCCAGGTTTCAGACATGCAGATGACGTCAGCCATTTGGGACAGAAGCATCTGCTCAAGTGTCTCGAGCTTATTCCGAATACTACGAACATTTTGATAAAAAATCTTGAGTGTAAGGTGACACGAGACCTTCACGAGTGCTGATTCGAGGACATTATTTATTTTCTTTGTTGGCTTTTTAGCACGGTTAGTTACAATAGTTGGTATGAGCTGAGGGTGGATTTCATTGTAGCTGTGGTATTGCAGAGATTGATGAGAGGTTTTGTCATCGGGGTATGTATAGGGCTCATCATCGTGTGACCCTGATTCCTGGTTTTGGGGCTTCTGAGAATAGGAATGCCTATCAAACCGTCACGCTTGGGAGCAGTCTTGGTGGGATAGCGCATTAGCCATGGCTAGGAGTGGGGTGATATTGGATTTAGGTTCATAGTATGGCCTGAGTAGTGATCCAGACGGCCAGAGAGCAGTCGCTGATATGGAGCTGAAATTCTGTGCATCGCACTCAACTTTGAACGATGTATGCAGGGGTGTTTTCTTAAGAAGTGTGACGGACACAGTAAAGTGCAGCTCATGCATTATGTATGACGCGATATCATCTGGAGTTGTATTTGGGGCCAGTCGGGAAACGAATAGACTTCGTCGAAGACGGACAGTTGGTGGATTCATCGCCTGCAGCCTGGAGGTGGCCGAGGTGCCCATTTTAAACGATCGCCTTCTCTTTAGTACATTTGGGGTTCCCGTTTTACCTTCTTCAGGATGGCGAGGCTTACTGCAGTAACTCTGGGCCACAAGTGTAGGAGGAGGTGCAGCTACAACTTCCGCCCGGGATGGTTGTAATGTTTGCAGTGGGGGGCCGCAATTGTGGATTTCAGGTTTCTTCGGCATTGTAGGTTGATACACTCGGCTTGAGTACGAGTAAGGCTCGACGATAGTTTCAGGATTGGGTTTCCATTGCAATGTAGTAGATGGCTTCTGTGATTTGTGGAGTGGGACACTAAGTGGTTTATCTGGATTAGCTGATTCTTCCGTAGGATTGGCAGGGTTTCTGGTCTGGTTTTCCTGGCAAGGAAGTTCTTTGGCTATCTGGATCTCGGGGCAATTTAGTGTTTGGCCAGAATTCAGTGCATTAGTGCTGTAGGATAAGTTATTGTGATCCTGATTAGTAGCGCAGGTCTGAGTTGTAGCGCATTTAATAGCTGGACCACCATCATTACATGTACACAAACTTGGATCTTGAGAAAAGTTATCAGCTATGGCGGATACGTAGTTATTAGTAGTGCAGAGCATACGGTGTTTGATATCTTCAAGTATTGATGTTATAATAATTTCAAGTGATTTACGGTTCTTGAAGAGGCACGTGGAGTGGCTAGGAAACAAAGATTCAGCAAGCGAAAAGTCAGTTTGTGTAGACACATTAGTAAACATGATAGAGGGTGGGGAGTTCCTTCTTTGGGGATCTGCATGCATTGTTGGCTGTGCATGCGGGATATTGGCGAAGTCTTCTGTTTGAGTTGCTACAGTGGCGACACTGCGATGGTGGGACTTATCCTTTGCGTCTGTTAAGTTAGAGAAGCTAGAGTCTTCATCATCAGGGTCAACCGAACAGGTTGCGGCGTTAGTGATATCACAATGGGAAATAAGCCGTTCCACGGATCCGGCCCTTATATCTGGGAAGCAGTTCGTTGGATGAAATGTATCAGCAGCTGAGGTGCTGGAAGTGGGTGATGTATCATTATCATCTGCTAATGGAACTGCGATCGCTTCACCAACTTGATTATCTGTGCAACTGGTAAACTGCTCGCAGGACCTAAATTTTTTCGGCTGGTTGTTCTTGCAAGGAACGCACGTGAAATTCTTGCGACGCGGGGCATTTAATTTATGTAGGGATTTTAGGCCCGAACATGATTCGCAAAGCAGGGCGAAACATAATTTACACGAGACCACTTCACTGACTTCTTTGTTGCAGCGGCTGCAAACGACAGTAGTCGTCTTTAGTTGATTTTTGGTGTTCCTGGACGGCATTGCAGTATGACGGAAAGCGACAGTAATGATTTTAGTAGTTACCCTACCAGGGCGGAAAAACGATGGCGAAGCAGAACACTTTTGACAATTGCTCTAAAGGGATTAGGCGGTGTTTGTGGTAGCACAACTCCCTAGTTTATTTCAGGCGAAGTCTTTAAAACAGCCGGAGGCAATGACCTAGATACCAAGAGGTGGGAGCACTCACAGTCGTCGAACACTGGTTGTCAATAGCCAACTGCTTTTGTTCTACAGTTGGACAATGGAAGTACTGTATCGTATTGATACAATCAGTCAAGAAATAATATATTAAAAAAACATTACCTGAGGAAGATGTAAGCGATTTGGCATCATTACCGGACAGATCATCACCAGAGGAATTCTTTAGAACATCTTTCTCGAAAATCAAAACAGTATAACCGCACAAATTAGTAACTTTAATCGGAGCTGATTCGCATGCTGCCACACACTATACGCGCACGCGTTCTACATGAGGCTAGTAATGCGTCAGGTGTTGCGATACTATCCTTACAAGATGCACATGCTACAGCAGCTAAAGCATGGTGATGCAGATATTCGTTTCTCATACGCACTTCAGTTTCTGGCGCGAATGACAATGGATATCACTTGGCCATGGAACATCCTTTGGAGTGATGAAGCCCACTTCTGCTTAAATCGACAAGTGAATACGCACAATTGTCTCATTTGGGCAACAGAAAACCCTCGAGTTATCCAAGAGGTCCCGTTGCATTCTCCAGAAGTGACAGTGTGGTTTGGATTTACGGCCACATTCACGATTTGGCATATTTTTTTGAACAGGTAACACCGACTGGACCCCGCACCTGTTCCGTCGTCCAGCAAAACAGGCAAATCGACCAAAGAACACTCAATTTTCGGACTTAATACACAATGCACGGCGGATGAATTGAACTATTCGGCTGGCCTAAAAATAATAGTTTTAGTCTCTGGTTGGCTGAAACATTGCGAGGCAGAGTCGACGGCCACATTCATCCACCACCTTTCTCGCACACAGCGCTGTTCACGATGAGATATTATTCCGGAAATGGCGTATTCCTGATACACTCTTGATGCTGTCGAACAGGGATAGTGAAATTTCTGTAACACCTCCGCGATAGAGTAACCCATGCGTCGGGCACCCACTACCATCCCTCTTTCAAAGTCGGTTAACTCACGATTTATCCATACTGACATCGAATTACCGTCTAAATGCGAACTACCTTCTGAATGCAGTGTACCTATATAGCTGCCAGGCGGTGGGTTTATCCACTAGCGAGAGGGATGACAATGTCGCGTTGCCCACGGACCGGTATCCCATGAATTCTGTCCTTTCAGTGTATTTGAAAGTGTCACAGTGGTTTAAAAATTCAGATTTCCGAACTTCGATCTGTCCAATTCGCTTTGGCATATTTGACACTAAATGAATAGGGGTGTTAACTGAAGCAGATCCGGTGACTGTAACTCAGAAAAACAGATGAAGAGAATCTTTATTGCAACATGAGTATTTACACTCGAATTCAAGAAGCATAATGTTATAGTTAAGCATGTGGCAGAGGTATGCTGGAGGGGGCATGTGCAAGCTCCTTTAAAGAAAAAAAAAAAAACGCAGTTTGTTAAAATTTAACCGGCAGTTTTTCACCGGGAACGAGGGTTAACTGAAATTCTTCTCCAGCTAGACGCTTACTAACAAATTGGCAGGACATCCGTGGTGATTAGGTTCCACAATAATTTACAGATACAACGTGTACGCAAATATTTGTTCCATTTTCAGGACAAGGCACTCTTGACCTGCTTCTGGAGGAAACTCGTATTGACGACAGTAAGTGGTTAATGTTTGTGAATATGCTTTCCAAAACACAGATTATATCACGACGAAATTCAACAAAGTATGCTAAAATTCATTTTTACACTGAAAGTGCATCGAGTTTACAGAAGGTTAAGTTTACATATACTGGAATACGAATTTAATTTACTTTGGGTTATTGCAAACAAAACAGTGTCACTACCAACCTATCTTGTCAGCGGCGAGATTGTTTGAACCAAGCTGTAATTGCAAAGGAATAATGTTCCTGTAGAATAACGCCAAAACTATGCATTGTAGAATAATGCAGAAAATCTGGCTCTATTGGCTAGAATGCTCATTACGATCACTCTTCTTCCACATCGTGTGGAAATGACCTTAGGTTGCAATACTATCTAGACGGCGAAAAGTTTTAAGCGCTTTTTTTCACACCATAATCAATTTAGTCAGTTTTGTAAAAACCATGCGAGAGTTTCTGGAATTATTCATCCCGTAATATAGACCGTTTCACAAAACACTTTTGGAAAAATGAAAACGATAGAGAATGTAATATATATTCTTTAGTTATATTGTCATTATTTATAATAATTATTATTATTGTTGTATTATTTCTCGCTGATGGGATTTCACCCGTGATGGGTAAAGGTACCAAGTCTCGGGTACTATTCTTCGAGGAAATCTCTGACTAGCCTACAGGTGTTCAGGATTCCGACTTTTTCTGTTCTCTGGCACCATACCTGTGGTTGACACAATGTTCGGGATGGTCATTGCTTTTTGCATACGCCACATTTCTTTCATCTCCTGTCTTAGTTCCGCGTACTTCCTGATCTTTTCCAAGAGGAAAAGATCAGGAATCCAGAAATACCAATCAGATAGGTAGCCTTTTTCTTCTTGTCGACAAGGGTTATGTCCGGTCTGTTGTGCGGGATTGTATTGTCCATTATTATGGCGCGGTCCCAGTACAGCTTGTGGTCTCTGTAATACGGTACACTTTCTTTGACCAACTGGTATTTCCTCGCTAGCTTCTGATGTATTATCCTGGCTACCTTGTCCTGTCGGTGAGTGTACTCTGTCTGGGTGATCACCTTACATCCTGTGGTGATGTGTTGTATTTTTTCTGAGGACAGGTGTCATCATCGACATGTGTCACCTGACACTTCGGGCTCCTTGGCAATGTATTATTATTGTTGTTGTTATTCAGCTTTTCATTAAATTTCCGCAATAAAGCCTGTACATATTTATTTATTATTTTTTGATAGGCATATACATTGCTATTGAGCGCCGAGAATTTAGTTAAAAAGTTAGTCAGTTGATTAATTAAGAAAATTTCAATTATTTTATGTAGCGCTGATTACAAAGATATAGTCCGTAGTTCTTGTATTCTATGAGTTCACCACCTTTATACAGTAGCTTTTCCTTAAAGATAAACAGAGCTTGAGGGTAATAGTAGCCCAACTCTATCAACTTAGTAATAATTTATTTTATTACTAATTCAAAAATCTCATTATTTTTTACATCTGTATTGAAATGTAACTGTTCATTTCGATTTTTTTTTTCTTTTGGATTCTTAATTATGCTAACCCTATCCTCATATATTGGTTCTATTGCAAATTGGAATTAGCTAAGGTTGTCAGACTTTGATGTATCTGATTATTACAGCGAAAGTTATATATCGCAGTAATAATAATAATTATTACTAGGGGGCTTCGCTCCCTGTTCGGTTTGCTCGCTCACCCCCGCGCACGCTTTTCTATGTAAAATGTAGAGGTATACGGAGTAAGCCAAATCCTTTCTACGTAAAAGACACACCTGTCGAAACGCACTGGTAAAATCTCCCCACGTACAGCAGCACCCTCTGGAAAAGTACTGTCGACATCACCCTGACCACGCCGACTATTTATGGAAAGTTCAGCAAGTGAAAGTTAATGAAGCATGGACCACTTCTGACCACAGAGCGATCACCTATTCTCTTGGCCGCTGTGTGGATTGCGTTCCCCCAATACCAAGAGACGTAGTGCGATTCTGCACAAAGAAAGCTGACTGGCCACGTTTTCAGGCCGAACCTGTAAGAAGACTTCATGAAAACTCTTCACAACTGAATCCCATCACCTCTGAGGACTGTGCAGTTTCCCTCTTCAAGACCATCAAGGAGGCCTGTGCTATGGCAATCCCGAAGAGAAGGCCCTTCAAAAACCCAGTTCCTTGGTTGAATGCTGAACTATAAGACATGAGGAAGAGAGTCCACCAAGCTCGTAAAAAACTTTTCAGAGAGCCTGTGCACACCTCCCACCCTTGGTGGTTGAAGCCGCAAGAGACACTTACCGATTATTAAGGAACAGTTACACTACCATGATTAGACACTGCAAAAAAGCCTCTTGACGGAACTTGGTCTCGATCACAGGAAACGATAACCCCATAGGGAGTTGTCTATCGCATCGTTGTGAAGAAACTCCCTAGAGGTGAAGTCCTCAGTACAACAGTAAAGCCTGATGGTTCTTCCACCTTCGCTTGGGAGGACTCTATCCACAATATGCTTAATGCCCTCTTTCCAACAGATGATGCACAGCTAACTGAAGAGCAACTACAGATTGTTACCGCTAACGATTCTTAAACAACAGAAAATACTAAAGAACCTTTTACAAATGACGATCTAAAAGCTGCACTGGACAAACTAAAGAAAATAAAACTCCTCGCAATGACCTACTCGAGGTGGATGTTATCAAGGAATTTGCAACCTTCTTCCCTAACACTATGCTCGCCACTTTCAACAGATGCCTAATGGAAGGCCACTTTCCTGCTATCTGGAAGGAGGCATGCCTCAGACTCATCTTGGAGAACCCAGACAAACCACCTGAAGAGCCAAAATCTTACAGGCCAATTGCTCTCTCGCCAGTCCTCGGCAAACTTCTGGAAAGGCTTCTACTCAAAAGGTTGTCAAAATGCTACTATAAAGAAAACCTCGTTTCTCCACTTCAGTACGGTTTCAAAGCTGGTTGCAGCACTGAAGATGCTCTTCTTAAATTAATATCTACTGCTTCAAGCACTCAGGCCAAGTATGCGCTAGCCATCATAGTTGACTTTGCTGGAGCATTTGATCGGCTGTGGGAGCCAAGTATTTTCAGAAGACTCCGTCAAGCCAAAGCACCACTCAATCTTTATAGCTGTGTCAAGGTGTACCTGAGACACCGCACTGTTCATGTTAGTACCAGGTACAAATCTGTCACTAGCCAGGTCTCAGTCCTGGGGCCTTTCTTTTGGTCCATCGCCCTGGACGAGTTCCTTGGGATGGACTTGGGGATGACTCAACCCCTTGCGTTTGCTGACGATTTGGTTTTGATGGTGCATGGTGACACAAGAGCTGTGTGTCAATCGTGCAAATTGCGCACTAACTAAGCTCCAGGATTGGGTGGCCATTCACCGACTAAAGATCTTGGGAGAGAAAACAAAATCTATATTGCTCAAGGAAACGCTCCAACTACGAAGACCACCGGTTATCAAAATTGACAACACCTCCATAAGATTATACCCAGAAATCAAGTACTTAGGAATCGTCTTAGATATGAAGCTAAAATTTCCATCCTCACTTGAAATATATGTCAGAGAAAATAAAAAAAAAAATACTGGGCCATGATCATCCGTATAAGCCGTGCAGACTGGGGCCTTAAGCGCCGGGCTCTGGCCTTCATCTATAATGCCATATTTGTCCAAATAGTTTGATGGAGCCTCAGCATGGTGTACTAGGGCCTCCCTTGACCGAAATCGCCGTAAACTAGACTCCATACAGCGTTCTATGCTTCTAACCGTAACAAGGGCGTGCCGTACAGTAAGCACCCCAGCTCTACAGGTGCTCGCTCGATGTATACCCCTACACCTAGAGGTAATACGAAGAGGATTGTATCAGCGGTTGAAGAAAAGTATTCCCACCGAAACAGCAGGCATCACTCCCTTGATCACAACCCTAAACAGGAAAGGAAGAGAATCTCTGAAATTATGTACAGGACCTGGCAAGAGACATGGGACACCATCAACAAAGGATTAATAACCAAAATGTTCATTCCCTCTGTGAACCTCATCAGTCCAAAGCCTCCTCCCTGGTACTCACCAGGCCTCCATACTACATTTCTATTGACAGGCCGCGGATCCTTTAAAGGGAAGCTAACATCCCTAGGCATAGAAGATGATCCACTGTGTCACTGCGTGGCTGAAGAAATGTGGGATCACGTAATGTATGATTGCCATGAATATGACGAGTTCCGGCTAAGGTTTGCCACTAAAATCCAAGATAATCCCCGGCATTGTGAGCACGTGATTATAATGGACGAGCAGCGCTACGCCGCCTTTACTGAGTTTGCCCAGTCTGTCTTCACCGCTAGACGGTTAGGCACCCAAACACCACCCATTGAAGGTCAAAATAAGAAACTTTCTGGATATGACAGTCCTCTCAGAGAAAAAAAAAGAAAAAAAAAGAAAAAAAAAAAGAAAAAATAAGACTCCTTCCTTGGTTCGTCTCAGGAGTGACACAACCACCAGCACAGCTCAGCTGCTGCCATTAGGCCTCCCTAGCCACGCTCCCTTGCGTGCTCCTTTCCCTCCACTCGTTCTGTTTAATTTTGACTACTTTCACCCTTCTGTCTTGCCATGCTGCTGGAATTTTTATTTATATATTTTTAATCATTATTCTAATTTATTTTTATATATACAATATATATACACTATGCTGCCTCTTTATTAGGTACACCTACATACTAGCATGTTAAGCCTCCTTTAGCCTTCAAAACAGCCTGAATTCGTCTAGGCATGGATTGAACAAGATGCTGAAAACGTTGTGTAGGAATGCAGTACCATGCAGACATGAGTGTGTCACGCAGTTCCTTGAGATTCGACGGAGGTTTAGGCCTGCAGCGAACAGCCCTTTCCAGCTCATCCCAAAGATGTTCAATAGGATTGAGATTCCTGGACTGAGCGGGGTCACTGAAGCAAAGAAAAGTCATTGTCATGTTCCTGGAACCATTCCATAGTGATTCGGGCTTTGTGCACCGGCACATTATCCTGCTGGAAGCAGCCATCTGATTGAGGATAAACTGTCAACATGAACGGATGAATTTGGTCAGCAACGATGTTTAGGTACGATGTGACATTCAGACGTGAATCTATGAGTATCAATGGACCTAACGTGTGCTAAGAAAACATTCCCCACACCATAACACTGCCCCCATCACCTTGCACAGTAGTCATCAGACATGATGGGTCCATGAATACATGTTGTTTTCGCCAAATTCTGAGCCTTCCATCAACATGATGCACCAGGAACTTAGACTCGTCAGACCAAGCAACTGTTTTCCAGCTCTCGATAATCCAGTGCTGGTGTTGCTGTGCCCACAGCAGGCGTGCTCTCTTTTTCTTCATTGATCACAAAGGTACGCGATGTGGCCGTCGGCTGTTGTTGCCCATTGGCGACGAAGTGCGACTAGTATTCCGTTGTGATATTTTGTTCTGCACAACAAGGTTGTATTCTGACTTGATGTGCGACATTGTGACCAATCTGTTTGCTTGCACAATTCGAGTCATCCTCCTCTGACTTCTCTCATCAACAAGCGATTTTCTTCCACAGGACTGCTGTTCAGAGGATGTTTTCTGTCCGTTGCACCATTCTCGATACACTCTTGAAACTGTGGTGCGTGAGAGGTTCAGAACTGCCGTTTCAGAGATGCTTTGTCCAGCACGTCTTGCACCTACTATCATGCCACGTTCGAAGTCCGTTAGATCACTCATTTTCCCCATTCTTTCTTTGTACGCTTAACTGATACTAGAAAGGTTGTTCTGCTGCATTTCTATGCACGACTGTGGTCATGTGACTTGCAACGTTATGGGATAAACCATTTGTGTGCACAGCAGGAGTGTACCTAATAAAGTGGTAGCGCAGTATGTATATATATATACATATGTATATATATACACACATGTATATTTATATGTATATAATTTTATATATACATAAAAAATTATGTGATATATATTTTTGTAATAAAGCACCTTCCCACTCTATTCCATTTCCTAAAAAATCCCCTCCCTTCCTCGAGCTGAGGTGCGGCTCTTCTATTTTTTAATTAGATCAAAAATGGCTCTTCACTCAAAACAGGTTGCCGACCCCTGGCCTAGGGTGTTTGTCCCCGCATTTGCCACTGTGTTTAAATCGGGAACTCGTTTCCCCATTTTAAAACAGCGATATGGAAGGATGAACACCCTCCTTAAGCGAAGCCCCCTCCTCGACGACAAAACAATCAGAGAAGGGAGTTGCCTTCACCTGTAAATTATCTCCATCTTCCTCGCTTTCATCGAACTACCTGCTGGTCTATACTCTAATTATGTAATTATTTACCAGCGTTTACATACTATACAAATATTTAAAATATTTACAAAATACTAAACTACAGTATTTAGAAATATAGCAGGTCTCGCATAACGCGAGTTCTATTAACGCGATTTTCAGTTAACGCTATTTGAAAAATTATAACACTTTTCACTTTACACGATGCAAATTTCCAGTTAACGCGATCTTTTATTTATTATTTTTTTTATGGAACACACCGAGGCGGATGGAACACACCCGCCTCGGTGTGTTCCATCAACCATCGGAATTTTTATTGTTATTTGGTTTTTAGGAGCATTAGCAACTAAGGCCATATTGCTCTGGGATATGCGGTGGTCATTCCCTGACCTTTCCGCATGCTCCGTATTTGGTGGTGACGGGCTCGAACCCCGGTCTAATCAAGAAGCGTCTGCTACGCACTGCTGCTCCTTCCCACCTGGCTACGGAGGCGCCTCAAATTTCTAAATGAGCCAAATGAAAATGTTACCGCGAAAGAGATAACAGTAAAAGAATTAGATGAAATCTTTCGTATCGCATAGAACCTCAAACAAAAGGTTTGATGTTCTCTGCGATATTTATTTCGCAAGGGCCCAGAGAAGATTGTTGTCGGCTATCGGAAATTGATTGATGAAAAGAGAAAGTCAACACTGTTCAAATATTTCCGCAACAGTCATTTCTTCATTTTGTATTTTATGTCAGAGGTTCTGAAACTTTCTCGGTTCACGGCGCCTTTAGTGTCTCAGTAATTTTTTCAAGGCGCACCCAGACCAAAAGAAATACCTAACAGTTCCGTTTAGTAGTTAGGTCCAAACAACTTAATAAGAAATGCTGAAACTGTGAACTACCTCGAGCTAGTAGTTCGCGCGGTGTCCGACAGATGTCGAGTATCGCTGTGTTTCCCTCGAAAATTTAAAATATTCCGCGGCGCACAGTTTGGGAACCGCTGTTTTATGCAATGAACATTTAATTCCATAATTATTTTCATTGTCTTTTACATTGTATACAGTTAAAAAGTTATTTAAAAGGTATTTTTAAAATTCTTTATGGACATCCCAGGAGGTCAAGGACCAATTATAATTTTTCCTATTGATTGTTGTATTCGATTAACTCGTTTGCGCGATGCGCTCGCGGGACGAATTAATCGCGTTTATCTAGGCCAGCCTGTATAGTATACAATATTCATTAATATACAAAAAAACGTTACAATGGAACATCAAATGTTAGACAATGAATCACGTGCACGAGGCTGGTGAAGTTATGGAGGCAGTTTTCAATTAATTCATTTGTAGTGACGTAATTGCCTCGCCCTCTTCTACCATTGGCTGAATAAATATCACTAGGAAGAAAACTTTTTTAATGTATAGGCAGATATATGGATAGATAATAATAGATAAAGATAATAGATAAAGTTCTTTATTAACTTAAATTACATGCAATCGTGATTCCGTATCAATCTCGAATATCCTGAGCCGAGTGTTCCTCCCAGAAATCCTACCGATGACCACTGAACAGTGCCAACAAAACGAAGCCTACCGGACTGCCGAATCAGAATCACAATTCACGAAAGAGGAGCTTACCTCAGCAGCCTCTCTCACTAAACCGAACACAAAAGCCTGGGCACAAAATGAGCCGGAAATAGCCAATAAGTTAGTAGAGATTGCTCCTGACCTCTTTCTTAACCTCTATAATAATTGTCTCCGAACAGGAACCTACCCCGACGGACTGGAAAAAAAGCAAACGTAAAACCAATTCTAAAGAACCCATCCAATGTCCAAATCTCCAGACCTTCCAGACTCTTATCGCCCTATTGCACTCCTCTCTGTGGCCAGCAAGCTACTCGAACGTCCCCTCTTATGCAGACTGCTCAAGCATTGTGATGGAGCCAGCCTGTCCTCCCCCAACCAGTTCGGATTTAGGCGGGGGTCATAGTCATAGTATATTGATGTATGTAAGGTGGCACTTAGACTTAAAATCCATCTTCACCGTATAACCAGTATCAAGCAGAACATCTACCAATAGAAAAAAAAAAAAGTCACTCTGCAACCGGGTAGCAAACACCAAATTGGCGATTGCTTCCCGATGCCCACTCTAGAGCCGAGTCTGGTCAACTATTCCTGTCTGTGCACAATGCACGAATTCCACACCCATCGGATGAAGTGCAAAAAAGGAAAAAAAAAAAAAAAAAAAAACCATATGCAAGCAGTCAGGAGTAAATCCCGCATCATGAGTTCGTGATGCCAGCAAAAAAAAAAAAAATAAAATAAAAAAAAATAAATAAAATAAAATTAAAATAAATAAATAAAAATAAAATTTAAAAAATTCTTCTGACTGCCTGCAAGAAAAAAACAAACAAACCACTTATCTAGGCTGTTTCAGCAATAATCCCACAATAATCTCCAGACCTGTACTGCGTACAGGTCTGGCGTACATAAAACAGACATCAAGACGTCTTCAAGACCGCCTTACCGAACATGATAGAGCACTCCGCCTTGCTGAGACCGACCAATCCGCAATCGCGGAGCACTTCTGGGCTACCCACCACAACCTCAATCCCAAACAGGACTATAAGATAATAGACCACTCCCGGCACTTTCGCCACCGCCTTTGGTTAGAGTCACTCAGTATATTGAGCAACCCGAGCACCATGAACCGCTGCAAAGGCATGAGATTGCATCCCATCCTAGAGACAACCATTTTATGCCTCGACAAACGCTGGAGTAATACAGCGCATATCCGTGCAGCAACAATAGATACCAATTTAATGAATAACGCGCCTTCACTGGCCTCACTGCAAGCATAACTGTATACATTAATTTCAAATTTGTTGATAAAGAGACACGATTGTCTCGAAACCTCCGATGTAGTCAACTATAATTAAAATATTTTTACTGGATATATACTTATTGTTATTCTTTAACTTTTAAATCTCTGGCCTTCCCAGTAAACTGGCACATGAAACGCGGAGATGGAGGAAACCCCTGGTGCTGCTTGACATCAGTACCTTTATACACAGATGAAGAAAGGAAACTAACAATAAATTTTGCCTACAAATAAACAATATAGGAATACAAATTACTACTCTACATACACAACCATCCATTCCATAATATAGTGGGATGAATACATTTACCATCCAGGAACATTTATTAAAATAATTAGGCCTTTATTTCTAATAAAAGTACGGAATTTCACAAAACACGGCGTTTCTTCCTTTCCAAACTAATAAAACATTCTTCGTATTGGGTTTAGATTTTTATGTAGGGATTTTTTCTGTTTACTGTAGTCAGTATGAATGTTATAAATAAATAATGAACAGTTTTTAGAATATATTTTTTTTTAATTTTAAAAGGCTAGCTTTTTGAGGATACTGTCTGAATAGCCGTATTATTCCTTTCTCGTAATATAATTTTGGAAATTGGAAACCCTTAGTTGAAGTTCTCTTCAGCATTAATTATCTGCCCATTCATTATCGTTCATCACCTCAAAATGGATGGAAAATCTTTCTATAAAATTATAACGTTGTAACGTAAATCACTGGGAATCTAAGACGATTAATCACTCGGTGAAATGCCGCACATGAAGTAGTTTATCTAATCCAGTGCCTTTGTATATAATCTTCTCATGAAAGATAAAATAACACAGTAAAATAGAAATTTGATACAAATCAGGCTCTGCTGAAAATTTAATGTTACCAGTCTCTCTTGACTTCCATTATCGAAACTAAAGCAGCCACTATAAATTAACCAAAAGCTGTTTTATTTTATTTTGCTGAACTACAAAATACGTAAATGGAAACACTGAATTAGTAATGAAGAAAGTACAAGGAAATGAGAATTCTCAGCCAAAAAAAAAAAAAATTGTTCATAAGATAAATTCGCTCTCTAGAAAATTAAAGAGAGAAAAGGCAAAGGCGAATGTATTTGGATTCGGGTTCCTTTCACGCCTCTTCCCTTTCAAAAACAAACAGAATCCTTTACAAGGAAGCAAAAATGAAGTGTCATTCACTCTAGCTTCATGCCGACCATTTGCACTTTAGAAGAAAACACAGTGTTTTATGGCAACAAGTGCTGCAGTTACGCTTGTTGTAAATTTGAACATAATATAACTTTGCTTTTTTGCATCATTGCTGCACTAATTAAAAAGAAACCATTTCTGAATTGTATCACTTTTCGTTAAAAAGTGCATCCATTTAGTAAACAATCGAACGCTGAGCGGTTCTCTTACTGAAGTTTGCCTTTCGTTTGAGCAAATTGAAATTCATAAGACTGACTGATGTACATCTAAATAAAGAAGAAAAATAAAATAATAAAAAAGCTTAAAATGATGGAATACCGTAACCTATTTCAGTCTTGTTTCAAGGTGCCATATCGAAATAAAAACAATTCGCTAGGGTACACCAATACGCCCTTCTCCCCAAATATACTATAATATTGGTTCGGATAGGATATTTTATTGAAGTAGAGACGCATACACAATACAACGAGCTCACAAACATCGTCATCTCAAAAGCCGGTTTTCCCATTCGTGGAGCGCAGAAAAAGCACTGGAAGAAGGTTAAGTGGTTAGAGAAATCCTTCGCCTATCAAATGTTACTACTTGTCGACCGAATATCGGGAAAATTAAGTAGAACTGTTATAATACAACCGCTTGTTGGAACCATAGACTGCATATTTGTGGTGTAGTGTTCGCTTCAACCGGAGATCTATGCAGAGCTGCTCTCCTATCCGTTACCACAGAGCTTTGAGTCAAAAGGCTATTGACTCAGCTCGATTCAAATAGCCATTTAACTCAAGCTCAGTATTCACATTTTGTCGAAAGAGATACCTCATTTTCTGCAATTTTATAGATAAGAGAGAGAAAACAACTACAGTCCATCGTTAGAATAGCGCAGTACTCTCTAAAGTTTTGTTATTGGAGATTTTATTAGTTTAACTAGCAATCAGAGCAACTTGAATACTTCAAACAGCAAGGGTCCCGCTTGAATCCAGCGAAAACCAAGGTAATAATTTTTTTTCACTGAAATCCTCACCAACAAGAATCCAATCAGTACTAAATGTAATATACATCCCAGTGGTCACGAATCACTGGCCTAGAAATTTACATTTGATCCGAAACAGCTTTAACGATCACAAAAAAGAATAAATGTGATGAAATAATGAGCAAAGCAGAATCTCCCGCGCCAAGAAGTGTGATAATAACTAAAAAGTATAGTATATCCAGTGATACTGTATAGAGCTAAAATATGGACCTCTGCAGCCCTGAACCCCAAGTATGAAAATGTTATCAGAAGAATATCCGCTGATCAAATTTAATCGATACAATATTTAATAACTTGTCACTTCACCTTTGGTAATAATAATACACTATATCCTCGTTCTGTAGACTCCAAATCAGTTTTTGGATAACGTGAAGGTGGTGTTTTGGTCCATATTTCCTTTAACACAGCAGTAAATTCAGGTTACTTATTGCTAACGTGTTGGCTCGGTCCGAAGCCGACATTCCACTTAATCCTAAAGGTATTCGGTGGAGTTAAGATCGACTCTCTAGACAGGCCAATGCCTTTAAACCAAGAAACTGCAGGCTGTTCAGCAAGCCATAGTACAGTGTTATGGCTCTCAAAAGGATCATACTTCTGCTACAACGTAGAAAGTTTCACAACGTGAAGGTTGGTCCTTGAGGTTGTCACAGACATTCTCTCAGATATGCCAGACAAGCTGTACTTGCTACCTGGGAGTCTAAAACGCTGATGGAACTGATATTCGGGTGACACTCAAGTCAAGTGGACCCAATTTCGGCGAAGTCCGGACGGTCTGTGACAGCCAAATCCTCTGTTGCACCTTCACGATGGCGGGACAGTTAGTAATCCTGGGTATAACCTCCATGCACAAGTACATGGTGGGTGACAACACAGGTGTGAACCAACGTAAGCAGGGGTCGAGGTGTGGCGCCCACACCACATGGAGGAACGCCGCACCTCTATGTTACCAGGCAGATGACTTTCATCAACCGGTGAAATACGACCACTTTGCTTATTGGAGGCTTGAAGTGGTGGAACCCATGTTTAGTCTCTAGAGCTAAGTTCCGGTCAACCCTTCCCTATCTCTTCCATCATGCAGTATGATTGATGACTTTTGAGGTTATGATGAACGTCGGGGCGAGATCCAATATTCCTTACATTTCGAGGGTACAGCTCTAAAACGGTGTTCGCAGGACGGCCGCTAGTTAGTACACTGGACCAAACCTATTGGTAACTCTCTAGGAGGCTTCCGGATCAGCTAGTGTATAATCTTGCTACCTCTATTCTGCTAGATAGTGACTGGAGGGAGTCCGAGTAGCGTGTATGCGGGGAGCATTATCGAGGCCAAGTTAGGTCAAAGATCTGGGTATATTCTTACCACGTGTACGCCATATCCAAAAATTTCATTACTTCATACAGCATGTCCCACCCAGTTTTTCTTACTATTTAATACACCATGAATTGTCAAACTAATAGAGAAAGCTTATTTGCGAAAAGATCTAAACCTCCCAAGCACTTCCTAATTCATTTCACAAATATACGTGGTCTCAATTCTAATCTCAACGTTGTCCATTTCAACTTGCAGTCTGCCAAACCCCATGTATTTTTTCTGACAGAATCTGTTATCGGTTGATTCAACTACTGCGCATCTCAGATGCCCAAATTATTCGCTGCATGATTCCTTTCGCCTCAAAAGTGGTACTAGCGCATATGTCCGTTCTGATATTCCCTGTCAGAGACTTGGCAATTTGGAATCTCCTCTCTTTGATCTTCTCTGGCTTAAAATCTCTCTACCTCATTGTGTCAAATTCATCTGTTGTCTCTACCGTTCTCCCAACTCCATTAATCACTTGGAGCTCTTTGAATTCCTCTCTTTGCAACTTGACTTTCTCCAGTCCAACTTTCCTAACAGTGAGGTAATTTTCCTTGGTGATTTTAATGTTCACAACTCCAGCTGGCTTCCGTTTTCTAGTCACACTGAGGCTTTTGCAATTACTAATGACCTAGCACAGATTGTTCATTTACCTACAAGAATACCGGACAATCCAAATCATACAGCCAAATACGCTTGATCTTTTTTCTCACAAACAACCCTTCTAAGTACACGGTCGAAGTGAGAGGTCCTTTAGGCACTTCAGATCACAACTTGGTGATTGTCTCTTCTCCAATGGAACCTTTATCTCATGACTATTCCCAACCTCGTGCTGTTTGGCCTTAAAAGAATGCAAAATGGGATGACCTGCGAGACTTCTTTTCCTTGGTCGGATTACTGTTTCAAAACTTGTGATGTCAACGTTTGCTGCTCAGATCTTGTCAGTGAAATTATTCTTGCAGGAATGGAATCCTTTATCCCAACACTCCAATTTAAAATCTCGTCCTTAATCTAAACCTTGGTTTTCCAATAAATGTGCTAAGGCTAAGAGAAGAATGTTGCATATCGTAATTGGCTTGTTTCTAATTCTTCAGTTTCATTTTCTGCCTACACCAAAGCTCGCAAAAATTGTAAAGCAGTTATTAATCAGTCCAAACTAGAGTTTGAACAGGCTAAGAATAGAAAACTTGCTTCTTGCCCTAATGGTAGCCGAGCATTCTGGTCTCTTTCCAAAGCTATTGCGCAAATTTTGCCTATCTCTGCTCCCACCTCTGTCAAAACCAGAGGTTCTGTTGTCACTTCAGCCAAGGATAAAGCTGACCTGCTAGCATCCCATTTTTCTTCCAGCTCATGTATTAATGATCTTGTTAAAACACCTCCCACCATTCCCAACACGCTCCATTCAATTCTTCCTGTGGCCTTCCGTCAAAAGGATATCAGAATGATTTTGATGAATCTTAATGCTAAGAAAGTTCCAGGTCCTGATGGTATTTCTCCACTTGTTCTCAAAACCTGTGCTCCTGAATTTACTCCTGTTCTTTGCCGCCTTTTTTCACTTTCTTATTCCAAAGGTGTTTTTCCTTCTGCTTGGAAATTTGCTCATATACAGCCAGTTCCTAAAAAGGGTGACAAATCCCTCCCATCCAATTATCGTCCCATTGCAATTACTTCTACGCTTTCTAAAGTAATGGAGAAATCAATTAACCGCCAACTCTTAAACTACCTAGAAACCTTCCGTCTGATCAACGATCGCCAGTATGGATTCCGTCAGTGTTGATCCACTGGTGATATTCTGGCTTATGTTACCCATTTATGGACTAATTCAATGGAAAGGTTCGGTGAAACACAAGTAGTTGCTCTTGACGTCTCAAATCGCTTTTGATCGTGTTTGGCATAAAGGTCTTCTAAACAGGCGTCCATCTTATGGTTTGCCAACTGTTTTTAGTAATTGGTTATCCAGTTTTCTCTCTGATCGCTCACTGAGGGTGATGGTAGATGGCTCTCTCTCTTCTCACTTCTCCACTAATGCCGGTGTCCCCCAAGGTTCAGTTCTTTCCCCCACTCTTTTCCTTTTGTATATTAATGACCTTCTTCCATTGACTGGAAATCCTATCCATAGTTTTGACGATGATAGCACATTGCATTCCACTTTCCATTTTGAGGAACGTTGTCCTGCTCAATCAGCTTCAAGTTCTCGAAATTCTGCTACCAATTCCTTAAATGCCGATCTTCAGGTAATTCTCCAGTGGGGCAAAGACAACTTAGTTGATTTCAACCCTTCTAAAACTCAGTCTTGTCTTATATCTCGCAAAAAGGATTCTTCTGCTCCTATGCTTATCTTTAGTGACACTCCGATTTCTAGGCAAAATGATATATCTCTTTTGGGGATTACCCTGACTTCTAATCTCTCTTGGCACAAGCACATTACAAATATTGCTTCCTCTGCATCTAAAAAACTTGGTTTTCTCTTTCGCTCTCGGCGTTACTTTTCTTCCAAACAGCTGCTCACTCTGTATAAATCGCAAATCCGCCCTGCCATGGAATATTGTTCCCACATCTGGGGTGGTGCCCCCAAAACCTCTCTCAGGCTTCTTGATTCCATTCAGAAGAGGGCAGTTAGGTTAGTTAATGATTCATCTCTAACAGAGTCTCTCCACTCGCTTTCTCATAGACGTACTGTTTCTGCTGCATGCCTCTTCTACAGATACTTCCATGGGCACTGTTCTTCTGAATTGGCTTCTATAATTCCCGCTCTCTCTTTTAAAACAGTCCGAACACGTGCCACCACCAGCCAACATCCATTTACTGTCCAACTTCAAACCCACAGAACCAACTTTTCATCTTGCTCATTTATTCATTCAACTGCCGTTTTCTGGAACAACCTTCCTTCATACGTATTTCTTGAAAATTACAATCTACAGAAGTTCAAGTCCAATGTCAACAAATATCTTCTTTCGTCTTCTCAACCTCCAACCCAAGCACGGTACTAAGTACTATAGGTTCTAATACCTCTCGTGTTGGGGTTCACATAAAAAAAAAAAAAACGCGGCTATGTTATCCTTACCTGTTTCAGGTAAGGATAACATAGTTTTTCTCCAAAAACTCAGGTTTCGTCCAGCAAAGTAAATCAACCCCGGAATACACACAATTTACAGACATAGCATACTGTCGCCTCAAAGTTTTAATTATTTTTGCTCTTAATGCACAATGCATTACAGCGCAAAAAATGGGAATTTTCTATAATTCTGTACTGCATTTACTGTTTCAGCAATGACAACCAATGGTCTAATACCAAAAGGCTTAGACCATTGGTCATCGAGGAACAATCCCAGAGGGTGACAGCACCTTCGTCAAACTTCATAAATGGGACCTCTCTCTCTCTCTCTCTCTCTCTCTCTCTCTCTCTCTCTCTCTCTCTCTCTCTCTCTCTCTCTCTCTCAATACACAATGTAGGTAAATGAAATTCTCTAGGTACCACTGCACTTAAACAGGGCCATAAGATCGAAAAGTCATATATCGTGATTCGCTGCTCCATAACGCAGCTTACGATGTATTGTGTATAGGCATATCGATGCATTAAATGCTGTGATGCTTGGTTTGTGTGCTTCACCTTTTCAGTAAAATCCGGTGCTAATGCAGCTCGATACGTATCATGTTCTTAGTAATATCAGTTCATGTGGTCTTCCGAAACTCCTGGTTGACATTATTCAATGAGACTTGTCATGATCATTGTATCACTCTTCTGAGCGCTCTGCAGTCTCTTTCCGTCGATTTTTGCTGAGTATGCGAACACTTTTTTGGCACTAGAAATGAATCTAAAGCCAAGGATGTTTATGGAACTTGGCTATCATATATAAGAAAGGTAAGGTGGAATTGCGGATTTTGGTATGTAATTTTTTATGTAAAGCCATAAGTTTCTTGATGGTTGCATTAATGCCAAGATTACAGCGTAAAAAGGTGGTACTATTGTCAACTTCCTTTTTGAGAGTGGTTTAGTAAAACTGCTTGCAAAAAATTGCAAAGTTGTTAGAAGCTTTATCTACAGGGGTGATGATAAACTTTTGCTGTAAATCTAAGATAGCTTTTTTAAGATTAGAATGCATACTATGTGAATTATTGTAAAGATTGTAAGTCTTAGAAATAGTTTTTATAATATCTTGGTATACAACTTTTATCCAGTTATAGAATGCTTCATGGGGTATTGTATACTTGTAAGTCAACTTATTGCAAAAATTTAAGATATTAAGATATAAATCTTTATATATATATTATTTAAATAGGCTTTATGGGTAGGTCTAAATTTGAATCCTTTTCCATGACAGACTTGAGTGAGATGTTATTGACAATATCCAAATTGCCAGTGATAATATGTCCATGATGTTGATCTACGAAAGGAGCATATATGGAATTATTACAGTGAAATGGAAGATCTGAAAGTTGCAAGTTGCCTAAGTTGGTAGCTAAAGTTTTATAGTTACAAATTTTGAGTCCAATAGGAAACTCGTAGCTGAAACAGTGATGAATGTTGAACGTGAAATTGTTATAAAATGGGAGAAAATTATTACGATTGTTAAGTAAATGATGCTAAGGAATTTTATCAAACCAGCTATGCGCAAATTTAATAGTACAGTATTCATTACTGTATGTAGCGATGGAGCCTAGTCTAAAGAGAGATATCTAGGATGATATGTTTAAGCTGGATATTTTTAAATTTAAAATTATTAATGAATAAGGTTAAGGCTTTTAGTATAGAATTTTTGATGCTGAAGAGAAAAAGAGAAATATTATGCACATCAAGAATGGTGTTATCCCAGGAGACAATAATATTGCTGAAATTGTGCCCAATATGTCTATAATGTCGGTTTAATTTATTTCCACGTTTGTATCTACTTTTGTTGTCATTGAGAAAATGACTGAGATAGAATAGATTGTAGATACAGTGGCTGGTGTTTAAACAACCATTACTTAAAAACATTTTGTTAAAAAATTATTATTTAAACTATATGGATATAAAGACTTATATGCACACATAAATAAATTTTCATAATAATCTCGAAGGATGTTATCATTAATGATAGCGATGATTTTAATTTTGACGTTAAAACTATGATAGTGGAAGTGGAAGAGTTCTCTTTCAGTATCAAAATTAGTGCCAAATGAAAGATTTTTGCTTTTGGATCTGTGTCCGTTGATTCTAATGTTAAGAGAGTTTGAAGTTTGGCCAAATATTTTGTTAGGGTAGCTAAGAATAGAAACAGGTGCAGGTATACTTGCGTGTACACCAATGCTAGGAGTTTAGTAAATAAATTTGATGAATTTGAGGTATTGCTCAAAACATCGAAGGCAGATATTGTTGGGATATCAGAGACGTGGTGTCACACAGATATAAGTAATGCGGAACTGGAATTTGGGGAGTACAACGTCTACAGAAAGGATAGACAGGATAGGAAGGGGGGAGGGGTTACGCTATTAGTTAAGAAACACATAAAAACCAAGGAAGTGAAGCCAGTCGACATCGCTGGACAGTGCAGCGTTGAGTCAGTTTGGTGTGACATAAGCATTGGGAGATCAAAATTGAGAGTAGGAGTGTGCTATAGGCCTAATGACTCTGATGAGTATAATAAGGAACTGTACAGGGAAATGGAGTGGGCCAGTAAATCAGAGAGTCTTATAATGGGAGATTTTAATTTCCCAGATATTGACTGGAATTTGGGGGCTGGTTACTCACACACTAGCAAGGCATTTGTGGATTTATTGGATGATTGTTTTCTACATCAGCATGTTCAGGAGGCAACTAGAGGGAGTAATACTCTTGATTTGATTATCAGCAGTGATTCTTCATGCATTAAGAATCTGCAGATAAATGAACCACTAGGTGGCAGTGATCACAGTGTGCTGAAGTGGGATTTACTCAAAGAGGTAACTACCATTAGGGGTAAAGGGAAGGGTTATTGCTTCCGTAAAGGCGACTACGATGGACTGAGACAGTATTTAAATTCTATACAGTGGGACCAACTGATGATGTTACCAACAGCAAATTCAAAATGGGAAGCATTCAAAGAACGTATCTTGGAAGCTACTAGGCTTTACATACCAACTAAGAAATATTGTTCAAGGTTTAGGCCAAAATGGATGTCAGATGAACTAATGAGGCATATGGCAGAGAAGAAAAATGCATGGGATACTTACAAATTAACACATGACACAGAAGCCTATGATAGATACAAGTTGATATGCAACCAAGTTACAAAGGAGATTAGGCAGGCGAAGGCAGATTACGAGAAATCCTTGGCAAGGGATGCAAAGAAAAACAGCAAAGAGTTCTTTACTTATGTAAACTCTAGAAGGAAGGGGATGAATCATATTGGTCCACTTGATATTGATGGGTCAACTGTTGATGATCCTGCTCAGGTAGCTAACAAACAATGAATATTTTGCATCGACATTCACACATGAGGAGTTATTCAGCGAGGGGAATGCCAGAGGTGTATTCAACTCTAGCAGTAAGCTACAGAATCTTGAAATAACTGCGAGTAAAGTGGAGGAGAAACTGTTGAAGATAAACACAAGAAAGGCACCCGGGGTGGATGGGATCTATCCAGTTATATTAAAGGAGGCAGCAAAGGAAGTAAGCAAACCTTTAGCCATAATTATGAGAGCTTCCTTGGACTCAGGGGAGGTACCCATAGACTGGAAATGTGCAAATGTGACCCCAATTCACAAAGGAGGATCAAAGGCTGACACAAGTAATTATAGACCTGTGAGCTTAACTTCTGTTCCAGGAAAATTAATGGAGGCACTGGTTAAAGAAGCACTGGAGGATCATTTAGACAAGACTTCAGTTATAGCTCAGACACAGCATGGTTTTATTAAGGGGAAGTCTTGCCTGACCAACTTGATTGGATACTATGATGCAGTCACAAAAGAACTGGATGCAGGGAATAATTTTGATATTATATACTTGGATCTTAGAAAGGCTTTTGATACTGTTGCATATGGAAGACTGCTACACAAATTGGAGCAGTGTGACATTGGAGGCAAATTGCTGCTATGGATAAAGGGGTGGTTGAGGGGGAGAAGACAGAGAGTGGTAATCAATGGACACTGCTCATCGTGGACTAATGTTATTAGTGGAGTCCCTCAGGGCTCAGTGTTGGGTCCATTATTGTTTTCTGTATTTATAAATTGATGTTGATGATGGTATATCAAGCTTAATGTCTAAGTTTGCAGACGATACAAAGGTTGGCAGGGTTGTCAAGGACACTACTGACACTATGCTGCTGCAACAGGATCTGGAAAGGTTGAGCAGATGGGCTGAGAGGTGGCAAGTGAAGTTTAACATTGACAAATGTAAAGTACTACATATGGGAAACAGCAACCCCAGAGCAACGTATCAACTCTATGATACTACACTGACAGTGGTAGAGAATGAAAGGGACTTGGGGGTGGTTGTGCAGGCAGATATGAAGTTCTCTGAGCAGTGCAGACGGGCTGCAAGAGTAGCTCATGGAGTATTGTCAATGATATACAGAAATTTTTCCAGAAGGGATAAGGAGGTGATTATTCCATTGTATAAGGCAATGGTCAGGCCACACCTAGAGTACTGTATACAGGTCTGGAGGCCTCATTTCAAGAAGGATGTAGAGCTGCTGGAACGAGTACAGAGAAGGGTAACAAGATTAGTGAATGGAACAAAGGGGTGCTCTTACGAAGAAAGGCTTTAAGTTTTGCAAATTACAGTGTCTGGAGACTAGGCACCAGCGAGGTGATCTGATAGAGGTGTATAAAGCTTTGAATGGTTTAAGCATGCTCAATGCTGATGGGATTCTTCCTCTGGCTCGGAAGAATCACCTGAGAGGGCATAAATTCAAATTGAGGAAAGACAGATGTAGGATAGACGTGCGGAAATTTGCCTTTAGCCAGCGGGTGGTTGGTTGGTGGAACAGACTTCCATCCCTTGTGGTGGAGGTTGATAGCCTAAATAAGTTTAAGGCTCAGCTGGACAGGTATTTTGAACGAACAGAGGGGTGAAGTGGAAGTGGTTTTTTTTTTTTTTTTTTTTTGGCTGATGCTGCATAAGCTTGCTTTCTTGCATCAAATGCTTCTACTAATGCTAATGCTAATGACATTATTAGTTTTAGAAAAAGGAGTAGAGATGAAAGTTTCCACTTCTGCTAACACTCTCACAGCCAAGGCCCTCTCTAAGAGGTTGGGCATTTACACACCTAGCTTGCCTATTATCCTTTAAACTCTTTTCCTTCTCTTTGCATCTTTTTACTTTCTATTCTTCTTTCTTCCGTCCGTTGAACTATTACTGCAATACGAGGGCGATTAGGACATTCTTACTTTTCTTATTCTTGCTATTTTCGCCTCTTCAAGTTTTAATTTTTATTACATTTTTCTCTCCCTTACCCTGCATTACTTCCTATTTCTATACCACTGCCTGTTACATAAATTTACATAAAATCACCTTTCTCAAAAACATTTTTCCGAACTTTTCATTTTAATTCACATGCATTTACACTTTAATTTGACTTAATTTAATTGTTTTATTTTATTTTAACTTCACACACTGCGTTGGGGCTAATTTACTCATGTTTTTGGAGGTTTTATTTTTATCCCCCCCCCCTATTTGTATATTTCAGTTATAATAGTTATATTTTAATTGTTCCTCCATCACCATGGGTTTGTATAGAAACGCATTTTTTTTGGTACATGATCAGGTGTACTCCCCTGATGAAATACCTGATGCATGTACCAATTTTATCCTATTTTTATCTAGTTTGCATCAATTTTTTTTTCACTCTCATTTTTACCACCCTCATTTTGATGCTCACTACATTTATTATTTTACATTTATTAATTTCTACTTCCCTTTCGGCTTTTGTACATATGATTTGCCTGTTAATTCAGCCATTAATTCAACATAATTCTTTTTTTTTTTTTTTTTAGGTTCATAATATTTTCTCTTTTTTTCTTCTATTAGGCCTGGCACCTTGTGTTAATAACTTCTCCATCTTTTAGTATTTTCTATTAATTATTTTTAATTCTTATCTTTATATTTTTGTATCCTGTTTTTGCTGCCTTGCGCATTCACCTACACTTACTGTTTCTCTTTCTCTTTTTTCATTTTATACATACTATATATATATATATGATCAAATTAATCCAAAATAGAGAAATAAAAATGACTGAAACACATATTTAAATAAATAAGAAAAATAAGAAAAAAATAAAAATATATATTTTATTAATTTCATTATTTATTAATAAAATGAACGTATAAATATTTATAAATAAAATAAACGTATAAATATTTATAAATAAAATAATTAATAAAATTTTCATTTTATTAATTATTTAATTTATTAATTTTCAATTTATTTGGTCATGTAATGTTGTTAGTTTACGTTTCCACCTTAGTGAGATTTCACATAATTCGTTAATGGGTGCCATCGAGTGGGCGCCGCTAAATTTCTTTTAATAGGCTTAATTTCTAAATTATTTTAGGAACGTTGCGTCAACACTACCCTTTTCTTCTTTATCCCCCTTATATTTTTCTGTTATTGTTATTTTATTTGGTTCAGTTCATTTTCACTCTACTGGCAATATCCTATTTTAATTTAGCTTATATATATATATAAAATATACTTGCTCTAATATTTTAGAGCTAGTATATTTTGATTTTTTTCTGGGACCGATATCTCCTTCGTTTTTTTTTTTTTGTTTTTTTTTTAAATTCGGTTTAGTTACATAAAGCGTTGTGTTACTACACCGAATTTAGTAGTGTATGCAAAATTAAAAAAAAAAAACTCTCCACTCTTTCAGATGTTGGCTTTGAATCATGTACTTGAAGCATTTTAAAATAATTACTATCACTATTATTAGTGTTTCTCCTTATGGAATTTTCCCTGGTACCAAGTGCATGGGGTGGTTCGTTGTCCCAGTTACTATCACAATTATTATGTTCGTCGAGAAACTGACTATTTACAGGTGTTCAGGATCGCAGCTTTCTGGAGTTCCACGTAAGTGTTCTCTGGGAGGCGTATTGCTGCTCTTCCAGGATCTTATTATTATTATTACAAGGTGCGGGATCAAGGAGCAAAACGAATAAGTACAGAACTGTCAACTTGACTTCCATTACAGCGAAAAGGATTGAGTCAATAGTTAAAAAATATTGCAAGATAATCTTCATAGGAATGCAGTTATATGGCAATCACAACATAGATTAAGAGTACATCTTGTCTGACCAATCTATGATGTAATCACAGTACTAATGTAATCAAGGCACTAGATGCGAAAAAAAATTGACGTCATATTACTTATAATAACTAAGTAATATGACGTCATATTGATTTGCTAATGCGCCAACAAAACCCAAAACAAACAAACAAACAACAAAAAAAAAAAAAAAAAAAAAAGACGTCATATGGCTTAGATTTCAGTAGAGCTGTCCACACTGTTCCACTAGATTCTAGTGGAACAGTGTGGACAGCTCTACTGAAATCCATTTGAATTTATTTAAACTTCTAGTGACTAGAAGGACTGCGGTACAAATTGGAGAAATACGACTACCAACAGAAGCACGTTACTGCTATGGAGTAAGTGATGGTTTGAGTGGTATAAGACAGAGAGCGGTTATTAAGAACTACAGCTCTTCATGGATTAATGTTATTAGTACAGTCTTAGGGTTCAGTGCTATTGATGAAGGCTTAATAACTTTAATGTCCAAGTTTGCTAATTAAAATTATGGTTTACTATAGTAATCAGGGTAGGTTTTTCTTTCTTTTTTTGTGTAGTGCGAGATAAGTTGCTTCCTTGCATTATTTTGCCACTACTAATTCTAGAGTTGTTTGTAGATCCAATTTGTAATACTTAATTATTTTAAGTGTTGATACCGATATATATTTTCTTTTGTTTCCTCCATATATGATCATATTAAACAGAAATGTCGTATTTCTTCTGTTTGTTATCATATTGTTAAAATATATAAACAGATATATAAAATATGCAATTTCTAAATATCGTTTATACAAAAGGAAAATTTCTTTTACTACCTTTAATATAGTTATATTTTATAGCTAAGACTTAAAGTACTGTCTGTTAACTCATTAATTTTTTGTTTTAGCTAAAACTTATTTTCCAATACTCCCCTACAAACTTTAGCCACATGGATGCAAAGTGAGTACCAGAAAATAACCTTCTGCTGAAAAAAAGTAATAATAACTTTAATATAATACTATGTTTATTTGGATCTAAGAGTATTTATGTCTCCTGAATAACACCTCAGGTGTTAGTAGCTGTGTTACTCGTTTGAAGAAATATAAGTTAAATTCCTTTGCTGATTTGAAACTTTGAACGGTTTTGAAGCAGAGCTGAGTTAAGCTGATCTTTTGTTAATATATAATACGGGCACACTGACTGCTTCATGGTTCGAATTGCCTTGATGTTAAAGCTTGCCCAACTTACCGTTAATTTCTCGAGAATAGAGTTATATACATAGTGTCCATAAACAATTTGAAATTAGAAACAAACAGTATTAACAGTCAGAATGAAAATCATTGGATCGAGATCGACTAGAATAATCATCAGACAGATCTTGTTGAAACTACCAACAGTTCTTGTTTTTCTGGGCTAGAGACTTAAAACTAATCATTTTAAGACTCAGAAAAAAAAAAAAAAAAAATATATATATATATATATATATATATATATATATATATATCTAATTATATTTAAATAATGTTGAAAAAAGTATTACTTAATAAAAATAAAAAGGAGGATACAGCACACATCAGAGGCAGCAAAAAGCATATTCCTCTACATGATGCTTGAAATATAGTCATATAAATTAAAATAAGGTTTAAAATAAAATAAAATAAAACAAAATAATACCAGCAGTACGGCAAGACAAGAGCGAAAAAACAAAATTAACCTAAATTCAAATCTAAACAGGGAGGGAAGAGAAAGGAAGCAAGAATAAAATATTGCAATGGAAACTCTAGATTAATTTAGAATATCTAATTATACGAATAATAATTCATTAAAATTTAAAGCCAATTAAATAGAAATTTAGCGGTGCCCCCTCTGATGGGCACCAGGTCCAAATTAATGTGAAATATCACCAAACAGAGATTTAAACCATACACAATAAAACAAAAATATAAAAAATAGACAGACCATTATGCCCCATCTCAACAGAGGACCACAAGGCCAATAATGGTCAGGGAATCGCTGCATTTCGAACGCTAAACAAATCACTGCAAAGGCGAAACGACCGCAAGATCAGTCCGCCACACCGATCCACAGATCGAACCGCCAATGCAGGGAATTGAACAGCGGTGGTCCTGATGCAGCGAAAATCAAAAATAGAACAGACAAAAGCACTCCAGTGCAAAGCCACACTACTGACACAAATAAACTTAACCCGTTTTTATAAATGAATAAACTATAGATGGCAGTACAGGCACAGCGTTAGCAATTCGCCCAATACTATCATATGACATAATTATATTTAAATAATGTTGAAAAAAGTATTACTTAATAAAAATAAAAAGGAGGATACAGCACACATTAATTTGGACCTGGTGCCCATCAGAGGGGGCACCGCTAAATTTCTATTTAATTGGCTTTAAATTTTAATGAATTATTATTCGTATAATTAGATATTCTAAATTAATCTAGAGTTTCCATTGCAATATTTTATTCTTGCTTCCTTTCTCTTCCCTCCCTGTTTAGATTTGAATTTAGGTTAATTTTGTTTTTTCGCTCTTGTCTTGCCGTACTGCTGGTATTAGTTTGTTTTATTTTATTTTATTTTAAACCTTATTTTAATTTATATGACTATATATATATCTATATATATATATATATACACACACACACTGTATTCACGTGATATATTTGAATACTTTTTTGTCAAAGCAAAATTGTATGTGCACATACATGCATATTCACAGTGACAGCATGTTACAGAAATAAAACGATTCTTTGATTTCTATTTTATGCAAGACTTTTACTTAGAAAGCAGCCAAAAGTAGACGGCTTTGTGCACGTCTCGGAGGAGCAGTATTTTCTGAACAGATAGCAACCCATCTTCTGTAGAAATCCATGTATCTGACAAGAGAAATACTGATACCATTTGTCAGGCAACACAGTTCTATGGATCACTTTCGGAAAGAGAGCGAAAGAAGGCCAGAGGAATCATGACTGATATACCGCAAGGCACGGCTCAAAGGGAAAACTTCAGCAAAAGAAAATGAATGCATATCAGGTACTTATTTTTTTGTCTTCTTATCTCATAAAACGGGAATTTTTTTCTCCAGTGTCTCTTTGATAAGCCTACGGGAAAATGTAAATTTTAAAAAATCTGAATTTTTTTAAGATTCAGTAAAAAAATATCCACTGAAAAAATTTGAAAAATATAAGATTCATTGAAACTTCCACTTAAAGCTTTATAATGCAAATCTCGAAATATTCGAAATGTAGATTTGTTTATTTATCCCTAATTAGCCATAAAGTATATCACTCTTTAATTATTAGCGAATTACACAATTTGCCTATGCACATGAAGAGAACAGCCTCTTTCTGTAGGTGACGTTGAGAAAACTAAACTCCCCAATATGAGATCGATGCTACTTAGTGCATTGATCTCATATTGTGCAGGCACTATACACTCGTCTCATAAAAACAGAAGTATACTGTCCACTGGAGTAGCGTGCTTTAATTAGAATAGTGCAATATATTAAGGCAACTCTTGGCGGGTGCCTCCACAATATGAAATCGATGCACTAAGTAGCAAACTTAGTTTGCTCAACACTCCATAAACAAAGAGGCTATGCTCTTCCTGTACAACGATTTTATATAGCTCTCGTAACATAAGGCTCTTGAGATAAATCCATTTGACAAATTTTCTTTGTAAAAAACTAAGGGTGCTAATCCACAGTGCGACAGTCGAATGTGGTAGACGTTTTAGTAAAATTTCTTTAATTATTAAAGCAATAATATAGTGCAAGGAAACCGCAGGCTTTTGCTGGACTGGCCGAAGGAAAAAAAAAAAAAAGAAATAAATAAGAAAATACAAATTATTTGCTTCCCTCTTCACATAGATAATTATCCAGTTGATCTTTGAATTTATTTAAACTGTCAGCCTCAACTGTCTGTTTTTAAGGCAACCTGCTCAGCAATTAACAACTCTAGCTAAAAGAAAAAAAAAAACTTTCTGCAATCTAGTCTAAAAAACCTCTTTCCCGGTAATTTTAATTATGCCCCCGAGTTCTAGAATTCTCTATAACAGTGAAAATTCCTCCTTCATTCATTTTTATAACTCCTCTTAATCTTATGAACCTCAATCAGGTCACCTGATGGAATTTAACTTTCCAGATATTGACTGGAACTTGTGGATTGGACACTTGCACACTAGCAAGACTTTTGTGGATTTATGGGATGATTATTATCTACAGCAGCATGTTCGAGAGGCAACCTGAGAGAGAGAGAGAGAGAGAGAGAGAGAGAGAGAGTAAGTAATACTCTTCAACTGGTTATCAGCAGTGATTATTGCATTAAGGATTTTCAGATAAAGGAACCGCTAGGTGGCAGTGATCATAGTATACTGATATGGGATTTACTTAAAGATATACGAGGGTAATTCAAAAAATAAGTTACACTTGACCATTTTAGCCCAAGAGACATTTTTGAGGTATGTAACGTTTTATGCAATAGAAAGCACATACCTTGCACTACTTTTCCACATAGTCACCGAGTTGGTGTAAATACTTCTTGGAACGTGTGACTAAACGTTCGATTCCCTGATGATAGAATTGATCATTCAGCCACCGTCGAACTGCTGTTTGCACCTGCTCATGCAGACTAATGTTTGGCATTATGAGGCAGCATTAATTGTTATGACTTCCGCCATAAATTCGTGTAAACAACTCCTTCACAGTCGAAAAACACAGTGGCCATGACCTTTCCAAGAAATTAAAAGTTGCTGGTGCAACTTTTAATTTCTTCTGCACAGGCGATGTTGTGTGTCTCCATTCCATAAAAGCTCTCTTCATTTCTGGGGTGAAATGGTGCGCCCACGTTTCATCGCCAGTGATGATGCGGCGTAAGAATCCAAAATTGCGTTGAAGGAAGGCTAGAGAAGACAAAAAACGTTGGCCTTTGTGTTCGTCTGTCAGTGAACGAGGAACCCATCGTGCATACAATTTGCGATAGTCAAGATGTTCACAGATGATGGAATGAACACTGCCTATTGAAATATCCAACTCCTTTGCCATTTCTGCGTCTGTCAGTCTTCGATTATTGCGCATCACTTCATCAACCTGCTTCACGTTGTCTGCAGTGGTCGACGTTGATGGCCTTCCTTTCGATCAGCATCCGTCAATTCTCTGCGACCACTTTCAAATTGTTGCCACCACTTCACTATGGCTGGACGCGACATTGCATTTTCTCCATACACCGCCATTATATCACAATGAATCTAGGAACAATCTCGGAATTGCCCACAGACATCCTACTCTTCCGCGTACCTCGAAGTAATTCTAGCTGTCGTGCCATTACGAACGCTTGCTCTGAGACAACTGTTACTGCTACGTCAACGAAAAACTCACCTGCCATGGGGCGCACGATATGAACTCTATTCGAGCAGGCACCACATTTGTTGTGCAATTATATCAAGAGATGGCAGCAGGTGTAACTTATTTTTTTGAATGCCCCTCATAATTACCATCTTTAAGGTAAAGGGAAGGGAAGGAGTTTTGCTTTCGTAAAGGCGACTAGTGGTCTCAGACAGTTTTTAAATTCTATACAGTGGGACCAACTGATGATGTTACTAACTGCAAATTCTAAATGGGAAGCATTCAAGGAATTAATCGTGGAAGCTACTAGGCTTTTCATACCGATTGAAAATACTGTTCAAGATTTAGGCCTAAATGGATTTTGGATTAACTAATGAGGCTCGTGGCAGAGAAGAAAAATGCATCGGATGCATATAAATAAATGCATATAGAAAAATGCATGGGATGCATATATCAGCCGACAAAGAAGCGTGTGGTAGACATAAGCTAGTCTGTGGTAGACATAACCAAGTCACAAAGGAGGTTAGGCAAGCGAAGGCAGATTACGAGAAATCTTTGGCAAAGGATGATAAGAAAAACAGAAAGGACTACTTTACTTATATAAATTCTAGCAGGAAGGGAATAAATCAGATTAGGCCACTTGATATCGATCATGCGATAGTTGATGATTCTTCTCGGATATTTGACAACCTGAATGAGTAGTATTTTGCATCTACATTCGCACATGAGGAATTCTTTAGGGAAGTGGAGGACACAAGCTTATTAAACTCTAACAAGAAGCTTAATGAATTTGTAATAACTGAGAGCAAAGTGGAGAAGAAATTGTTGAAGCCAAACATAAGAAAGACACCTGGGGTGGATGGGATTTATCCAGTTATATTAAAGGAAGCGGCAAAGGAAATAAGCAAACCCTTAGCTATCGTTATGAGAGTATCCTTGGACTTAGGGGTAGTCCCAACTGAGATGTGCAAACGTATCCCTAATTCACAAAGGTGGATTAAAAGGTGACACGAGTAATTACAGATCTGGTAGTTTAATTTCTGTTCCGGGGAAAATAATGGAGTCAGTGGTTGAAGAAGCATTGAAGGATCATCTAGTCAAGACTACAGTAATAATTCAGACACAGCGTGGGTTTGTTAAGGGAAAATCTTGTCTGGCCAATTTGATTGGGTACTATCATGTGGTCACGATGGAACTGGATGTAAAAAATAATTTACTTGGATTTCAAGTATATGAAAAAAAAATTTACTTCGACCATATACTTGGATTTCATGAAAGCTTTTGATACTTTAGCGCACGGAAGACTACCGTACAAATTGGAGTAGTATGGTATTAATGTCAAGTTGATACAATGGATAAAAGGGTGGTTGAGTGGTAAAAGACAGAGTGGTAATCAATGGATGCTGCTCTTCGTGGACTAATGTTATTAGTGGAGTCCCCAGAGTTCCGCATTGGGCCCGTTGTTGTTTTGTATATTTATCAATGATATTAATGAAGATATATCAGGCTTAATATCCAAGTATACAAAGGTTGGCAGGATTATTAATGATAGCAATAGCAGTGTACTACTACAACAGGATCTAGAAAAGTTGGGCAGATGGGCTGAGAAATGGCAACTGAATATTAACATTGACAAATGTGAAGTACTGCATATGGGCAGAAGTAACCTCTGAGAAATATACCATCTGTGTGGTACTACACTTAGGGTGGTAAAAAATGAAAAAGACCTAGGTGTGATTGTGCAGTCAGATATGAAGTTATCTAAGCAGTGCAGACAGGCTGCCAGAGCATTGTCAATGATATACAGGAATTTTTTTAGTAGTGAAAAGGAGGTGATTATCCCTTTGCATAAGGAAAGGGTTAGGTCACGCCTTGTATACTGCGTACAGATCTGGAGGACTCATTTTAGGAAGGACGTAGAGTTGCTTGAGCGAGTACAGAGAAGGGCAACAAGATTGGTTAGGCGAACGAAGGGTTACTGCTACCAAGAAAGGCTTAAGTTCTGCAAATTGCAGTGTTTGGAGACTAGGCACCTGCGAGGTGATCTGGCTGAGTTATGTAAAGCCTTGAATGGTTGGAGTAGGCTCAATTCTGATGGGATTATTCCGCTTGCTCAGATTACGAACCTGAGGGGGCATAAATTCAAATTGAGGAAAGACAGTTGAAGAATAGATATGTGGAAATTTGCCTTTAGCCAGTGATGGTTAATTGCTGGAACGAACTTCCATCCGTCGTTGTGGAATTTGATAGCTTAAATAAATTCAAGGAGGAACTGCACAAAATTTTAGAGGGAATGGCTGTGTGAAATTGTTTTTTTTTTTTTTTTTTTTTGGGCTGATGCTGTATAAGCTCATACGCTTGCTTTCTTGCATCACATGCCTCTACTACTACCTCTGAGGTGGCTGGTTACCAAGCTCTGTAGCCTACATATTCGGAGTCTTTCATTATACGGGCGCCCTTTTGTCGATCTCACAATTAGAGTAATGAGTTCGAATCCCGTGAATGACGCGAGGAATTTTTAAGGCTCTTTTTTTTACAGCGTTTTTTAAGTTAGTCAGTCTCATCAGACGCAGCTATGATGGTTTTTCCTCCAGAAACTCGGGTTTTTCTTCCAGAGAACGCACACAATTTACAGACATATTATATATACCCCACAATATGGCATGAGTCCTTAGGCCATATTATCCTGTAGATATTCATATCTTATTCTGTAGAGATCCATATCTCTACAGAATAATGTTCGATAAATCATCGATAGGACACAGATTCCTGGCTACCTGTTTATACTGCTCAGGAAATTACGTATGCTCGTATATATCCCAGGTCCCTTTCTTCCTCTATCGTTTTTAATTCAACTCCCCCAAGTGTATAATTTATTTTGGGATTGCTATTCCCCAAGTTTAGTGTGTATATGGTCTAACGGCACCAGGGATTTTCCCCATCTCCGCGTAGTATACATTGTGGTGTGATACGGAACACTGTAGAGGCCAGAGGTTTAAAAGTGTATGGATATTGCGGTGTGCAATGTTTTGTACTGTGTTCATCTGGCCTTTTAGCCGTTGGGCCCCTAATGGAACCCACTGTTGTCCACACTAAGCCCCGTGGAGGCAGACCGAAAGAGATATAAGTTATGCAGGGTAGAGTTAAATTTTTGAGTATGGGTCTTGTGTAGTTTTGACAAGGCTCAAACGCTACTATTGAAATAGCTAGAGAGGCAAGGGATACTGAAAATTAGAGGGGTGAGAGACAGAAGTATGAGATGGAGACAATAGGGAAGACGGCCCCAGAGTGTCAGTGAGGCAGGCCCATGCCTCACAAGGCGAAGAGTAGGGTGACGGGGAGGGGACAGCACACTTTTCCCCCCGACCCGGAAGGGGAAAGATAGGGGCACCTCACAAGAGAGTGAGGTACAGATCTCCAATGGCGCCAGCATAGCTGGGAGTTTTCCCAGTCAGTGTTAGAGTCCTGTTCCCCAAATGTGAGACCGCGAATTTTGCTGCATTAAAACATAGCTGTCACTTTTCTGACCATTCTTGCAGCCTGTTCAAGCCATCCTGAAGGAGCGCTGCTGGGCACACTGAGCTACCAAACTCTGCATCATCTGCAAATTGTGACATCAAGCCTTCTGTTCCACCGTCGAGGTCGTTTACGAAAATCAGAAACAACAGTGGCCCAAGAACTGATACTTGTGGGACCCCACTTCCGACTTTATTATACCAAACTGAAAGATATCTTATAGTGACAACCTACTTTCTGCCCTACATCCACCCAGAAATCAATCTCAGAATTTTCCAGTAATCTCAACATGATCGAGCTTAGACAACCTCTCATGAGGGACTGAGTCAAATACCTTGCTAAAATCTAGATAAACTATGCGAAATGTTGCCTACATCCAGCTCATGAGTATCTGTGTTCAAAATAGCTTATTAAATTAGTTAAACTCAATTCTTCCTTAACAAAACCGTGTTGTGTGTTATTCAGATTTCATATCTATATAAACGTCCCTGGATTGCGCTCTTATTCATTGCTTCTAAGCTTTGCCCTACAAAGTCGGACTAAAATATGCTCCAACTTCGGATACCAACTTAATTAATTACCAAAGAACTGAATAATTTATCTAGGCCTTCCTGATGCAAGATGCCATGCTACTATTACTTACCCTTTCTCCTAATACTTGTATCAAGAGAAAACCTTTGACATAAATCTTCTTATGCTTTTATATCGCTAATAAATATCAGAAACAAAACGGAAGCATGTATCGAACTTTGTGGAACTTCATTCACGACTGCGGTCCACTCAGAGCAATAACCATTTATAACTGCTCTTGTCTTTTATCATTTAAACAATCATTTATCCATATTCATCACAGTACCTGTCCATTAGCGGTATCGTCACTGTCCTCCCTACTCCGGGTGGAAAAGGCCCATGTTCGAATTCCGTCGATGATGCGAAGAACTTTAATGGGCTTTTGATGTGAAAGCATCTATGGCGGCGCTACAGTAAAATCGATTGATAACGAAATTTTCTTGTAACGGAAATGACGAAATTGGTTTGTAGCGAAGAAAGCTGACCGTTTAGATTTTAAATGAGGCAAATGACGTCACTTCCTAAATAGCAATAACCTTGATTCGGTAAGGTAAGTAGTTGATTCAGTAGAGTAAGTTCATACTAAGATATGGAAATGACGTCACTTCCTAAAGGCCGCTAACTCAGTCACTAACGTTGATTCGGTAGGGTAAGCAGCAGGCAGTAATATTATGCAACAATAAAAGCTTCGAAGCCACCAAAGAAGCCTCTCGTGTCGAAAAGGAAGGAGTTCAAAAACATGGAGAACGAAAGAAACGCAGACTTTAATAAAATCTGCAGATTTTATTAAAGAATATTCTTTTATACAAGATCATTTCATTGCTTAAACTTTAAACGACTTCGATTCAAGAATGCAACAATAAACAATCACTTCAACAGACAATACCTTTTGCAGTAGTTTTTGGTTATTTCTTTATGAAAACCCGAACCACGAGATGTATTAGAACTTATACTACTTGGTACTGTGCTTGGGTTGGAGGTTGAGAAGACGAAAGAAGATATTTCTTGAGATTAGACTTGAACTTCTGTAGACAATAATTTTCAGGAAATACGTACGAAGGAAGGTTGTTTCAGAAAACCGCAGTTGAATGAATAAACGAGGAAGATGAAAAGTTGGTTCTGTGAGTTTGAAGTTGCACATTAAATGGATGTTCGCTGATGGCGGCACGTGTTCGGACTGTTTTGAAAGAGAGAGCGGGAATAATAGAAGCCAATTCAGAAGAACAGTGCCCATAGAGGTATCTGTAGAAAAGGCATATAGAAGAAACAGTACGTCTGAGACAACTAGTGGAGAGACTGTGTTAGAGGAGTCATTAATTAACCTAACTGCTCCCTTCTGAATGGAATCAAGAAGCCTGAGAGAGATTTTGGGGGCACCGCCCCAGATGTGGGAACAACATTCAATGGTAGGGCGGATTTACAATTTGTGCATAGTGAACAGCTGTTTCACTATGGTAAGAAAAGTAACACCGAGAGCGAAAGAGAAAATAAAGTTTTTTAGATGCAGAGGAAGATATATTTATAATGTGCTTGTGCCAAGAGAGATTAGAAGCCAGGGTAATCCCCAAAACAGATATATCAACTTGCCTAGAAATCGGAGTGTCACCAAAGGTAAGCATAGGAGCAGAAGAATCCTTTTTGCGAGATATAAGACAAGACTTAGTTTAGAAGGATTGAAATCAACTAAGTTGTCTCTGCCCCACTGGAGAATTACCTGGAGATCGGCATTTAAGCAATTGGTAGCAGATATTCGAGAAGTCGAAGCTGATTGAGCAGGGCAAGATTTCTCCAAATGGAAAGTGGAAAGCAATGTGCCATCATCGGCAAAACTATGGATGGGATTTCCAGTCAATAAAAGAAGTCATTAATATACAAGAGGAAAAGAGTAGGGGGGGAAGAACTGAACCTTAGGAGACACCAGAATTAGTGGAAAAGTTAGAAGACAGAGAGCCATCTACCATCATCCTCAGCGAGCGATCAGAGAGAAAACTGGATAACCAATTACAAAACACAGTTGGCAAACCAAAAGATGGAAGCTTGTTTAGAAGACCTTTATGCCAAACACGATCAAAAACCTTTGAGATGTCAAGAGCAACTGCTTGTGTTTCACCGAACGTTTCCATTAAATTTGTCCATAAATGGATAACGTAAGCCAGAATATTACCAGTGGATCGATACTGATGGAACCCATACTGGCGATCATTGATCAGACGGAAGGTTTCTAGTTAGTTTAAGAGTTGGCGGTTAATTGATTTCTCCATTACTTTAGAAAGAATAGAAGTAATTCCAATTGGACGATAATTGGATTGGAGGGTTTCGACACCGTTTTTAGGAACTGGTTGGATATGAGAAAATTTCCAAGCAGAAGGAAAGACACCTTTGGAATAAGAAAGTGAAAAAACAGGAGTAAGTTCAGGAGCACAGGTTTTGAGAACAAATTGAGAAATACCATCAGGAATTGGAGCTTTCTTAGCGTCAAGATTCGTCAAAATCCTTCTGACATCTTTTTGACGGAAAACCACAGGAAGTACTGAATGGAGTGTGTTGTGAATGGTGGGATTTATTCTACCAAGATCATTAGTACATGAGTTGGAAGAAAAATGGGATGCTAACAGGTCAGCTTTATCCTTGGCTGAAGTGACAACAGAACCATTTGGTTTTGAGAGAGGTGGGAGCAGAGATGGGCAAAAGTTGCGGCCAATAGCTTTGGCAAGAGACCAGAATGGTCGGCTACCATTAGGGCAAGAAGCAAGTTTTCTACTCTTAGCCTGTTAAAAATCTATTTTGGACTGATTAATAACTGCTTTCGATTGTTGCAAGCTTTGGTATAGGCAGAAAATAAAACTGAAGAATTGGAAACAAGCCAATTATGATACGCAACGGTCTTCTCTTGAACAGCCTTAGCATATTGATTGGAAAACCAAGGTTTAGATAAAGGACGAGATTTTAAAGTGGAGTGTAGAATAAAGGATTCTACAAGAATAATTTTTACAAGAATAATTTCACTGACAAGATCTGAGCAAAAGTTGACATCAGAAGTTTTGAAACAGTAATCCAACCAAGTAAAAGAAGAAAAGAAATCTCGCAGGTCTTCCCATTTTGCATGATTGTAATGCCAAACAACACGAGGTTTGGAATAGCCATGGAATAAAGGATTCCATTCCTACAAGAATAATTTCACTTACAAGATCTGAACAAAATTGACCTAAGTTTTGAAACAGTAATCCAACCAAGGAAAAGAACAAAAGAAATCTCGCAGGTCATCCCATTTTGCATGATTGTAATGCCAAACAACACGAAGTTTTTGAATAGCCATGGGATAAAAACTCCATTGGAGAAGAAACTATCAACAAGTTGTGATCTGAGGTGCCTAAAGGAACACTCACTTGTACGTACTTAGAAGGGTTGTTTGTGAGAAAAAGATCAAGCGTGTTGGCTATATAGTTAGGATTGTCCGGTATTCTTGTAGGTAAGTGAACAATCTGTGCAAGGTCATTCGTAATTGCAAAAGCCTCAGCATCTCGACCAGCTTGGTCAGTTTGACTAGAAAACGGAAATCAGTCGGAGTTCTGAACTTTAAAATCACCAAGGAAAATTACCTCACTGTTAGGAAAGTTGGACTGGAGAAAGTCAAGTTGCAAAGAGAAGAAGTCAAAGACCTCTAAGTGATTAGTGGAGTTGGGAGAACGATAGAGAGAGCAGATGAATCTGACAGAATGAGGTAGAGAGATTTTAAGTCAGAGAAGATCGAAAAGAGAAGATTCCAAATTACCAAATCTCTGACAGGGAATATCGGAACGGACATACGTACAAGTACCACCTTTGCGGCGAAAGGAATCATTCAGCGAATAATTTGGGCAGCTGAGTTGAGCAGTAGTTGAATCAACCAATAACTAAGATTCTGTCAGAAAAAGTCCATGGGGTTTGGCAGACTGCAAGTGGAAATGGACATCGTTGAGATTAGAATTGAGACCACGTATATTTGTGAAATGAACTTGGAAGTGTTTGGGAGGTTTACATCTTTTCGCAGATAAGCTTACTCTATTAGTTTGACAATTCCTAGTGTATTCAATAGTAAGAAAAAGGGGCCGGGACATGCTGTATGAAGTAATGAAATTTTTGGATATGGCGTACACGTGGAAAGAATATACCCAAATCCTTGTCATAACGTGGCCTCGACAATTCCCCTCGCATACACACTACTCGGATCCCCTCCAGTCACTATCTGGCAGAGTATAGGTAGCAAGATTATACACTAGCTGATCCGGAAACCTCCTAGAGAGTTACCAATAGGTTCTGTCCGGTGTGCTATCTAGCGGCCGGCCTGTGAACACTGTTTTAGTGCTATACCCTCGAAATGTAAGGAATATTGGATCTCGCCATGCTGTTCGTCATAACCTCAAAAGTCATCAATCATACTGCATGATGGAAGAGATGGGTAAGGGTTGACCGGAACTTAGCTCTGGAGACTAAACATGGGTTCCACCACTTCAAGCCTCCAATAAGCAAAGTGGTGGTATTGCACCGGTTGATGAGTCATCTACCACCTAGTATTGCCTGGTAACACAGAGGGGCGACATTCCTTCGTGAGTTGCGGGCGCACACCTGGACCCCTGCTTACGTTGGTTCACACCTGGGTGGTCACCCACAATGCTTGTGCATGGAGGTTTTACCCAGGATTACTAACAGGCGCAAGCAGAGGATTTGGCTGTCAGAGACCGTCCGGACTTCGCCGAAATTGGGTCCACTTGACTTGAGTATCACCTGAATATCAGTTCCATCAGCGTTTTAGACTCCCAGGTAGCAAGTACAGTTTGTGTGGCATATATAAGAGAATGTCTGTGACAACCTCAAGGAACAAGGTTATGACATCATACTAGTCTACAAATGGATTTTGCTAACTATTGAATTGTAAGAATACCTATAAAAGTATTTCGAATATGGCTAAATTTCAAGCTAAGGGAAATGGAGAGAATTATGCAAGAATAAAAGCTTCAAAGCCACCGAAGAAGCTCCCAATGTCGAAAAAAAAGGAATGAGTGTGAAAACATAGAGAACGAAAAAGAATGCAGAATTTAATAAAATATGCTCTCAAAATTGTGATCAACATCATCCTTCTACATCGACTTCTCATCAAGAAGCTGGACCGTCGACATCACGAAATTATATTCAACAACTTCCTTAAAATTTCGATGCAGAAGATTTGAGTGCAAATTAATTACCTGAGGATTTACAATTGATTCCTGAACCGGCTAAACAGAGTATAGTGCAAAAACTAGCTTCAGCTTTGAGGGACCTGCTAGAACGAAAGCTCGTCGGTTTGCTATAGCTAGAGAAATCGATTTAGAAGCCGTACCGATCGCAATAAGAAGTATGAATGTTTCGTTGAATAACAACAGAATGATCTCGGCAAAATGAAATCATTTTCCACTAAAACCGGCTTGTGCTATTACCATCCATTAATCTCAGGGAGGTACTTTCGATTTTGTAGTTTATGAATACGAGAAATGTCACGAACAACAACTAGTTTATATTGCATTACCCCGAGTTACCGATGTCAATGATCTTTACATTATTGCTGCAAATGGAGAAAAGAAGTTTTATTATGTACTGAGAAACGCTACATCCACTCTTGCACTTTAAGCTGAAATGACTGGTCACCGGGAGACAGCTTGCTGCACCCAGGCACCCTAGGTGCAGCAAGCATGGCATGTATTCGGGCCTCTACTCAGAGTTTGTTGTAGACAGGATTGGGTGTGGATTTGGACTAGAGTCTTGGGGCCACCAGAAAAGAATATAGATAGAGAGATGTTCAAAATATGGTAGTTTATAATATAATTAACCTGAATGCAGATTTTATGATTATCACTAATTTTTACGCGTTAATTCTCAAGTTGTATTGGGCCTACGAAAACTAGTCAAGGCATTCTTATTCTGTAGGTTAATACAATGATTGATATTTTTAACTGATATTAAAAAATATATATGTCACTGGGTAAAATAATAATATTACTCACTGAGGTAATAATGTCTTCAATATATACATTAAAGATTAGAAATCCTTAATTCCACAGGGCCCCTCTTCCCCCTCCCTAAAGGGAACTCCAGTGAATCTCCAGTAAAGAAAGTAAACTGCCGAGAAATTCGTTCGTAGAATTTTATCAAAATAAAAAGTTTAAAAAAAGTTATGTATATAAGAAAATTTAAAGAATGAATGATAAACGATTTATTGGGAGGGATATAGACGTATTAATGCAGAATTATTCGGAAACGAAATATAAATTTATAAAAATAGAAAAGAAAATCCTTATTTTTTTTTAACTAAGGGATTAATCCTTCCTGGGCATTCTGATCATTGAGAGCAGTAGTATGTGATCAAAGGATTGCTTTTGTTATTGTTTGATTTTTAGGAGCATTAGTAACTAAGGCCATATTGCTCCCTGAAATGCGGTGGTCATTCCCTGACCTTTTCGCCTCCTCCTTATTGGGTGGTGACAGGCTCGAACCCCCGTCTAATCAAGAAGCGTGTGCTACGCACTGCTGCTCCTTCCCACCTGGCTACGGAGGCACCTCCTGTGATCAAAGGACTAGAAGAAGTTGTGGAATGTAATTGCTGCTTGCAGAGATAATAATCGCTGTGTAATAGTATATTAATTGGTGGTTTATCTCTAATTAAAAATAACCTGCGTGGGAAGCAATTCTTTTTAAGTCTTGATTAGGGAATTTCTATAACCAGCTTAAAAACGAAGTTCGAATTCCGTATAATAGTAATTTTTCTCTATGTATCGTTCCATGGAATCAGCTGCTCTAGAGAGGTCTCTGTAGACAACATCCTGCCTTTCTTTATCAACCTGAGTAGAAATGAACTGCCAAAGGGAGTTCACCATCACGGATTGCCTAGGGCGAAAACCATGGAGGTGAGGCGATAAGATGTGGCTCACTTAAAGCGGGCCATACTCAGACTCAAAGAGACAGTCATGCCAACTTTGGTTAATTCACTAATTTGTGACAGGCTGTCGTGCACACAAACAATTTTGCGACAATTGCTCAAAGGCGTGTGTGGAAACTTTCACTGAAGTTTTCTTAGCATGAAAGATTATCACCTCGATATTTGGGGGTCAGATTTTTTTACTGTTTTTCAACGAACAAGTAGAAAACTTAAAATTTTCACTATGTTACCCGGCTCGACAAAATTAACACAACACGTAGAAAACGTGGTGTAACTCGTGCAGCTTGCTATGGAGCGAGACAAAACGTCGGACAGGTATAAGGGACATTTAAAGCGGTTGTATCAGAATTACCAAAAATGTCATATTACAGAAGTCGATACAAGAGGCTCGAAACGGCTAAACAGGCCCCACAGCTGTGAACCATGATCTAAATAAGGGTGCCTATAAGATTTTTGTGGCAACGAATCTCATTCTTCCACTAGCACAGACCTTAGTTCACCAAGTGACCGAGGAGTTGGCTTCCGGCGTGCAAAGCGACGTCAAGGACGTACAACACATGCTCAGTCGAATTTAAGGCTGAAAATTGTGCTGACCACAGCAGTAGTTGGGTATCATCAGTTTCAAGATATTGCTCCAGCTTGAGCTCTATGTGCAGTGTCGTTGTTGCGAATGAAAATAAAATCTGTGACACACTCACCCCTAAAACGTTGCGCATAGGGTTCGAGGATCTGTTCTTGGTACCTTTGCGCAGTTACGGTACCCCTCCCAAAAATATGAAGATGGGTGCGGTTGTTGATCATTATTCCACCCCTCACGAGAACATCGCCTCCTGTAAGTGTTCCTTTCTCTGATGTTGGAGGGATGGTACCACATTCCTACGTGTCTCCAGCTGAAATAACGTCTAGAATCTGTTTGCAGGCTCATCAGAGAACAGAACTGTACTCCGTTTGTCAGGACTCCAAGTGATATCTTCATGGGACCAGTTTCGACGAGCTCTGCGGTAGCTTGGGCTTAATGGCATACAAACCACTGGCTTCCTTTCGCAGAAGCCACTTGAATTGAGCCTTATTAAGAAGCGATATTTTATAGGCATGAATAATTTACATAACATGCGACTCTGTAAGGTGGTGTGGTAGATCGATTTCTATTGTATTCCCGAAGTTTTCAAGCCAGGATGCCTATGGTATCAAATATTCGCCTTTGTTCACAACAAAATATTCATGAAAAACATTTTGTTCTGTTAATTTTATTGAGCAGTGTACCATGAATTTGGTTCAAACTTGGAGTCTCTTTAAATGTAGATGAAATGTAGGCCGTTTGAAGTGATTATGATATTTTACACCTGAAAAAGATTTATTAAATATAAAATTAAGTTTGTTGCCAAAACAAAATTAAGTTTGTTGCATTTCTGCCAAAAGATTAAGGGAGTACCGTCAGATCCTCGCGAATAGTCGAGTTTAGCTTATACGTGTAAAGCTCCTATTGTCTTCACCATGTCCTTTCGTTCGTCCGTCCGCATGTAATAACTCTACTTCTAATAGATAGATTTTCATTAAATTTCATAGAGTATTTGGCTTTTTCAGAAGATTTGTAGAGCCATCCAAAATTTTATTAAAATTGGACTAATATAAAATCTAGCAATTATTTCTTTTTCCGTCCATCGGGCCGTCCTTCAGTCCCCACATAAGATATAGACGTTAGTGAAATTTTATATTTGGTTCTTTTAGAACGATCTGTCGAATTTTCGCAATTTTTATTAAAATTAGACCACCAGGAATCCGACAATTATTATTTCCTTTATTCATATATATCACATAGGCTGTCCATATATTGCACATTGTAGCCGAAGCTCTAGATATGTTTGTTTCCATGCTCTTATTGGTGGAATGAATGGGCAATATGGCAGATACGCAATTCCTTCGGTTCGTACATAATTGTTCTTGCTCATTATTTTATTTTTAATATAAATCGTGCGCTACTACTGTTTGATAACGCGTAGAACGTAACACAATTTTTACATTAACTAACTTGTTAAACATAAATTGCTAAGTTTATATCATATACCAAGTATATGATATAAACTTAGCAATTTATACAATAGATTGTATATACCAAGCTTAGTTAGATTATCTATATTAAAATGAAAGTTAGCAAAGAGTTCAGCAATTTCTGAATTTAGTGAGAACCGGCAATATGTCGCTTATAAATAAGATTTCGGAGTGAATTTTTTGAATTGGGACAACAAACAAATTTTGATAGATCAAATTAAAGAGATTTAATTTGATCTATCAAATTAAAGGACAGCAAAAAGAAGATATTCTGGAATAGGAACTTTCTAACAAGTTAAAATATGAACGGTACCACTTGGGCGTATGTTCAATCACAGAGCGAATACCTAATAACGAAAAATGAGATTAGTAATTTTTGTGGCAACTGGTAATTGACATATTGTCATACGTTGACCTTGGCATATTTTTGAAATGATTTGCAAGTTTTAGGATGGTTCTTTTTGAAGATAGGGTTTTCAGTTTGTTCCGCTAATCTAGGATAAGTTAGGGGACATGTTGTATGAAGTAGTAATTGTTAGATGCTGTACACAAGGCAAGGTATATACCCAATTTCTTAAGAGGCAGTATGATTATCCCTGACAACCAGTGAACACTCGCAGTAGGCGCTCAGGCTGTTCAACAGTCTTGATGGTTTGAATCACATTCTCCAGTAGAACAGTTGTAGCTCATGTAAGATTGTATATATAAATTGCATTTATTCTGTGGATGGGTTGCTTATTTTGCTGGGTATTAAACCCAAGTGTCTGGTAAAAATAAACGTATACAGCCTCCGAGAACGACTTATTTGCTCATGATGTGAAAGAAAAGAAAAGAAAAAAAAACATTGCACTCACTTCGCGGTTGTTAATGGATTTCTGTGGGCTTAACTCCTTTTTCCTGCACAAGTCTGATAACTACAGTGCTCACGTATTGATTTTTCCACGTATCGAGTAGGGTAACCATTTTGGTTTGGTCGCTTAATGTTAACAAAGTGTATACAATGTCGTGTAACCATAAGAAATGGACGTTACATAAGTGATTTTATTCATGCGAGTCTCTCTCTCTCATTAAAATAGTTCGCTAATTCGGAAATACTGAAATCATTTATGCGGGATAAAATTGGTAATAGCAGATAATACTGGTATTTTAGTTCAGTCATTGCGTATTATAGAAATGTCGCTGACACCTGTTCAGTTATGTTTGTGCCGTTCAAAGACTAATTTTATATTGCGCTTTCTTCTCACAGGCGAAACAGAGGAATCTATTGTGGAATATTTATAAATGCATAGCCTCATAAGTTGATTTGGTGAGTACCACAGTAAATCGGTACCTTCAGGAGAGCCACAGTTTGAAGCTACAGCTGATAAATTTAAGGCTTTAGCGATGTGCTGAGGCTCTTTTTTCATACTTCTAGATCCGAAGATGTGTTCTTATTCGCTATTTTAAAAATTAGTTGAAATATCTTCGCGCTTTTAATTTAGAATCTATTTAATTTTAAATAAATTCTAAATTAAAATTGCATTGATAAACGAAGATTCTACAGGTAAATTTGGCGAGAAAAGTGGAGTAGAGTTAATACATAATTTACTAGTGGAAAAGAAAAGATAAAATGAAAACGAAATGGGATAAAAGTATTACTGTTAAATAAGAATAAAATAAACCTTTATTTGTCCTACCAAATTTACACCTATATTTTAAATTTGGTAGGACAAATAAAGGTTTATTTGTCCTACCAAATTTTTTATTCATTCTTTTATTCACATTTTATGGTAATTCCCTGGCAATTTCTGCCGTGAAGTGACAAATTCCCTTCACTGCAGAAATTGCCAGGGAATTACCATAAAATGTGAATAAAAGAATGTCTAAAATATACAAAAAAGGTTAAATATACACGAAAAGATGAAATATAAACTGCATTACTCATTACTACATTTTTGTGTAGAGTTCTGGCAATTGTAATACAAAAGTTCATCTTAACATCACATCAACTGATCAACTTGTGCGAGATATACATTATTCAATTGCGTACACACAGTTCTTGACAGAAATTCACACAACTACTAGGCAACAGTAGCCTCAGCGAACCACACTGCGGTTTGTTTCCTATATTTCAGATCTTCTATGAGCCTTAGTAGGTCAATTCTTATACGTGTTAGGCACTGAATTGATTCTAACGCACTGGCGGGTATAAACCTGTTGGCCATCTTCAGTCTGTTGGTCTTCATTCTCAAGGATTTTGTGCCTATTAATGCAGATGGCGGGATGTGCCACTTACAGAGCTTCCAGAAGCATGGTGATGATATCGTGCCAGTCATCATTTTGGTTGTGGTTATTAATCGTTTCCAGGCAATGATGTCTGGTAAACGCTGCAGTTTAAGCTGCTCAGAGAGCTGCGTGGTTCTTAACTGTTGAGGGAGATGGTGCTTATGGTTTGCCCACTTCAGCAGCTAGAATTCACTCGCATATATTCTCCTAATGTGGGTAGGGGTGGCTGACGCCCACAATTCGGCGTCATGCAAAATGGCCGAATACACTGTAGTTCTTAAATATCGTGCGGTTGTTGTAGTCTGTTTCACGTGCAAGAGGTGCTGTTTTGTTGCTTCGGCGTCATGCAAAATGGCCGAATACACTGTAGTTCTTAAATATCGTGCAGTTGTTGTAGTCTGTTTCACGTGTAAGAGGTGCTGTTTTGTTGCCCAACGTAAGTAGTTCATTTTCTTTACAATCAGGTCAATATGAGACTTGAACGTAAGTTTCGTATCAAATGTTACTCCCAGATCTCTGTGTCTCAACAACTGGGATAGATTTGCCATTAAGTTTCGGGTGTACGAGCGTAGGCGATTTTTTGAGCGAGTACACCATGATTACAGTCTTCTGCGGATTTAGGGCCAAGCCAAATTTGTCTAAGTACACGAATAAGTTCAGAAGCTTATAATTAATCTGTTCACACAATGCCCTATTGTTCATGGACGGTTGGATGAGTGTTAGGATCTTAATATCGTCTGCATAAGTGCATACATTATCCCTACCCTTGCAGAACGGGATCATCATGGCGGTAAAGAGCAGTCCAGATAAAATTGCACCCTGTGGAACTCCTGCATGGAGATGGCGTTGTAGGATCTGACTATCTGTGCGGTAATAAAGAGACCGACAAGTAAGTAGGGCCTTTAGGAACTTCAACAAATTTCCTTTTATTTGGAAGGCGTGTTGGAGCAGATTAAGTAAGGCATGTACATCCAGACCATCGGAGGCTGCTTTTATATCGGCATAAATTATTGCAATTTCATTTCTGGCTTGGAAAGCATTTAGTATCGCGGCTTGAACTGTGAGGAGGTTAGTAATTGTTGATCTTGCAGTTATTGAATAATGAATTTGTTGAGGCTGCCCACCCACTATCTGATTCGACAACTTTGGCAAAAGAGCTTTCTCCAGTACTTTTAACAGGATAGATGCAGTAGATATTGGCCTATAGTGCTCCACAAGGTTAGGCTTTGTAATTTTCGGCATTGGAATTACAGCGTACTTATTCCAGTTCTCAGGGAAAACTCGGCAAGCAAGGATAGAGCTATAAATTGCTTGGAGTTGTTCAATTAGGTAAGGGCTGAGACACTTTACCATGAAGTGGGGGACTCCAACTCCAGCTGTCTTAGTTGCCCTGAGGGAGTAAATACTCTGTATTAGTGCTTCTTTAGTGATAATAAGCACAATTAAAGATATATAGAATTTGGTTTATTTGATAGGGATGCTAATTACCCCCGGCATATGTTGTTCTATGCTTTGAAGTCTTATCAAGATTTCAAAGCATCGAACAACATCGAACAGTTCACAACAGCTCTTTGAAATCTTATCAAGACTTCAAAGAGCTCTTGTGAACTGTTATCTTGAGGATAATCATAAATCTGACTAACTGAAAGACAGAATGAGAAGAGTCTTAAAGTTAATAGCCTCTTCTGAATATTCAATTTTATCTCCATTTTAAACGTGGATGCCTTGTATAAATTACTTGCTAAGCTGCATTTTATTTTATTTTTTTTTTTGTTTAATAACAACTTTTGGGCAATAGTACATTATAGAGATTTCCAAGATCAGATCAAACTGAAATGCGTGACTCTATCATTATATTCTCTTCTTATTGCCATTCAGATGTCATATTCTTAATATATATATACTTCTGAAGGGCCCCTGAAAACCCCAAATTTACACTTTATTCTAATGACACCAAGTTTGGTTTAATATGTGAAATTTTAATTACGTACAAGTTTACAATCGGCGGTAAAACCTGATAGTAAGGTGTAAGGTGTATTTAGTGTCAGACGGCACCAGGGGTTTCCCCCATCTCCGTGTTGCTTTCATTTGGGTGTACCAGTTCACTGGGAAATGCCAGAGATTTAAAAGTGTTTGGGCTTTGTATCTGTATGATGTCGTGTATGTTTATTAAATATATAAACAAAAGTATAATAAACATATATAAACATACGAATATAAACATACTATCAGGTTAAACCTGATAGTATGTTTATATTCGGTTATTTTCTTACTTCATTACGACGCTGCATAGGCCCTGCTCGGCTGCGCTACCGCTCATCAGAGGAATAGAATCGTATTTGCTCCTTTGTACTTACAAAGGTTCTCCTGTAGTGCAGACTTACGATACACGCAAATACGCGTAAATTGTTGAAATTATATTAAGATAAAATTAATTCCTGTTGTTACATCAGCGCCTGGATTTTCGTAGTTTATGAATAATTCATCATTAATTTATTGCACTATAACGAAAAATCATCTCTTCTCTAGTATTCTAATCATTCAGACTATTAAATTTTATATTTTTCTTTTCATTGATAGGCTACCAATGGTAGTTAGAAAAATGAAACATCTATCAGGGGCTGAAAAAAAGACGAATATAATATAATAGATATATTATATTCAAATTTTATTGGAAATAAAACATGAATAGTACATAATATTTTTTATTTATTTAAAAAAATGGTTAACAAGTGTTTTCATTTTCCCTATCTCTTTTTTTAAGGGACCCATTATTTTCTTCTGCGCCCGGGGCCTCAACCGACCTTAATCCGCTTCTGCCCCACACCATACAACCGCCTCCACCGGCCTGCACTTTTGATACCATGCATGATGGATCAAGAGCCTCATGTTGTTGACGCCAAATCCGTACACGAACATCCGCGGTGTGGAGTAAATAACGTGACTCATCCGACCAGCACACCTTCCAGTCTTCTAACGTGCAACTTGCATGCTCTGTGCACCAGGCGAATCTTTTACGCCGATGACTCTTGGTTAGAAGAGCATGGCGTAGGAGTTGTCTGCTGGTATAGCCCATACGTGCGACAGAGCAATGCATGGTCATGCCAGATATTGTTCCGTGCTGGTCCATGTTATATTGGGTAGTCAACTCAACAGTGCTGCGCCTGTTACGAGTCGTCGGACCCGGCGCTCACCTCTAACATCAACCTTTCCCTGACCTTTGCAGTTTTCCGTCTGGTCGTTGTTTGACCATTTTGACGCCAGTCCTGGTACACTAACTACGGCGGCTCTCGAACACCCCACCGAGTCACCAGCTCATCGAGCACTCACAATCTGTCCTTTATCAAAGTCCGATAAATCCTTCCTTTTTATCCATCTAGCTCGGAATTTTAATACTTACTAAACCACTGACACCTTGTCTATGCTACGTATGTAGACTAACTCCGCACTCTCGCACCTCATGTGGTCGCATTCAATTTTCATAGGGTTGGTCATAATTCAGTAATCACTCAGTGTATATATGTTATTTATGGGGTTTCTGTATATGTGTTTTCTGTATTTGTGAATGTCTACTGGCCTATCTTGTGACTGGCTTCAAAGATAGAGCTTGTTAGTATGACGTATATATTTATATTTTTTGTACATCTTGTGTTTTGTGTTTAGCTAATTAAGTGTTTAGTAAGCACTTAATTAGCTAAACCGCTATACAATTGCCTATTACCACAAAACACATGTACAAAAAAATGATATATACTGAATATATATATATATTGTATACAGGGTTATACCTCCATGACTTCCACGGTGAAACCTGCAAAGTATAACTCAGTCATGTGCAACGTTAGTAACCCTTCCTGTGACTGCGTATTTCACTAACATAACTAAAAATTGTGAATGAATGCGGAGAATTTTCTTACTGTACCTAAAACAAACAAAATAAATATTTCAACAGATCAGAAGATAAAATAAATAAAAGAAAATGTGCCCTTATCAACGAATAAAAAATATACACTGAGAGGACAGAAATCATGGGATACCTACCAAGTAACGGGTAAGCCCACCTTTCCCCCGGATAAGGGCAGTAACTTGGCGAAGCATTGAATCCACTAGTTCACGAAAGCTTTCAACAGGCATTTCCATCCATCCATGCTTGCAGCACTGCGCTGTCCATAATTCCGTCGCATTCCTGGATGGAAAATCCAAAGCTCGAACGGACCTTTCCACAGCATCCCAAAGATGCTCCACACGGTTCATGCCCGGTGAACGGGGAGGGCATTCCATGTTGGTAAAATCTGCGGAATGCTCTTCGAATCATCTTCTAGTCACCACGGCTCTGTGGGGGGGCGAATTGTCCTGCTGGAAGAGTCCATTATATTTATACCTTGAGTGCACGATGACCATGAAGGAATGCAGATGGTCTGCAAGGGTGGACACGTAACCTGGACAGTTCAGAGATGCATCTAGACGTACCAGAGGTCCTAACATGTGCCAGTTGAACACGCCCCAGACCATTACCGACCGTCCACTTGCCTGAACAGTTCCTTATTGACATGACGGGTGCATGCTTCGTGCGGTTTCCGTCAGATACGTACCCTCCCGTCGCTCTAAATAACTGTAAACGGGACTCATCGGACAAGGAAACTCGTCTCCAATCATCCAAGGTTCAGTCGATGTTCTTTCGCTCAGTTGAGGCGTAGACTCCTGTGTTGTGGTGTTAGCAATGGGACTCTGGTGGATCGGTGTCTCTCATAACCTACTGCGGCTAATGATCGTCTGATGGTCTTGGTGGAGACGTTTCTGGCACCTCCCTCGTTGACGTCGGCTGTGATTTGTGCCACTATCGCTCTCCGGTTGGCTGAAACAATGCGAGACATGGCCACGGCCTTTCTCTGCCCACAGCTCTGTCCACGATGAGATGTTATTCCGGAAATGGCGTATTCCCGATATTCTCTTGATACTGTTGAATGGGGATGGTGCAATTCTGTACGCGGAGGTGGTAGAGAAATTGCACAATCCCCGGGCACCCACTATCATCCTTCTTTCAAAGTCGGTTAACTCACCACGTTTATCCATACTGTCATCGAATTACCGTCTACGTGAATGCAGTGTATCTATACAACTGCCAAGCGGTGGGTTCGTCCACTAGCGAGAGGGGTGACACCGTGGCGTTACCCGGGAACCAGGTATCTCATGAATTCTGTTCTTTCAGTGTAAGTGTAATAAGTGTTTTGTTATTCTGTTTCGTATGTCAGCCTCAATTACTCATGAGATATGCACTATTTCTGCCAAATATATATACTTGTAAAGAAAATACCTTCGGCTCTCGGATCTTCTGATCATATTGAAAATTAACACAGCAGTCAGGTTGCTGACCTTAGTGCTTTGAGGGGAACTGTTGTTTCAAAGGTCGACAACAAATACTAGATGGATGTATAGAAATATACTAAACGAAAGGTAAAGGATAATAGAATACAATAAAAAAGTATAAGAAATAATGTAGTGCTATAATAAGAGGTATTTAAATTATACTCCCTACGCTAACAAACTGATAACAGTGAACCGTGGACTTTATATGGAAACGTTCAGGCTCGATGTCCTGATATGGGAATTTGAGTCCACGTACGTTACCCAAGGACGGAGTCATCGTTAGATTGTGATGACATAATTTATGTCTTTGAAAATTCAAAAGTTGAGCAAACTTAAACTGAACAAGTCAGTTTGCATGCAATTATGTTTGTTCATATGGTTTGAAAACTTTTTAAAAATTTTAACTTGTTTTGTGTTATTAATAAAATGTATACAATTTGTTTACTTGCTATTTAATTGTAACGCAGAAAACGGCTACATGCAGTCGTCAGAAAACGACTGTATGTGGATCTATGTTGTTGTTTGGGGATGGAAATGTGTAATATTGTCTCATGTGGCATATTAGAGCTGAGCGGCCCTGGATGTTTCTAATAGGAAGAAGAAAGTACAGCGAAAGGAGGTGGGGGAAGGTGCGTATTCCGTTGGCATTCACATTTAGCCATGGTTTTACTCAGTTCCAAATATGAGAATACGTATACAAAAAAAAAAAAAAAAAAAAAAAAATATATATATATATAAAATCAAGAATAATGGTATTGAGAAGCTATTTAATATAGGGGGAATGTGCCTGTACTAAAAAGGTAACATAACTTATGGATCAGGGACACTACTTTAGCAAAACGTACCCTACAGCCATAATGTGTATATCTATAAAAAAAAATTATGTATAAAATATTGTAAGTAGAAAGCGTGAAGGAGATTTTATTGAATTAGATCTAATGAATATACGGTATACACTGGGAGCGATATATGGTATGAAAAGGATTGCGAAATGGACCGGAAATTAAAATAAAGATAAGAATTGAAAAAGCGACCAAGATGAAATAACATTGCGGTGTCTTTCACAATTTCAGTGTCATCATCAGAGGTCATCCACCGAAATTATGAAAAAAACAGCAATGTTCTTGCTTCTGTTTCCGACATGCTCTGTATGCTATGGTGCACGTGTATAGTAGCCACGTGTTATGAAGGCAAATTTAGATTTTGAATTATGCGGTAAAATTATGTGGTAATGTGCCAATAAAAGTGGTTATGATACGTAGTGCATACAGATCATGGATGACGTTACAGAAGCAAGTGAAAAGAATTGAAAAAACTGGATAGACTAAAGTAAGGAATATCGGTATAGACAGGAAGAAGGGACTTACCGTTACTTTGTAAAACTGACCAAAAGACCAAGATGGCGGGGTGCCGGCATATTTATGTGTGGGTACGCTAGCGGCTCCTAGCGTTAGGTGTGGGAGGAAAAAAATATTGTTATGGTGTCTGTATAGATTGAAATGAAATGAGTGGTGATAATGACTGTATGGATTCAAATGAAATGGGTGGTGATGATGAGCTTGGTTAAATACATGATGCACAAACTGCCCAGGATAGTTAAGAAATATAATAGCTGACAAAGTGGCAGTAAAAAGTAGCTAAACTTTGTTAAGGCGAAAAATATATTGGGTAAAGTTAGAAAGTAGCGTCCTGCTATTGCGTTCGGTAGACTAATGGCTCACAGGACAGAAGTAGTGGCTAGTAAAGAAGAAAGATGAATGAAGTAAAGATAAGTAGTTGGACTCGAGTAGTTCGGGGTTGCAAACCCGTTCCTATAGTTAGTACCCCGAACGAAGGTCTGGGAGTGCGTGCATCATGTATTTAAGGTCAGTTGTGTGAAAAATGTGGTAGAAATATAATGAAATAAAATTTAAGATTAAATATGATTACAATATATACATGTTTAATACACTGTGTTAGGCCAATTGGTGGGTACAAGTTTTCTAGGCTGTAAGACACCACAGAGGCCTAGTGTATTGTACAATACATTATTTTGTATATACATTATTTACATACTTGATGTGTATGGGATTTGTTATTAATTAACGATAATGCTGTTTATTTTAATGTCTTAGTTTTTTATGCTTTATGATGTTAAGGGCTTTACAGAAGTGGTGGCGAAGATTTGCTTTAGAAAAATGGTTTATTAGTTTTTTGTATAGTATCTTGATGTTATCGATGGTTGTTTCCTTATTGCTGCAAATGGTTGCTATTCTGATGCTTTGCGCTAGTATAACGTTGGCATGTACTCCTCTGGAAATATTGGAATTCCATTGCGTGAGGTTGACTATATTAAAGTTAAATGCCTCACGTTTGTTGTACACGTTGATGGTAGCTTTGTTGTTTATTAATGTAATTTCTAGATCTAGGAAATGGGCTGTAGTATCATTGTTGTTTGTTTTTTTCTAGTATGAGTTCATTGGGGTATAAGTGTCCATAATCTTTGATGAAATTAGGGCAATTGATAACTATGAGGTCATCTATATATCTGTAGAGGTTAAGGTCCTGTGGAAATGAGTTTTCTGACCAATATAGATATAGGTTAGCTATTATGCATGAAGCAGGGCTACCCATGGGTGTGTTCCGTTCGTTTGTTGATATACTGTTTTGCCGTCGTATACAAAGTTATTGGAGATACACAAGTTCAGTAGGTTGTTCCAGTAATTGGTATTGCAGGTTATATTCTCTTTATATTTTGCATAAATATCTTCGAGTACTGTTTTTAGTTTGGTTTGGTTAATACTTGTAAATAGGCTGTGGAAGTCAAAGGTTTGTATATTGGTAACATTATTATTCTGTAAGAAATTTAATACTGGTAGGTTGTTGCCTATAATTCTGCTGTTATGTATGTATATTTTTTCTCATTTTTCTTACTCTACCTAAAACAAAGAAAGTTTGTTTTAGGTAGAGTAAGAAAAATGAAGTATATATATGGTAAGCTGTAATTGTTAATGTTCAGTTTTAGTATTTTGTTGAAGGCTATGAGTTTCTTTGTAATAATATTGCAAGAACTAGATATAGGTTTGTATGTAATTGCTGGAGTTAAGTTCAGTTCTCAAGGTGTGTGCACTGAAATTGTGACACTGACACTGAAATTGTGAAAGACACCGCAATGTTATTTCATCTTGGTCGCTTTTTCAATTCTTATCTTTATTTTAATTTCCGGTCCATTTCGCCCTCCTTTTCATACCATATATCGCTCCCAGTGTATACCAGATCTATTCATTAGATCTAATTCAATAAAATCTCCTTCACGCTTTCTACTTACAATATTTTATACATAAAAATTTTATATATATATGGGGTGTTGAGAATAACAGTGGTGTAAGTCAGCAATTTTATAAATATGAGCTGTTCATATTCCTCTCCCCCTTCTCTAGGTGTCCACTGTTTAGTTTCATAGCAAAGTAAGTAAAAGTTGCAGTTCTAACCAAGAGATATTAGCACTTATTTTGAATAGTTAACAATATGAGTAAAAGGTTTAGAATCATAGTGAAGTAAATCTGACTTACACCATTCTGTTCCTAAACAGCTTGTATGATGGAGGTTATGTTTCAAGTTTGTATTGTTGTAGCAAGATGTCTTTTCAGATTTCACGTTTTCATGTAGCAAGATATCTTTTAAGTTGAAATCTCAATAAATAGAGCACGCCAAGAGGCCAACCAAGTAGAAGCAGTATGCCAGGAAACTTCCTTCAGACCTAGAAAACGTAAAAGGAAAGAGTCAAAAAGGGCTGTAGCCAGAAGACTTCGCAATTCAGGTCAGGCATATATGTCAAAAGGAACACAAGTTGAGTGTAAGAGGTTTGGAAACTTAGATTGTGGTTATAAAATGAGATGCATAGAGTCCTTAACAGAAGAGGAAAGGAGAAAGCAATGTGATAATTTTATATCCATGGCTGATTTTTCTCGACAGAATGCATATTTATGCAGTCTTATACATCATGAACCTATAAAGCAAATGCGGCCTCCCAATGGCAGTTAGGGAGGAAAGCAATGAACAAATCTGTCTTACATTCAAAAAGAAAATACCATAGTACGTGTTTGTAAAAAATTCTTTCTCGACACTTTTGTTGCATCTGATGGAAGGGTGACAAGTGCTTTAGAAAAAGTAGCGGCACAAAAGATAACTGACAAACAAAAACAGTTACTTAAGGATCAGATTAATATTTTTCAGCATTTCAGTCATTACACTCGAAAAGATAATCTGAATAGAAAGTTCCTTAGCCCTGACTTGAATGTAAGTACTTTATTGTGAATGGTGTGAGCAAAGAGAGACTGAACCTCTTAAAGAGTATTACTATAGATATGTCTTCAACAAAATTTAATTTACATTTTCACGATTCTCGAACGAACACTTGCAAATCCTGTGGCGACAAGTATAACCAGTCGATTGATGTAGAAAAATAACAAAGAAAGGACAGGTGATTTGGAGGGGCAACATGTTTTGCATTTGGCAAAAGCAGAGAAAGCAAGAAATCAACTAAAGGGCTGATGGGGAAAAGGCCAGAGGAAATTCTGACAGCTATACGATCACAATAGATTTACCAAAAGCTCTGCTGTTCCCAAAATTAACTGTTTCTGAGGCCTACTATAGGCACTATATGTACTGCTTTAATTTAAGCAGTTTTCCGACCCACCTAACGCTGCCTCTATAGCAAATATTCTTGCACCCTTTCTATTTAAGTGTATCCCATCCATGTAGAAGCAGTCTCTTCTATTAACAAGTACAGACCAGGCTGAAAAAAATTCTACCCTTTGAATCTTGCACAATCTTTCCAGGGCCGAACTGATCGACAAGGCTCTCATCATATACTCCATCCTATCGTGCCTGGGCAGAATTGCAGACACTTTCAAATTCAAACCTAATTCATGGCTTTTTTTCAAGAGTGACCTGTACTTGTTAAGTAAATCCACCGGTCTCCTACTCTTAATATCATTAGTTCCAACGTGTACAACAATATCACCTTTTGTTCCCTTAAAAGATAATATCCGCTCTACAACGTCATCAACCTTTGCCCCTGGCAGACACACCCAGATCCTGTTCCACCTATCTTTTTTTACATACCATGTTCCCCTAGATACACTCATGGGTGTATCTATGCCACAATTCGCTCTGAATCGTCGGATCATGAATATCTTGTACAAGACAGTTATCCTTCCAATTTCAGCATACGTGGCAGCAGCAGCCTGGTTTTCGTGAGCTAAACTATTAACCTTTCAAAGGAAACTAGTATCATTATAGAGATATTTTGTGCTTGCAGAACAGTATCCACTGCTGCTTTTCAGTTAATTTCTGACTCTATCCATTTGGACCTCTATATAATTTACAGAGGTCTGCATTACCATTTCAGAAATGAAATTCCGATCGAATTTGATGGTATTACCATAAATACTTCAGTCGACCCAAAGTCAGAGAACGCACGTTGTTTACCGATTTTGGTTTGCAGATGGCATGATAGATGGACAGACTGCACAAAAGGGGTTGTTATGAAAGCAATTCATATCAGATGTTACCTTTATAAATAAGTATACAGGAAAATAATGTATAGTGGTCTAAACACATCAGGGGTTCCCCCCATCTGCGCGTAATATAATACATTGTCATGTGATACAGAACACTAGAGATTTAAAAATGTATGGATATTGTAGTGTTGTGTACCGTTGCTCATCTGACCTTTTAGCCGTTGGGCCCCTGGAGGGGCCCACCGTTGCCCACACTATGCCCCGGGGAGGCAAGTCAGGTACCCTATAACTTTTTTATAGTACTCTCGCAGGTCCTGCCACCTAGTTTCTTGAGATTTCAGTGTCTAGGACCTAAAATTTTTTTTTTTTTAAAAAGGGAGACACTTTTTGGATTTGCCCAAAAGGAATATAGTTACGTAAGTTATGTGATTTAAAGTAAAAATTTTGGGTGTTGGGCTCGGTACATTTTGACATGGTTTGGACGCTAGTTGTGAAGATAGAGAGGGAGGATGTGACTGAAGACTGGGGAAAATATAGAAGTATGGGGCCAATAGAGAAGTCAGTGGGGCACGCCAATGCCTAACCAGAGGGAAAAGAAGGGGTGGTGGGAGGAGACAGGGAAAAACGTCTCCCCCCCGCCGAAGGATAGGGAGTTAAAGGGACTATGCCTTGTATTTCCAGTGACCGAAACATTGCTTCATGCTGTATGGAGTCAAATGCCTTTTCATAATCCACAAATATGGTAGATTATGAACAAATATGGCATAATGGTGTTTTTTATTCATTTGCTTTCTCCATTAGCTGTGATATTACGTAAAGGTGATCCATAGTTGAGAATCCTGTCCTAAGGCCAGCTTGCTCTTTCGGTTGATTTTCATCAAGTATTCTTTCTAATCTGTTAGTAATGACCCTTGTGAACAACTTGTAGATGTGGGATAACAAGCTAATTGGTCTATAATTTCCAATTTCTGATTTATCTCCTTTCTTATGCAGCCAAACTATGATTGCATTATTCCGCTGCTTAGGCGTCATACCTTTTCTAATGCACTTTGTGAAGAGCCTTGCCAGTTTTTGTGTTATGTCTCTTCCTCCCAATTTTAACAAATCTACAGTAACTTCATTTTCCCCCTGGGCTTTCTGATTCTTCAATGCATGTTCTACCTCATCAGGAAGAATATCGGATATGTTGTATGTGTTGCTAATTTGCAATCCATCTTCCCCACTGCTGGCATCATTCCCTCGCTCCTTGTATAATTCTCTATAGTAGTCTTCTGCTATTTGAATTATGCCTTCTCTGCTGTTTATAAGTACACCATCGCTATTCTTCAGTTTCAGTATCACATGTCTTTCTGTATTACTGCTCATGGCTGCTGATTTAAATCCTTTGTTTCCCTTAATGCTTGTTCTACTTTTCTTGTGTTAAATCTTCTTTATGTCCTCTCTGAGTCTCTTTCTAATGGCTTTGCATAAATCAGTATACTCAATTTTTTCCTGTTATTGTCGGTGTTTACCTTGGTCTTCATTTTTCGCCTTCAGTTCATCATAACAAGTGTTTCATGACTAATTTTTTCTTCTTTGGATTTTTTTCCCTATAGGTTTCTTGGGCTTTATCACTTTCAGAAAGTTGTAATATTCCTCGTCGATATCTTGGTCCTGAGCAGTCTGCAGAAGCTCAAACTTGTTCTTAAGTTCCAGTACATACTGCTTTTTCGCCCCTTCTGTTATCTCAAAGACCTTTGTATTATTTACTCGAGTTAGTTTTTTGCTTTCCTTTATCTATATCAAGTGTACATCTTACCATTCTGTGACGACTTCCATCATTTACCTTATTCAGGACGGTAACATCATTCACACTATATCTTCTGTTAGTGAGAATGAAGTCGATTTCATTAGTTGTTAATCCATTTGGACTCTTCTGTGTCCACTTTTTGCTTACCCTTCTCTTGAAAAAAAGTGTTCATTACTGACAATCCTTGAGATTTTGCAAATTCCACAAGTCTTTCGCCTCTTTCACCAATTCCAAAATTTCCTATAGTTCCCCTTTCTGCGCTGTTTTGACTTTTTCCAACCTTAACATTGAAGTACTCCATAATAAGAGTGTACTGGATTTTTTGCTCATCTAGAAGACTCAATTTCGGTGTACATTTCTTCAACCTCTTCATCATCATGGCTCGATGTTGGTGCATAAATCATTATAACCTTTAGCTTGTACCTCTTAGAAATCTTGAGTATTAGTCTTGACACCCTTGGTGATGTACTTTTGAATTCCAAAATGTTTTTTTTTTTTTTTTTTTTTTTCAGAAACCCAACTCCACCCTCACTCCTTTTAATGTTTCCATTGGTGTGCAGCAGATTTCCACTTGATAAACTTATAAGTGATTCATTTCTTCTTCTTCTTTCAGCCAAACCGATGATATTCCAATTCACATTTCAAAGAATTACGTTTTATTTACTCGAGTGTGCATGTTACCATTCTGTGATCACTTCCAACATTTACCTTGTTCAGGACAGTAACATAGTTGTTAATCCATTTCGGTTCTTCTATGTCCACTTTCTGTTCACCCTTTTCTTGAAAGAAAAAGTGTTCATTACTGATATAGCTCGAGATTCTGCAAATTGCAAAAGTCTTTCACCTCTTTAATTTCTTTCACCTATTCCAAAATTTCCTATAGTTCCCCTTTCTGCGCTGTTTTGTTTCTTTCCAACCTTAGCATTAAAGCCCCCCATAACGATAGTGTAGTGAGTTTTCTGCTCATCTGGAAGACTCTTAATTTCGGTGTACATTTCTCCAACCGCTTCATCATCATGGCTCGATATTGGTGCATAAATCACTATACCCTTTAGCTTGTAACTCTTGGAAATCCTGAGTCTTGACACCCTTGAGCAGTTACATACAATACAGTAAAAGAAATCCCACTATGTAAGGCAGGACTGGGATTTCTTTTACTGTAACTGCTCAGGGTCAGCTATGGGAAAAGAAAAGAAAAGAACATTATACTAAAAATAACATCCAACATCCGGTAGCTGTCAGGGTCTACAATAGGGAACAATGCCGGCTTAAATATAAAGTCCCGCTAAGCGAGGCTTCGAAATCGATCCACAGTTCTGTACAAGTCCAGCTTCCTGTTGATCCGTTAACCATGAAGGACAAGCATTGAAAATTTCCGCGGTGGTCATAATGCTGATTCTACTATAAGGAGTCTTGGCTGGACATCAAAGCCGATGTAAGCCTTTCGCTTACTATAATAGGATCGATTTCTACGGAACTGGAGAAATCACTAGATTCTAAGAATTTGGCTAGTGGCAAAGTTGGCAGAAGTTAAGACAATGATCAACTAACGGTAGGTGTCTCTGTGAAGTCCAAAATAAAAATAGAGAAACATTGAGGTGGATTATGAACAATCTGGAAATCAGGGATTAATTGAACGGGATAACAAGATGTGGGATAAACGAAAGCCCTGTATATAAGGGGGAGGCCCGAGGGAAAGATGAGTTAGTCGTTCGGGGTTTAGTCGTTCGTGAGGTGTCGTGCAAAGGTTGCGGTAGGGTTTTTGCCTCGGGAGCAGTCGAGTACTGAAGTTAGAGTCGGTGAGTGGGTTTTTTAGTGGCTCAGTAGCGCGGTGGTGAGATTGAAGAAAAGTGTAAGAAGTTTGAAAAAACAAGGGTAACGAAGATTTGGAGGTTGTGGAATTTTATGGATTCCAGATGGAGTGCTAGAATTGAAAAGCGCAGGAGCAGATAAAGGGCCTGTTTTAAGGAGGGAAGGCGACTCATCCGAATAACAAAAAGTTTCAAAATGTTCGGACCGGAGCAGTTATTCCAAGAAGGGAAAGGAGGAGCCTAGACCTTCCTGAACCGTAAGTAAAGAAACCTAAGCTAATTTATTACGAAGAAATGAACTAACGGACATTCTATATTATAATTTAGAATAACCGTTTCCCAAGGCTATTCGGTCTTCTTACTTAATTAAAACCGGGAGAGTACTAATTGTCTACAGCCTAGGTTTTAACCCATTAGACTAGAAATTTGTAAATGTTTGAGATCTGACTGATGTTAATTAGCTACAGTTTGAAAGTTATAGATTTGTGTGATTGAGAATTTAGGTAATATGAGATAACGGTAGAGTACCAATTATTTTGTTAAAGACTAGACAAAGACAGTAGTGTATGATGAATGTTTCATTTAATTATAAGAAAGGTGGTATTATAAGGAAACTTCCCTATATGTTGTTAAAATAACCCATTATTTAGAAATTGTCACATTAAAGCTACCTTTTGTTAAATTATCCAGTGTGATGTGTAATTTGTTTCACTCTGCTTACGTTTTCTCTCAGAACTTCGGAATCCTTTAGTGGTCAGAGGCCCTATAAAATATATAAACATGTACCATGACTTTATATATATATATATATATATCAATTAAGGATTGAACTTAAATTAGAATAAAGTAGGAGACAAACCACCTCTCTGAACCTAGCAGGGTAGCACAATTGGTTTTAACCAATACAAACAAAAAGGCAACACTAACACTAATTCTACAGGTTCCAACTGAAGTAGATTCAACATCCCATTAGTCCAGCACAGCGATGATGGACTACTTTTTATCTCTTACACAGTGGTGCAGCTATGATGAACTACTGTGTAAGAGATAAAAAGGCAAAGGCAAACTAAGGTCCAGTGAAATCCAATATTCTGACACTCAATACAACCTTTTAACTCTTTCACTAGCACAACCTACAGATGAAGAAACGAACAGGTACCACAAGTCGAACTAGCCTCCTACGACAAGTACCTCTTTCACCACGACCAAGGTGAACTCCCATCATAATTAGAAAACAGTGTCCGCATTCACGTTCCCCTTCAATTTGAAGAACTTCAACATCTATTCTCTCCAGATGTTGAATGTTTTTTAATGCAATTTATTCCCTCTGTTTCGGTTTAATGGGTAATCCTTCCTTCGTATGTGTTTCCTGAAAATTATAACCAGCAGCAATTCGAATCCAATGTCAAGTTTCTTCTAGCTTCTAAAGTCATACACGGTACTAGAACATTAAACGTTTTAAATTTTAACGATTTTAAACAAAATTATAACAGTAGGAATAATCTCTGTAGATTTATACAGGCAGTAACTCAAGGCGTACGCATACCCAAATAATCTGTACGTTGATAGAAATGACTTTTAAATACATAAGCACCTGTGGATTTTTTTATTGAAATATTTCTGATCGAGGTACGAAATTGACTTCACTGTAGTTTCGTACTGGCAGTACGAAGTACTTGATGTTTCTAACTTCCCACTTCAGATGAAAAAAGCTTGATTATTTAATTGAGAGAGAAAAAAAAAAAAGAAGTTAAATTAGACCTAAACCTTTACAGGCTTGAGACCTGAATGAATAAATGGAAATAAGATCAACCAAATACTTAAATCACAGAATGAATCTACCTTCTGAATTTACCAGTAAAATAGTTGGTCAAAATAAAGATCTAATTTAAACTTGTAGGTTCTATTTTTCTTTTGTTAAACACTAAACGACTTGTATAAACTAGTCATGGATATTTTGGAGACACGCCGAAGTAAGATGCTTCTTGAACGTTGAGGGATGGCCTTGAGAAGCTGCATGACACCGTTCTGTTCATTATCACAAACACTTGTGTGGATATAACGAACTTAAAGGGATATAACGGAATAATAGCAGGTCGTAGGTCCATGTGAGTTGTCTTTGGGTAGTTTGGTCTCTACTTGGGTGGGCACGTCAGCCTGTTCATGCAGAAACGGCTTCTTAAACCAGCTGCTTCTAAGAAAATGGCGATGGAAAGTGTAAGAATGAGTCATGGAGTTAAGAAGAAAAATGAACCTACCCAGCCTTATGCAAATATTTATGGACGTGTAAAAGTACTGTTGCAGTATGCTTGTTAAATAAGTAGCATTTTCGAATCTTGTATGCAGGGAAGAAACTGTTAATTTTCATTAAATGCAAGCAGACAACTGATATTTTGAAATATGAAGTAATTCTTACGTTTTGTAGTCTTGAAAATTTAATCTTTGCTTATTCCAAGGATCAATATTTAATCTTTTTTAGTAGATAAATTCGCATGTTTGTAACTTGAAATACGAACATAAAAACGGCGATTCTTATAAGCAAATTTTGGTACAAAATAACTGAGCACTTTTTTTCTTTTTTTTTAGCCTGCACAGAAACGTTCTTTGCAATCTCGATTTTTATTTCGCTCAGTTTTATTTACCTGCTAGGAAGAATAAATAGTATGTCGAAACACCAAGTTTATTGTAAATTGGCTCTCGCGGTAGCGCAGTGAATATACTCGCCGTTCTTCCCACACCGGGAGGAAGAGGCCTGTGTTCGAATCCCGTCAAAAAAGGGGCGCGAGAAACTTGTATGGGCCTTTTCCACAACATGGCTGAGTTATTCTGTCTCAGGCGACGGTTGCACGTTTTTTTCCCTCACGGAAATGGGTTTTTCGTCCAGCAAACAGGCGGATCTACTGTTCTACCACCATGAGAAGAGTCCTGTCAATCATTCTTTAGGCATGGAAACGGAATAGTTAATTTCAGTTTTGGTACGTGTACGTTTGTAAATGCAAGCGGTTAGTGCTACTTCGGCGAAGTTCTGTTTCCGCCACCAGTATGCGTTTAGAGCAACCCTGCATTACAAGAGCTCACAAGACCCAAATAAAAATGAACTCTTCCGCTTCCATGGAGGCAGAATGATTGACAGGGTTCTTCACATGGTGGTCGGACAGTACCACAGAATATACAGTACAGTATACAATTGCAGACACAATGTACTGACGCCTTATACCTTTAACCCTAATTGTAATTCGACAACGATAATATAATTTCGAGTAATTTCAATGGAAAATGAGGTCTCTTTTGAGATTCGTAAGCAATATTTTATTATAAATTAAGAAATATTCAAGTTTTGCAACTGTCTTTAAACAGTTGCAAATCTTGGATATTTCAGCAGGGTTTTCAAATTACGGTCCGCAGTTTATGCAAAGGGATCTTGAAAGATCTACAAATATTCCGTTAATTTGTTTATCATTGATTTCTTTTATTTAAGTTGTACACATGTATCACTGTTTATAATTTATTGTTAATTATTGCTTTGAAATACGGCAATATTCGTGTATTCACTCTACTTGGTGCACTTCTCAAACCCCATGTGACAATTCCGGCATATAAACAGAAAATTTATTTATTTATGTAGGTAGTTAGTTAGATGAATTTAAAAGAGGGTTCCCGTGCCAAAAAAAAAAATAATAATAATAATAAATGTTTAAAAAGTGCTGATATATGAGTACATAGCAAAATGATGCGTAAACACTGATTTTCTAAGTGATTTAATTCTTAAAGGATGAAAATGTTATTTCAAAGTTTTTTTATTTGCGCTGTGCCAGAAATCAAAAAGAAAATCTGTGCCATAATTCCAAACAGTAGTTTAACAAGACAGGTCATTTAACTATATCGCCAAGTGTTAAGTTTTAGTTGTGTTTTAGTTCAGTGCGTTCATTGAAGTTGATAAATCCAACAAATCATTAAACAACTTCTGATTTTATTTCTGCATCACGGATTACCGTGGTTGTTGTACTTGAGGACCTATTTCTGACTTAAAATGAAAAATAACTTAAATTCTGAGATGTTAAGTACCAATTTGGATATTATTTTAGACTGTGACTGCTAATTAGATACAAAGTTATTCTGCATGTTTTTCGTTTTTCCCAAGTAGCCGTTCCAGATTTCGTTATTTTACTTTTCTCTTATTTTTAATTTGATCTCTCGATCAGATTTCGTAAATAGCTCCACTACTTCTCTGTTATTATAATTTTATTTTTATGTTGCGGCAAGGAAAGCTATGTTCTTCCGAGTCAAACGTACGGTGTGAATAAACGTTACAGAATATTATCAGAATGTCAGTGCTTCATTTTACTAGATATTCCAGCTGCATCTGTTTCTTTCTCAGCTGCAGTGTTCTTTTTAGGCGGCTTCATTTTTCATTCGCATGCTACTGAATGTTTTCAATTATTACAGTATTTTTCGCTATCAGATTTCTTTTTTGCTAAACAAATGAAAAAAATCATAATAATAAAACAAAACTAAAGTAAGGCACGAGGTCCTTCTTAACTGGATAAATTAGACACCGCCGATCAATGTCAAAAACTTAAGTTTATAGTAAAAGCGATTTCATATATTTTAAGAAAATGATATATAGAGAGGACTAAATGTTGAACAATGGGTCTATTAACTTTATTCTATTTTAAAAAAAAAAATGTTTATCTTAAAACAAAACACTTATTTTGTCGTTTTTAGTCTTTTATACTCGTCCATTGGTGTCTCTCGACATGCTGCATCCCAACTCGCTGTACGCTAAAATTAGCTCATATACAATTTCACTGTAATTTTGTGATTACTCATTGCCTAAAAAGTTCTGGCAAACGTTTTCAAATGCCTTCCAGGCTTTTGTTTCTCGACCATTTAACTTTTTAGCGAATCCCTCATCTTGAAATAGCAGTTTGATTTCAGGACCCACAAAAATTCCCTCTTTTTATCTTGGCCTCACCAATTCCAGGAATCTTTTGCCTCAAACAGGAAAGTGCTTTTTAGTCCATCTCTTTCACAAATATTTTTATCAAACCTGCTTGATGTGCAGTGGAGGTAAATAGATTCCTGACATCCATCAAAGGAGGATGCGCTATATTTTTCTGGACTGGTGTAGTTCATAACGGGCTTTTTTTTTGTAGTGGCAGCTTTCGTTTGGCCGTTCCACACGCATAAAAAAGCAACAGTATTTAGTACATCTACCTTGCAAACCAGTCAGCAAAGCTACTATTTTTAGGTCGGCACAGATATTTCATTTCTATTATTGATAGCATATTTTTTGCAAAAGAACCTGTAGGTTCCCGTTCTTTTCCTTCATGCGAACTGCATGGGCCAAGGGTATAGATGGATACTTATTTCCACAATGGAGTAAAACCGCTTTCAAACAGACTTTGGATGAATTAATGAAAAGCCTCCAAATGCTCGGGGACAGGCTTCAAATGTAACTCTTTCATTAATTCCTGTACATTATTACACTGAACCAAAGCACCATCCAAAGAGTAATGAGTCGTTATGATTGGCTCTTCCTTTAAGACACCTTGATACCCTTTTCAAGAAGATTCCACTTCCACTGCTTAAGCTGCGATCTTAGTAATTGAGCCTTGGTTTTGTCTAAAAAATATATAAATTCAGACACCGACCATTGAATAAAATTTAAAATTTAATATGACTACAATCTTTACACAAAAATATTTACAATAAACTATTGCGGAATGCTAAAAACTGTAATAAAAGATCATTTACAATAAAATTTGCTAAAAACCTGAAGCTTTCGGGAGCGTCAGCTCCCTTCTTCAACAGTGATATGACTTCCTGCAACATCTCCTTAAGTAGCAGGCTCACGGTACCTCCACACGTGGTATTTCTCCACGTGGTTCAATTGGCACATGGTCAGAACTGGAAGCGGAAATGTCTCGGGAACGTGGCAAAGAAAATAGTTCATCCGACCTTAATATAATTGTTTCAAAGATAGGATTAATACGTATACCTCTATCTCTATTCATGGTATTCCTACTGGATGAACTAATCCATAAACCCTCGAGCCATTTACGCTCCCAGTATCCATGTGCACGATCCAAAATAATAGCGTCCTCCGGGGAGATTTGATGTTGCTTCTCCCAAAAATGTTCGGCCACAGCAGACTTGTTGTATTCAGCGGTTCTTATGACATTTAAATGTTCCCCCAGACGATCCCTGAGCCGTCGTTTTGTTTCCCCCACATAACACTCCCCACAATCCGGGCATTCTATTCTATAAACCACTCCACTACTAAGATCTTTTGGTATGCGGTCTTTGACCTGAGACACAGCTGTGCACAGCCTCCGCCCAGAAAGCTGTACACAGCGTGTCCCATAACCCCGTAAAATTCTTGCCTTGCCAGATGTTCAGTAAGGCCCGGATAGTAGGGGATGCATGCGGTGGCTACCGGAACGAACGACTCCCTACGTTCGGACACTCCTCTACTATATCTATCCAGGATCCTCTGGGGGTATCCGCACTTTCTAAGTTCTGCCGTGACACGATTAATTTCTTTTTCTTTATCCTCAGAAGTGGTACAGTGTGATCTTACTCTGTCAAATAAAGCTTTTGCTACACTATTCTTGTATTGTCCAGCTTGTGCTGAATTGAAATGGTTGTATTGACCTCTACACATGGGTTTTTTAAAAACTGACGTCTTAAGTCTAAAACCCACCCTGGAGATCAATACATCCAAAAATGACAGGGCACCACCCGTTTCCACCTCTGAGGTGAATTGTATAAATTGGGAGAAGCTATTAAGCCAGCAAACGGCATCATCCTCCCTCCCCTTCTGGACCAGGGCAAAGGTATCATCAACATATCTTCTCCAATTCCTAATAGGAAACGAACACCCACTAAAAACCCTACTTTCCAACTCCTCCATGGCCAAATTGGCATCGGTGGCACTAATGGGTGAACCCATGGCAGTACCGCGAACCTGCTTATACATAGTTCCTTGAAACAACATGGTAGTACTAGCTAGACATAATTCTACCCCGGTGCAAATGTCTTCCACACCGAGAAGTGATCTATTACCAAGGAAGGCATCCCTGGTCAATGCCATTTTTACACAATATGCTGCATGACTAATAGGAATACATGTAAATAAAGATATAACGTCAAAAGAGATCATGCTCTCATCATCATTTATAGTCAAATTCCCCACAAAATTCACAAACTCTCTACTGTCTTTAACAACATATTCGGACTGCCCCACTATGGATGCAATTAATTTAGCCAAGTACCCTGATAGCGCATAGGAAGGACTCCCTATAAATGAAACTATAGGTCTCAAGGGCACTTCTGCCTTATGAATTTTTGGCAGTCCGTAGAATCGCGGGAGTTGACTACCTGTAGTGTGTAATGACCAGTAAGTCTCCTTGGAAATCTTCTCCGTGTTCAACCAGGATTGTACCAGTTTATTGATTCGCCGTTCCAGCCCCACCAACGGGTTCATCTGGATCACCTTATAAGTGTTATTATCTTGCCGAAGATCCAATGCCTTCTTATTATAATCTTCTGTATTCAGGACCACCGTTGATCTCCCTTTGTCTGCTGGTAAAACAACTATTCCTTTGTCTCTTCTCAATTCCTCTAGAGCTCTCTTTTGACTAAGGCTGAGATTCGGGGGTGCCTTCCTCACCTGACTCAACACTGCAGCTGACTTCACCCGGATTTCATTAGCTACAGGCTCAGGAAACTTATTAATGGACCGTTCAATACCCATTGCTATCTCCGCAATGGGGGGTTTCGAAGACACCAGAGTGAACTTGGGGCCTAAACTAAGGACTGCCTCCTGTTCTTTCGTGAGCTGTCTATTACTCAAATTATGTATAAAATGGGTGCTATTATCATATCGCTGTACCACATTTTCACTCACCAACCTATTAAACTTCATAATTTGTCTTTGTCTATATGACTCTGCTACCCTAACAACTTTATCCGAGACTAACCTTCTAATAAGAACTAGGTGTCTAGAAGAAACATTGCTACCAATATTACCTAAATACATGCCAATTTGTCGTCTAGTAAATCTGAGATCTTCATGCAGCTTACGAATCCAAACATTCATAATACTCTTTTGAAAACGCACAGTGGCCCGTACTAATCGAACATCCTGGAAAGGTAATTTAACCCTAAATCCGTGCGGTACCAGCCCATGCGCTCTGCAACGGTACGCAAATCTTAAATGCTGTTGTTGTCTAGCTTCTTTTACACAATACTTCTGATACTGTCGGAGATGCTGCACAACTATATGGCCATAACTACTCACAATATCCTGAAAGAGGCCTCTGAGGTCGGGAAAACTCATGTCTAAAAAATATATAAATTCATGCACCGACCATTGAATAAAATTTAAAATTTAATATGACTACAATCTTTACACAAAAATATTTACAATAAACTATTGCGGAATGCTAAAAACTGTAATAAAAGATCATTTACAATAAACTTTGCTAAAATATAAAACATTAAAAGCGCTAAAAACCTGAAGCTTTCGGGAGCGTCAGCTCCCTTCTTCAACAGTGATATGACTTCCTGCAACATCTCCTTAAATAGCAGGCATTTATTTACATGTATTCCTATTAGTCATGCAGTATATTGTGTAAAAAATGGCATTGACCAGGGATGCCTCCCTTGGTAATAGATCACTTTTCGGTGTGGAAGACATTTGCACCGGCGTAGAATTATGTCTAGCTAGTACTACCAGGTTGTTTCAAGGAACTATGTATAAGCAGGTTCGCGGTACTGCCATGGGTTCACCCATTAGTGCCACCGATGCCAATTTGGCCATGGAGGAGTTGGAAAGTAGGGTTTTTAGTGGGTGTTCGTTTCCTATTAGGAATTGGAGAAGATATGTTGATGATACCTTTGCCCTGGTCCAGAAGGGGAGGGAGGATGATGCCGTTTGCTGGCTTAATAGCTTCTCCCAATTTATACAATTCACCTCAGAGGTGGAAACGGGTGGTGCCCTGTCATTTTTGGATGTATTGATCTCCAGGGTGGGTTTTAGACTTAAGACGTCAGTTTTTAAAAAAACCCATGTGTGGAGGTCAATACAACCATTTCAATTCAGCACAAGCTGGACAATACAAGAATAGTGTAGCAAAAGCTTTATTTGACAGAGTAAGATCACACTGTACCACTTCTGAGGATAAAGAAAAAGAAATTAATCGTGTCACGGCAGAACTTAGAAAGTGCGGATACCCCCAGAGGATCCTGGATAGATATAGTAGAGGAGTGTCCGAACGTAGGGAGTCGTTCGTTCCGGTAGCCACCGCATGCATCCCCTACTATCCGGGCCTTACTGAACATCTGGCAAGGCAAGAATTTTACAGGGTTATGGGACACTCTGTGTACAGCTTTCTGGGCGGAGGCTGTGCACAGCTGTGTCTCAGGTCAAAGACCGCATACCAAAAGATCTTAGTAGTGGAGTGGTTTATAGAATAGAATGCCCGGATTGTGGGGAGTGTTATGTGGGGGAAACAAAACGACGGCTCAGGGATCGTCTGGGGGAACATTTAAATGCCATAAGAACCGCTGAATACAACAAGTCTGCTGTGGCCGAACATTTTTGGGAGAAGCAACATCAAATCTCCCCGGAGGACGCTATTATTTTGGATCGTGCACATGGATACTGGGAGCGTAAATGGCTCGAGGGTTTACGGATTAGTTCATCCAGTAGGAATACCATGAATAGAGATAGAGGTATACGTATTAATCCTATCTTTGAAACAGTTATATTAAGGTCGGATGAACGATTTTCTTTGCCACGTTCCCGAGACATTTCCGCTTCCAGTTCTGACCATGTGCCGATTGAACCACGTGGAGAAATACCACGTGTGGAGGTACCGTGAGCCTGCTACTTAAGGAGATGTTGCAGGAAGTCATATCAGTGTTGAAGAAGGGAGCTGACGCTCCCGAAAGCTTCAGGTTTTTAGCGCTTTTAATGTTTTATATTTTAGCAAATTTTATTGTAAATGATCTTTTATTACAGTTTTTAGCATTCCGCAATAGTTTATTGTAAATATATTTGTGTAAAGATTGTAGTCATATTAAATTTTATTCAATGGTCGGTGTATGAATTTATATATTTTTTAGACATAAGTTTTCCCGACCTCAGAGGCCTCTTTCAGGGTAATGCCTTGGTTTTGGAAAGGTCCAAATCTGATCAAATCGTTCAATTCTGCCTGGTTTTGGAAAGGTTCAAATCGTTCAATTCTGCCTGAGCGATTAGATGCGGCTTTTCAGTATCAAGAGTTGAAAAGTATGGATCTGTACTCATTTTGGGTTCTGCATCTTCTGGAGACTCCTTTTCCGATCCTGAATCAGACAAGTCTATAATTTTCTGTTGGCTTTGGAACTGGCATTGTATTATCGTAAGGAACAAGCTTTAGAGCAGAAGATATGTTGGGATACTCTACTTTATGTTTGGATTTCCCAGAACAACCAGAAATATTTGTCATGCAAAAGTAATAATTGTTTATGTGGTCTCGAGGTTCTCGCAATATCACTGGAACAGCAAAAGGCATCAATTTATGATTACCTCTAAGCCAGCCTGTTAATGTCCTTGAACATGAGCTACAGGAAATGTTTGGAGCCCATGCTTTATCTTGATCTCCGAGTTTACATCCAAAATAGAGTTCATAGGCTTTTCTCACAAGTTGTGATAGTGGCTTCCGCTGCGATGTTACTACCACTTCTCTGCAAATGTAGCAAAAGCTATCATGCTTATTTCGGCAAGAACGCGACATATTTCCTGTACGGTTGAGGTACACGCACATAAGAACACAATTAAGAAATTGTAGATTTTTATTTCTAATTTAAATACAGTTCACGATCTACGCTAAATGTACACAACGCTTGTTTACAAACACTATTTCACTACAACACTTGTTCACCGCTCGCTCTCTGAAACACTTGAACTTTTTGAAATAGGAAAATGCTTGCTTGGGTGCGGAACCCACTTGCATATATACCGCTAGAGAACTCTGTCGAAATTTCTAGAATCTTCCAGAAATAACCAAGGCATTTCTTTTGCACATAATAATACTCTGGAACATTCTCGAATGTTGTGGAAAGCTCTCGAATTCTCTAGAAATTCCCGAATGTTCTAGAAAAAAATAAAAATAAATAAATATAAAAATAGATGGAAAAGATTATTAAACCAACTACAGGCCTTGGTTTTCGGCCATTAATATACGATATCTGAAAACTCAAGGTGAAGAGAACTTTAAGTTCTCATCACCTTGAGTTTTTGAACATATTTTCTACGAAAATCTGTCGAAATTATTTCAGGGAGGAAATTGATCCGACCAGTGTAATCAATATCACTGGTCCACTGAATCTCTCCAGTCAGTTTAATGCAAATCGATATCTTAATGGTTCCCCGAATTTTGAAACTAAGATGCCACACGTGATCATGTCAAAATCACCTTCTTCCGAAGTCTCTCTTTATATAAACACCTGTGCGATCTTTAACTCAACTTTCAATTGTCCTTTTAGATGCTTTCTGCGTTCCTTGTTATTTTCATAACTAAGAAGTCTTATGGTCTGAATAAATAATAATCAGAAGGTGCCCAGCTTGGACTGTGACAGAGAGAATCAGGAAGTACCCCCAGTTTCAAATCCCTTGTTGTATTCATTATCACCTTTGTTGTTTCAGGAATTGGCGTTGTCTTGGTGAGCCAAATGCTTTTAGGCCGTGCTGTTTACCTTTACGTTTTGATAATCTTATCGTTTAATAGTAATTAGAATAACAGTCTTCTGCCTATTCTCCCCCCCCCAAAAAAAAACCAACCAATGAATATGACACTATACTCTTACAAATAAAATGGAAATATTTTTATCTGAAATAAATTTATGAAGGACAGAGAAAATTGGGAATTAAGGTTTGAATATTAAGTTTAAATATGGTAGATATTAAGATTTGAAAATACTAGATTTAGAAATAGGGAGGTTATAAATGTCTGAAATAAATAGCAGTTAAATGGAGACCAGAAGTAACAAGTTGTACAAAAAGGGTGAACTGAGAGTAAACAAATGAATATAGAACAAATGAAGTAAAAAGCAAATGAATATAAAACACCATTATGCCTGGCATTTGTGGATTATGAAAAGGCATTTGACTCCATACAGCATAAGGCAATGTTTCGGGCACTGGAAAGACAAGGCATTGATACCCCATATATTATGATTTTGAATAAAATATATGAGAGTGCTACTTCCTTTATTAGACTAGACAAAGACAGTAGGAAATTTAAAATTGAGAAAGGAGTTCAACAAGGAGACACAATATCTCCGAAGCTGTTTACTGCTGCCCTTGAGGAAGCTTTCAGAAGATTAGACTGGTCGCAGAAAGGAGTCAATGTGAACGGAGAGTACCTAAAGCATTTACGATTTGCAGATGACATTGTGGTCATAAGCCATGATCCCAAAGAATTAGAGGAAAATCTTAATCAGTTATGCACAGCTAGTAAGGATTTTGGACTAAAGATGAATATGGCTAAAACAAAAGTAATGATGAACAAGTATGCCACAGAAAGGGAAATAATGATTGAAGGAGCAGTAATTGAAAAGGTGGAGTCATATACTTATCTCGGACAAGTTATTAGCTGTAATAATGATAAATGGCTGGAAGTCAAGAGAAGAATAAATTTTGGATGGATAGCATTCAGGAAATATAGTCACATACTGAAGAGCAATATCCCAGTTTGTCTGAAACGTAAAATAATGAACCAATGTATACTCCCCGCCATGACTTATGGAAGTGAAACTTGGGCACTCACCAAAAGAATGGAAGAGAAGCTGAGAACTACACAGCGAAGAATGGAACGAATCATATTGGGAATCAGACTGTTAGATAAGAAGAGAAACACATGGATTAGGCAAACTCAAGTAAAGGACATTCTTATCAAAACTAAAGAACTAAAATGGTCTTGGGCAGAACACATAATTCGAAGACATGATGACAGATGGACTAAGAAAAATAACAGAATAGTATCCAAGAGGAGCTAGAAGAAAACCTGGAAGACAAAGGCAGAGATAGATATATGAAATTCATGAGTTTGTGGGTAGTAAATGGATGGCTAGTGCTCAAAACAGAAGGAACTGGAAAGTTGCTGGAGAGGCCTTCATCCTGCAGTGGATTGAAAATGGCTGATGATGAACCATGGCTGACCGTGAGCATCCCGCCAGCCGTGTCGTTTCAGATATGCTCTTAGTCTGCGCGGTAGCACAGTGATATCGTAACCTTCCTCCCCACACCGCGTTGAAAAGGCCTGGGTTCGAATCCCGTCGATGACGCGAGGAACTTTAATGGTTTTGTTTTCACTCCGTGGCTGTTAAAGGGGTCTCAGGCGTACATAGAAAGGTTTTCCCCCAGAAACTGGGGTTTTTTTCTTCCAGCAAAACAGACAAATCGACTATAGAACATATGCAATTAACAGACATAAGATACACAGCACAGAAGATGAATTTAATTATTCGGGTGGCCTAAAAATAATACTTTTTTTTTGGATATGCTCTGATCTAGTCGTCTGGCTATTACAGTTTAGCCTTTGTCAAACTCGCTGAAGTCCGCTGCCTTTCCCATCTAAAGAACAAGAGTGACACTGATGAACGGAGCTCAGTATCAGGTGTTTTTTATACCGTGTCCCTATCCGCGCACGCGCCGTAGTTCACCTCCGGTTGCTTCAATTTGCATGACGACTCGCTGGTCATAATGTTTCAGCTCATCGGTGTAGTTCCTGTGCGTAAATTACAAATTTGAATAATAAGAGATTGTAGAAAATGGTTATAGCGAAATTTATATAGATTGTTTATGGACCAGGGACACAAATATATATGGCAGAAAGAACCCATTGACCATAATGGCGTATAGGTAAATAGAAAGTGAAGAAGAGAAGGGGAACGAGCTGATAGAACCGGAAATCGAAATTACAGGAAAACCGGAAGGTACATGAAAAAAAATAATATATATATTTATAAGAGATAATATTAAAGAGTAAAAATGGAATAGGATATGGCAAATGCACTGAAGCGCCCAAAGCAGCAGCAATGGATGCAAATATCAGTACATGCATATTATGAAAATATGACAAATAAAAATACTGTACAGATGATGGTAGTACGAAACGTTCGGAAAGCCATAGGCCAAAAAGGAAGATAGCCGAAAATGTAGTAACCTTTAAAATAGAAATAACGGCAGCCTACATCAGATAGAGGCGGGAAATATTTTTGCAAAAATACTCCAAAACTGGGAAGAGAAGCAAATATGCAAGTAATAAAATTAAAATGATATCTGATGACAGCAAAATGAACATTGATACATGATTAAGTATTTCATCGGGGAACTACACCCAACCATGCATCAAAGGATTGCGTTTCTATACTTGCCAATAGCTATGCAAGAGACAATTTAAAAATGTAAACGAAACGGAAAGATATCTCTTACATAGTATGGACAAGGTAGTCCCTACGCAGTTTTTAAAAATGAAGAAACAAGTAAAAATTAGTAAAATGAAAATCTGGAAGTTAAACAATTATACCTAAAATGGCGACGAGAAAATACATGGTCAAACCGATAGCTGCGAACTGAGCAGTAACAAATAGGGACACATCTGTTAAATAATACAACTAACCCAAGAGAGAGCAATGAATAAACAGCTATGAAAAGAGAGCTATTTTATTATTACTCTTATATTATTTCTCCCTGATTGGGGGATTCCACTCCGTGACGGGTACTGCTACCAATCTCTGGGAGACGTATTGCTGCAAGGCTTGTTATGTAGTCTTTGGCACCATACCGGTGGGTGACACGATGACCGGGATGGTCAATACTTCTTGCATATGCCACATCTCCTTGACTTCATCTCAGGTTCGTGTACTTCCTAATTTTTTTCTCATGGGTTTACTGGACATTGCTAGTGTTTGGCACCGCATTGTCAATCAGGTAAGTAGCCTTTTCCATCTTGTCCACAAGGGTTATGTCCCGTCTGTTGTGCGGGATGGTATTATCCGTTATTGTGGTGCGGTCCCCGTACAGCTTGTGGGTTCGGGTCTTTAGTACTGCCTAGGGTTCGTACGTGTAGTATGGTACACTATCTTTGGGCAACTGCGATTTCCTCGCTAGCTTCTGATGTATTATCCTGGCTACCTGGTCGTGTCTATGAGTGTACTCAGTCTGGGTGATCATCTTGCAACCCGCGGTGTTGTCTTGGATCGTTTCTGAGGCCAGGTGGCATCGTCGACATGTGTCATCTGACATTCCAGGCTCCTTTGCAATGTATTTGCAAAGGAGTAAGCAGAAACTATTTTCTATAGTTTCTGTTGTTACCTGGACTTGGATGGCCAGCATGAATCCTTCAGTCTCGGGGAAGAGCGTCCCGCTTGTGAGCCATGCATTGGAAGCAGTGTTATCGATATGATCATGATGGAGGTCATTGTAGTGTCTGCCATGGAGTGTCTTCTTTGTCCATCTTTCTAACTTCGTTTCTTGTGCCGTCTGGGTGGGTGGGGGTTCCTCGCTTAGGTTGAGTGGGGTATACCACTATCTATCTTCCTTATGGCTTGGTGGAGTGGTGCTGTGTTGTTCTCGAAGTAATCCTTTAGGTTAACTATCGCTGTTTTCTGTTGCTCTATCAGGCCCTTTCCCTCTTTCAGAGCTATTGTTAGTCTCTTCACTGCTGACTTCGGGTGATCTGGGTGGTTGGCCCCAGTTGAAGTTATCTAGATTGTGGGTAGACAACGATAAGTTATATATATATATATATATATATATATATATATATATTTTTTATATCCCTTGCGTATCTTTAAATCCAGCTATGTACAGTTTTTTTTTTTTTTTTTTTTTGTGCCCATGTCATATTTGGTTTCTTTTATATTACACTTTTACATTAGAAATAACCGCAATCATCGGGGTAGATGAACATTGCAATGTTAATAAAATTATTAACATTTTTTACCGAGCTCACGTTATATAAGGAGCTGGGTATATTCTTGATATGTGCACGCCATACCCAAAAATTTCGTTGATTCATACATGTCCCTACTCTCCTTTTAATTTATTCATGTTGCCATAGTGCTCAAAATAAACTTATTCGATGCCATAAAACGCAGTATATGCAAAATTATATAAAATATAAGATAAATAATTCCGAAACTGTTAGAGAAAATATGTTTAAAATATATCTCTACATTGAATTTAAACATAAGCGTTACATAAACGAAACAAACGTTTATTCTGTTTGTCTATTTGTCTTATGAAGTGCTACAAGCAAAGGCAATATGGATACAAAGCTGGATTACTGCGTGTCTGTCTGAGCAGTGTTTTTTTTTTTTTTTTACAGCGGGCAAGTTTTGTTGAGACACACTGTATATGTTTTTGAATTTAGCATTAAGTAGTATGACAGGAATAAAAATGAGAAGTAAATCTTGGAAATTAGAAGTGAAAACAATTTTCCTTATCTTAACCTTCCTTAAAGGGTTATACAAGGTGCTAAAATAAGTATTGGGGTGAGAGGGAATCAGTCGTTGAAATGGAGAGCAAATATCGCTTTTGTATTATCAAGACTAGGTTTATTTCTTCCTTCTTAAGAATCAGTTCATTATTAATTTGAGTAAAGGTTTCCGGAATAAAGCTTTCGGCTTGTTTGCGCTGTGTCCCACATATGCAGTACTTAATGATCCTCAATTCTGATGATTACATGCTGTGCAGGCCGATTAATCCAACAGGTTGACACATTCTGTTCATGCTGTGGCATAATTACGCGACACTGTTTACTCTGTAGTAGAAATTTCTCCGGAGTATTACCATAGCCATAGCACGCTTCGTTTCAGTACTGCAGTGAAAGGTAACTGCGTCGTTTCATGATACAGTTTGGACGCAGTAATTCGTCTTTTAGCAGCTATACGAGGGGAGGGGGTTCTGCCGTCTGTTGAGTGATATTGCTCACATAACTGCGTGACACTGTTTATTCTGATAGTGGCCTAATTAAGCAGTGCGGTCTACTCGTATTATATGCACTTCTTATTACACTTAAAGTTCAGTTTACACTGCTCTCAAAAAACCTTGGCTGTCAACAAGAACGTGGCTGCAAATATTGGTTTATTAAGCTTTGTTATCGTAGAGGCCATAGACTGTATGTTTTTAATGTTTATTTTATTATTATTATTTTCGTGTAAGGTAGATTAGATTTTCTATATAATAATGTAAATGCAACAAAATTCTACTACATATAATGTTAGGATGATTTTTAATATGTGAAGATTTGGGTTACTACTTTCTATAATAATAAATCAGTAAAATAAATCTTTACTAATTTATTATTACAGTATTTCTTTCTAGTTTCATTATAGTCGGGTTGCATTCCCAGATTTTTGCAGCGAATATTTGCGCTACTGTTTTATATGAGTAGAAATATGGGAGTCAAAATACAGTACATGTATAAGTTCACACACTAGTGAGGCATTCACGAAAAAATATAATTGATAGAATGGGTTCATATTATGGAGAATTATTAATTTGAGAATTATACAAAAAAAAAAAAAATGTTCTAAACGTTAACACCACGAAAGTGATGGCACTAATGCTTGTAATAGAGGTACACCAGGGTTAAAGAAAGAATTGTAAGGTATGGTGTATTCAGCGTCGGCTCAAGCTTTCTTTGCGCCCTAGTCAAAAATTCTTAATGTGTCCTTCCGTATTTATTACTGATTTAAAAATTTATATAGAAGTATTCAGATAAGTTTGTTTTTTTTGCTATATTTTCCTTCTGTTTATAAATGTGATTCATTTTTATATCCGCTATCCAGTTTGGATTAATTTCTTAATTCAATCATTTGAAGGACTTTCCTCTGTAATATTGATTTGATGTTATGTATTAATTTTATATATTTAATAAAATAATAAAAAATAGGATTGAATTTAATGAACTTTAATTAATAATATCAATATCCTAATAGATATTGATATATGTGTCACTTATACATAAAATATATAATGGAATGAATGCAAATGAGGTTGCAGAGCAGTGATTACAGGAAAAAAAAAAAAAAAAAAAATATATATATATATATATATATATTTATAAATAATTTTGATAAAGTTATGCAGAAAACGACGTGGGTACAAAAATGTTACGAAGAATAATATTATCGGCTTCGACGTTAAATGTATGTAGTAAGATCAAATATAACCTATAAAATATAAATTAGTTAGTGTAGTTTGTAATTGGTTAGTATTGATTAGTTTGGCATTTAAAAGTATTTTAGTTTGGTATTTAAATATTTAAAAGTATTTTTAACTGATTCAGTAAAAACGTTGAGAGAAAATGTTTTTTTTTTCGATAAAAAAGTATTATGTTTGGTTGTTACATGAGTTTTTGTTGAAAAATTTACAAACAAATAAGAAGCTGTAAGATCTGAAAATCTTACAAAAATAAAATATTTTTTTTGACTTCTGAAGTTAGTTTTCCTTTTTGGATTCTTGCCGTTGGGAGAAATGTTAATAGCGTCAGTTTCTATAAACAAGAATTATCCAGTAAGGATTGTAAAACTTAAAAGGTAGGAAGAACGAAAAACAGAAAAATTAGCTTTGCATCCGTCAAAACAGAAAACTGACGGAAAATACTATAGCAAGCCCAGCAGGTGGTACGGCGCAACAAGTTTATGAGGGGTCACGCACCGGAAACGCATATGGCTAAACGCACGCACAAGCCTCTAAAAATAGACGCGATGGTCTCCAGTGACACATTTGTGGTTTGTCTGTAGTGCTTTTGAGACAAGCTGTGATGACCCAGAAGGAGTTGTTTTGATACATTCGGCCTACATGAAAGAGCTCAACGGATGTCAACAGGTAGGAAATAAAAAAGGAGAGGGGTATTGTGAATCACGTGCCACAGGGCTGGCTGACCTGCCAACAAATGAAAGGATAAAAATGAATATAGGAAGGAGGAGATTGGGAGAACCACTGTAGGAAGGCGTGACAAACTGAGAAGAAAAATTTGTGGATGGAGACGGACAGAGAGAGTGAGTCAGTGTCAGTGAGTTGGGCAGTAAGATGAGAGTGGGTCAGTGTCAGTGAGTTGGGCAGTAAGATGAGAGTGGGTCAGTGTCAGTGAGTTGGGCAGTAAGATGAGAGTGGGTCAGTGTCAGTGAGTTGGGCAGTAAGATGAGAGTGGGTCAGTGTCAGTGAGTGGGGCAGTAAGATGAGAGTTGGAGAAGAATAGAAAGGAATGAGTTCTTTTAGATAGAGTAGCCGGTGGAGAAAAGTGGCTAAGTTTTAATGTGTAGTCAGTATGAGGGGGAGATAAGCTTTAAGTGAACAGTTAAGTCATTAATCTAATAAGTTAGTGAGAGAGGCAGTCGAGTAAGTGGAAAGATGAAGTTGAGGTGCAGAAGTCGGTCAGACAGTCAGTCAAAAGTAGATTGAGTTTCGAAGTGAGAGATGAACACGTGCCATAGAAAAGAGGGAAAAGTTTTCAAGATCCTTAAAGTAGATGAGAAGGAGTCAACTCCATTATGAAGGAACGATATTGCCTGATATTCTGAGAGCAAGTACGCTGGAGCTGATGAAATCCGAAGCCGGACAAAAAGAGTACAGCCATTCTGATCAGATGAAATTAATGCGTCCATAAAGAAATAAAAAGGTACCCAGGAAGGAATCCAGTATCTTATATCGAACTCCCCCAGTGATTGTGAGATGCGACCCAGATAGAAAAGATCCCCTACTCGCTTAGAGAAGGATGTACCGTGAAGTCTGCCAAGTTATGTAAGTAAGTGATTAGTTTGCTTAAGTACTCTCAACATCACACCGACTATAGGCACTCGATAACCAATTTATCAGAACTTTTGATTGAACACATATGTATAAGTAGTACTTTATTGTAATGAATAAGTTAGTGAATGTTATGGACTGAAGGACATTACCCAGGGCAAGTCAATATACATATAGATAAATTTTGGAAGGGAATAGATATAAAATTTTTGATGTGATTGATACTTGTTAATATTTGGTTAAATAAGTGAATGACTAAGTATGAATTTTGGAAGGGGATAGACGGATGTCAGTAACCCCCAAATGTGCAAGTAGTTAATTGTAGAAATTTGATAGTATTGATTACCTAGATTAGAGAAGGTTGTAGGCTATAATCTGTTAGAAACCAGAGTAATGATTTATACTGAAATTAAGAGTATCGGAGCTTTATCAATTTGGAGTAGGAATTGTTTTGTAATGAAAGGAGAATGTTAATAGATTCTTTTGAAAGTTAATTGAACTCAGGAGTAAGGAAGTAGAAACATTTTGTTAGTTTAAAAGAGGAGATAGTTGATTATGATTTATGTAAAGGAAATAGCCCTCCTTGAGTTTACTCAATAGGCAAAATACCTTGCTCATATACATTCTGTTATAAGAAGATGAAATTAAATCTATTTGGTCATGAGTTTAATAAATTTCTTTTGTTTGATGTATCTATGTAAAAGTGTCCAATAAACTGTATTTTTATTATACAACATTTGTGTGTCTCTTTGTTATTCTGAGAAAAAGCCTATCCAAAGGGAATTAAACTCATCAAGGAGATTTTCCCCTAGAACTTGGAATTTTCTGAAGTGAAATAGTCAGATGCGCAAGTGGGGAGTTATTATAAAGGGGAGTTGTTAATAGGGGAAATAATAAATAATATATAAAATAACATTGTCATAAATACCCCCCCCCACAAAGCCATGTACTCACATCACAATAATAAGAAGCCATGCACTTAATCATAATAAGAATTTGAATTTGAAACTGTCTACAATTCTGCCCAGACACGATAGGAGGGAGTATATGATGAGAGCCCTGTCGATCAATTCGGCCCTGGAAAGATTGTGCAGGGCTCAAGGGGTAGAAATTTTTTCAGCCTGGTCTGTACTTGTTAACAGGAGAGACCACTTCTACAGGGATGGGATACACTTAAATAGAAAGGTCCAAGAATGTTTGCTGATGCTATCGAGGCAGTGTTAGGTGGGTCGGAAAACTGCTAGATTGGGTGGATACAAGGACTAATAGATTAACAGTAGCCACTGGCAGAGGAGAAAGTGATTCTTGCACTGCTTCCATTGGAATGAGCAGAAGCCTGGAAAATAAGATGCAGGATATTTCAGAGACTGCTGGGAATCATGGGGGTACAAGTAAACACATGGGTTGTGTTAGGGTGGCTAAGAGAAAGGGCAGGTGCATGTATATTTGCGTGTACACCAATGCTAGCAGTTTAGTAAATAAATTTGATGAATTTGAGGTATTACTCAAAACATCAAAGGCAGATATTGTTGCGATTTCAGAGACGTGGTGTCACACAGATATAAGGAATGCAGAACTGGAATTTGGGGAGTACAACGTCTACAGAAAGGATAAACAGGATAGGAAGGGAGGAGGGGTTATGCTATTAGTTAAGAAACACATAAAATCCAAGGAAGTGAAGCCAGTCGACATCGCTGCACAGTGCTGTGTCGAGTCAGTTTGGTGTGACATGAGCATTGGGAGATCAAAATTGAGAGTAGGAGTGGGTTATAGGCCTAATGACTCTGATGAGTGTAATAAGAAACTGTACAGAGAAATAGAGTGGGCCAGTAAATCAGAGAGTCTTATAATGGGGGATTTTAATTTCCCAGATATTGACTGGAATTTGGGGGCTGGTCACTCACACACTAGCAAGGCTTTTGTGGATTTATTGGATGCTTGTTTTCTACATCGGCATGTTCGGGAGGCAACTAGAGGGAGTAATACTCTTGATTTGATTATCAGTAGTGATTCTTCATGCATTAAGAATCTGCAGATAAATGAACCACTAGGTGGCAGTGATCACAGTGTTCTGAAGTGGGAGTTACTCAAAGAGGTAACTACCATTAGGGGTAAAAGGAAGGGGTATTACTTTCGTAAAGGCGACTACGATGGACTGAGACAGTATTTAAATTCTATACAGTGGGACCAACTGATGATGTTACCAACAGCAAATTCAAAATGGGAAGCATTCAAAGAACTTATCTTGGAAGCTACTAGGCTTTACATACCAACTAAGAAATATTGTTCAAGGTTTAGGCCAAAATGGATGTCAGATGACCTAATGAGGCATATGGCAGAGAAGAAAAATGCATGGGATACATACAAATTAACACATGACACAGAAGCCTATGATAGATACAAGTTGATATGCAACCAAGTTACAAAGGAGGTTAGGCAGGCGAAGGCAGATTACGAGAAATCCTTGGCAAGGGATGCAAAGAAAAACAGCAAAGAGTTCTTTACTTATGTAAACTCTAGAAGGAAGGGGATGAATCAGATTGGTCCACTTGATATTGATGGGTCAAGTGTTGATGATCCTGCTCAGGTAGCTAACAAACTAAATGAATATTTTGCATCGACATTCACACATGAGGAGTTATTCAGCAAGGGGAATGCCAGAGGTGTATTCAACTCTAGCAGTAAGCTACAGAATCTTGAAATAACTGGGAGTAAAGTGGAGGAGAAACTGTTGAAGATAAACACAAGAAAGGCACCCGGGGTGGATGGGATCTATCCAGTTATATTAAAGGAGGCAGCAAAGGAAGTAAGCAAACCCTTAGTCATAATTATGAGAGCTTCCTTGGACTCAGGGGAGGTACCCATAGACTGGAAATGTGCAAATGTGACCCCAATTCACAAAGGAGGATCAAAGGCTGACACAAGTAATTATAGACCTGTGAGCTTAACTTCTGTTCCAGGAAAATTAATGGAGGCACTGGTTAAAGAAGCACTGCAGGATCATTTAGACAAGACTTCAGTTATAGCTCTGACACAGCATGGTTTTGTTAAGGGGAAGTCTTGCCTGACCAACTTGATTGGATACTATGATGCAGTCACAAAAGAACTGGATGCAGGGAATAACTTTGATATTATATACTTGGATCTTAGAAAGGCTTTTGATACTGTTGCACATGGAAGACTGCTGCACAAATTGGAGCAGTGTGGCATTGGAGGCAAATTGCTGCTATGGATAAAGGGGTGGTTGAGGGGAGAAGACAGAGAGTGGTAATCAATAGACACTGCTCATCGTGGACTAATGTTATTAGTTGAGTCCCTCAGGGTTCAGTATTGAGTCCTTTATTGTTTTCTGTATTTATAAATGATGTTGATGATGGTATATCAAGCTTAATGTCCAAGTTTGCAGACGATACGAAGGTTGGCAGGGTTGTCAAGGACACTACTGATGCTATGCTGCTGCATCAGGATCTGGAAACGTTGAGCAGATGGGCTGAGAGGTGGCAAATGAAGTTTAACATTGACAAATGTAAAGTACTACATATGGGAAACAGCAACCCCAGAGCAACGTATCAACTCTGTGGTACTACACTGGCAGTGGTAGAGAATGAAAGGGACCTGGGGGTGGTTGTGCAGGCAGATATGAAGTTCTCTGAGCAGTGCAGACGGACTGCAAGAGTAGCTCATGTTGTATTGTCAATGATATATAGGAATTTTTCTAGCAGGGAAAAGGATGTAGAGGTGCTGGAACGAGTACAAAGAAGGGCAACAAGATTAGTGAATGGAACAAAGGTGTGCTCTTATGAAGAAAGGCTTAAGTTTTGCGAATTACAGTGTATGGAGACTAGGCACCAGCGAGGTGATCTGATAGAAGTGTACAAAGCCTTGAATGGTTTGAGCATGCTCAATGCTGATGGGATTCTTCCTCTTGCTCAGAATAATCACCTGAGAGGGCATAAATTCAAATTGAGGAAAGACAGATGTAGGATAGATGTGCGGACATTTGCCTTTAGCCAGCGGGTGGTTGGTAGGTGAAACAGACTTCCATCCTCTGTCGTGGAAGTTGATAGCCTAAAAAAGTTTAAGGCTCAGCTGGACAGGTATTTCGAACGGACAGAGGGGTGAAGTGGAAGTGGTTATTTTTTATTTATTTATTTTACTTTATTTTTTTTTGGTTGATGCTGCATAAGCTTGCTTTCTTACATCAAATGCCTCTACGAATGCTAAAGAAACCGTGTACTTATATTATCTAATGAACATTAAACAATAAAAATCTGCTCAGTAAAGAACACTGTTCTCTATTCTGCTTCATCCATAGAACTGTCAAAGATTGTTTACCAATAACCTTCACTTCCCTTTTCTCCTCACAATTCCTATAGATCCAGAATAAGGAACTTTCTTTTAATAGGTTTCATTTCACTCAGGTTTAAAGATTGTGATCTTTCGGCATTTAAATACCTTGAATTCGTCTTTATGAACTTAAAACAAAGTCAAATCTAATTTTTTGTAGCTTTCTGCCTTTTTTTCTTTCTTCGCACTACAGCGATAAAAACTTCATTCACAAGAGAAATCACATTTTGTGTTTACTTTAATCAATACTTTGTAACTGAAAAATAAAATGCAAATAGTGATATTTTGTTTCTGAATACTCGTTTAAGTATTATTCAGAGAATTATCCTTATAATATATGTCCTTCCAGGTGCCCTCTCGGCCTCCAGTGTCCCTGCGCCCTAGGCTGTCGCCTGGTTCGCCTATACCTCTGGCTGGCCCTGGGTGTATTTTCATGGTCTATGGCAGTACTGCCTAACCTTTTTTAACACCTCAGCCTCGCTTCAAATTTATAAATTTTCGGGTGTGCCATATATCAAATGAATGCGCCGCAATATATTTTACTTGCAAAGTGTAGAAATCAGGCAATGTATAAAATTCTTATGCATTTTATACACTGCCCGGCAGTTTTTGTCAAAGTATAGAAATTTAAGCAATGTATTAATGAGAAAATCCTGTAACTTTTAATATTTGATGACAAAATATTAATGAAAAATACGTACGTACTGTTGTTTATTGTCATCATATTAATGGACAAGAATATTTTAAAGGATTGTGTTATAGAATTAAAATGATTACATTAATAATAACAAAAGTACATAATAACTTGCAACATGTTTACTTATTGCAGAATTAGAATGGAATTTGGAGCTGCAAAGTACCTTCCTTTTTAACACAGAAACATTTTTTTGGTTTGACACTTACTTTTGCATGTGCACTTCATAAATCCCTGTCCAATCCCTGTTAATTGAGAAGCTGTTGAGAATGCTGCTGATCTGAGAGGTGCAGATAAGAGTCATCCGCTAAATATTTAGGCTGCTAGGAATTAATTAATGAATAGAGTGCTCATAAAACAACTCTTTTCCCAATCTGGCGGATAAACAAAATATCCGCCAACGAAACAAATAACAGCGTAGGAAATCTGTGAAAACTGCCAATGTATAGAACGTTGAGGAACTGTACACGATACTTCATTTCTTACTTTGCCGGTAATATATGTATTAAATTTGAAATTTTCAGTGGTTCTGCAGATTCCACTGCAGAAAAGGCCTTGCCTCGAAGAACTATGTTTTTAATGAACTACCTGTGATATCACGTGGGATGTTAGGAACAGGGCACAGTACAGCTAGATGAAAGTTTAAATTTACCCCAATGGGCTCATGTTTGTCTGTAGTGGTAACATTTATGTTAATCTTTTTCTGATGAAATACAACTGAAATCTGGTGAATGACTTTCAGACATATATTATTATAATGGTTTAATATTTCACCAAAGAGTGCATAACTGCTCTAATATTGGTTGTTGTTTTTGTGGGGTTTTAGGAGCAACAGCAAATAAGGCTGTACTGCTCCATGTATACTGTCTTTAAATTGCGTGTGTCTGTGGTTTATTTTCTGTTAAACGATTGCGGTTGTGTACGGGGACACAACCGCAATCGTTTAAGTTGTGAATCTATCTGTGTTATTAGAGGAAGGGTAAGATGAAAAGGAATAAAGTCTTGGTGGTTATAAGTGAAGTATAATTTTATTTATCAAAGGCCGATGATAGGAAAAGTAAGATACATATGGCATAGTATTTACGTCGATGTTTCTTACAAAGGTTGAAGCTGTACAAGTGTTTCCCAGAGTAGTGGTTGATGTAGAAATGTACTTCAAGTTGAACAATTGAATTTTTCTTTCAAATGATATACGTTTCTTACATTTCTGTTCATATTTCCTTTGCAATTTTTGAAAATTGCAAAGGAAATATGAAAATTTTCTTCAACTCACCGCACTTATCGGCTTATAACTTTACAAATTTTATTTTATCGGTTATTATTGCTAAATAATATTGTAGATCCTGTTATTCTCTACGAATCGGCACCAATTTCAACGTCATATCTCATCACAATTCAAAGTTACACTGCCCAAACGCCGCGCGGCTTCGCCATTTTCAGTGTTCACGCGGAAGCGCAACCCCCCCCCCCTCACCGCTGCACACTCTCACTATCCACTACCCACCATGTTAGGTACGGACATAAACCCTCGTTCCAACGAAATTTAAATCATTAGATTATAATTTATAGTTTACGAGATATAAATGCGACAAATCTTGCCATTTTTTTGGTCGCTAGAGTTTTTGTAGAGACCCCCGTTATACCTGACCGAATTTAAAGATGTATTCACGTCAAAAAACCATGCTACCCGCGCCTCCGAACCAACGAACAGCCATGTTTATGAAAAAGATCCATAAAAATTCCTCACATCATCGATGAACTTGAATTCAGGTCTTTCCCACCCGGTGTGGGGAGGAATCTAATATTGGAATTTTTACAGTGTATATTGCTGTATTATATTATACACTGTGCTGCCACTTTATTAAGTACGCCCCTGCTGTGCACATAAATGGTTTGTCCCACAACGCTGCAAGTCACATGACCACAGTTGTGGCTATGAATGCAGCAGAACAACCTTTCTAGTATCAGTTAAGCGTACAAACCGCAGCAAGAATGGGGAAAAGGAGTGATCTAACGGACTTCGAACGTGGCATGGTGGTAGGTGCAAGACGTGTTAGACAAAGAATCTCTGAAACGGCAGTTCTCCTGAACTTTTCAGGCACCACAGTTTCAAGGGTGTATCGAGAATGATGCAACGAACAGAAAACATCCTCTCAACGGCACCCTCTTGTTCAATCCATGCCTAGACGAATTCAGGCTGTTTTGAAAGCTAAAGTAGGCTCAACACGCTACTAGGTTGGTGTACCTAATAAAGTGGCAGCACAGTGTATAACTAAATTAAAATTATACGATATAAGATCATCAGAAAAATTCTCTCTAGTTTGCATTTCGAGTATTTACATGTTTAGCTTACTGTAATTAATTTGCTATGGCAGAGTTCGTAAAACTTGATAATGTGTTACTCTTCTGCTGTAGCATTTAGTGGAAAATTCTATAAGCATTTGGAAGTAAAAATGAAATAGCATACACTGAGTAGCGTATATTTTGATTGCGTGAAAAATATTTAACATGTTGTTGCTGTAGTAAGAAAAATTGGGGTGGGTTGTGTAAGGGACAACCGCAATCGTTTAAGGCGTGAATCCGTCTTTGTGTTATTAGACGAAGGGTAAGATGTGAATAAATAAAGTCTTGGTGGTTATAAGTGAAGTATAATTTTATTCAAAGGCCGATGATAGAAGTAGGATACATATGGCATAATATTTACATCGATGTTTCTTACAAAGATTAAAGCTATGCAAGTGTTGTCCAGAGTAGTGGACGATGTAGAATGTACTTTAAGTTGAACTCACGTGGAACTTTTGAATTTTATTTTTTTTCCAATGATATACGTTTCTTACATTTCTGTTCATATTTCCTTTGCAATTTTTCCGACATTATGAAAATTTTCTTCAACTTAGCACACTTATCAGCTTATAACTCTTACAAATTTTATTTTATCGGTCATTATTGCTATATAATATTGTAAATCCTGTTATTCCCTGCAAATCGACACCAATTTCAACGTCCTATCTCTTCGCAATCCAAAGTTACACTGCCCAAATGCCGCGCGGCGTTGCCATTTTCAATATTCACGCGCAAGCGCTACATCGATGTACCTAACCCCCTCACCGCTGCACACCCTCACTATCCACCACCCACCATTTTAGATACGGACATAAACCCTCCATCCAACAAAATTTAAATCATTAGATTATCATTTATAGTTTACGAGATATAAGGGCTAGAAATCTTGCCATATTTTTTGGTCGCTAGAGTTTTCGTAGAGACCCTCCACGGACCGAATTTAAAGACGTATTCACGTCAAAAACATAGGCGGTTCAGAGTCAGTCGAGCCATAGTATGAATATGAGATGGATTGGCCTACAGAATGACCATTAACTTCCTGTTTTATTTTTCTCTTTACTGTAATGTCATTAAGGCATAGCGTGAGCTTCAAGTACTTTACATCAGAGAATATTCGAGCAGATCAGCAATTCATGGATTGGTTAAAAGTTTTGAAGAGACTGATGAATTTTAAGATGGGAGTTCTGCAGAAAACAGCGCATAATGAAGCAATTACAGAACTGAGGGGTGTTTACACAGAAATTAGTAAGCAGCTAGAAAACGTTATTTAAAACAAACATCCATTAAAACATTGTTAAATAGTAAAACATGTTTTTGTACACATTTCAGATACAAATCTCTGAAAGTTGAGAGCAGTGACTCAATTTCTGCGGTCATTTTGGTAATTTCTGGAACACGGTCTCAGGGCCGCTGCAAGTGGGTAGGGGTGGTAAGCGTCCCTTACGGGCGGCAGTTCAAGAGGGCGCAGAAATTTTTTTCGATATTGTATTCTGATTGGTTAACGCTTATCATTATTCAACATTTAGGGCGTCAGATTGTATTTTGCTTACTGGCGGAACATAGGAAACCAGCGCTACTGCACAGTCTAATAGTTGTTCATTATATTTGGTTCACCAATGGAGCACCCTTCCAACTAAACAAATACCTCAGTAAACAGAATATTCGTGCTTGTGACACTTAATGTCCCACGTATGTAGTCATGGAAACGCCTTTGCAAACAAACAAATTTACAGTGCTCTGTATCATTTCTTGCATTTCATGGAAACACTGCGAATGCTGACCATTATCTGCAAGTCATTTAAAACCATTAACTCAATTTTTCAAACTTTGGAAGTTAATATGAAACAAATATTTTTAAAGATCCGTAGAGGAATTTTGATTCTTAATGAACTTTGATATGCATTTCTTAAGGAGAGGACAATGCGTACAGAAATAATTCACAGTCGAATGAAGAATCAAAAATCGAAATTACAGCTGTCTCGAAGATCATCAATGGCCAACAATTATGGAAAATTTCTTTTAAAGATCTGTAAATGTTATTGGATACACAGGGATCATATATCGAAAATGTTTTCTAGTGAATAAAAAAAAAAATGGAAATTAAGTCTTTAATTTCTATTAAGTCCATTTGTCTTTAAGGGAAGGAATTAAAATTTTAAGGAAATTAAAGACTTAAGGAAATGCAATTAAAGATTATAAATTTTGCAATTACTCGGATTCATTCGCGAAAAAATGTATTTGTGGGATAGTAACGAAGTAAGAACACAGAACAAAACAGAATTAACTTATGTCCAATGTTTCAATCCCATTCAATGAATATAATGGCAAAGAGGACTATGACCTACATCCAGGTAACAATTATTACTCTCTTATATTGGAAACTGTTCCTAAGAAATCTGTGTTTCAATTAGTACAGATGTCACAAATTTTCCAAGTTAATCAATTCACGGTGATCTAATAAATAACGAGTTTCTCTACAGGTCAGCTGAACGACTGCCCATATATACTAATGAAAACAGGTGGGAATCTGATCACTGTTCCTGGGAATTTTTCTAGAATTTCTTTTTGCCCGGTATCGAGTGTCTCTCTAGGGCCGTGAGACAGCTTTGGGCACTCTCCTCCTTATAACTTTAAGTGTTTGTTATCTATTCATACTTATATTTGGTACGTGTATTCCTAAGAATCTGTCTATTAAGTGAAAACCGGAGATCCCCGTGTGGGAGGAACGATTTCATTGATTGAGAGTGATGAGATTAACTGAGGTTACTAAGGGAAATGGATGTTGTCCTTCCCTGCTCAGCACTTTATGCTTTGTACAAATATTGTCCTTTTTTTTTTTTTTTAAAGGCGATCGACTCATTACAAATATCTAATACCGGAACTTTCTAATTCTGAATGAACAACTTGTACTTACCCTCTGTGCCTTGATCAATCATGCCAGAACCATATTCAGGCTGCATGAAATCATCAAGAGGCGTGTTGAGCTCCATTGTCATCGGATAATTGTCGATCACTCGAAGTCACGAAACGATGAATCTATTAATCCGCGTACTTTGTCATTATGTGAGAATCACCTTCTCATTGCAGTAGGCCAACCAATAAGTCGTCCGCGTGCTCCTTTGCGTCTTGAGTAACACACATGGGGCAACCCTTCACATGCTACGAGATTGGAAGGAGTAGTAGCTTGATGCTCCGTATCGACAGAGTAGATACAGAAGAGCAGCGCCCTCTTTCGAAAGTAGAGCGGCATTGAAATTGTTTAACCATCTAGTCATTACATAAATTCTGCTAATTTTATTCCTTTGTATTCTTCATTAATCCTTGATGTTTCAGGTAAACAAATTATTTATCTCTGTGTGTCCGGTGTTTATTGGATAATTTCCCTTTCTTTCAGAAAACGCGTAGGTGACTACAAGACTACAACAATCAGTTACAATCTTGGTTTACTGGGAAATAGTAATTTTCATTAACATTTAGTGTTTGAAAGAGCAAAGGCTGGCCATTCTTGTTTCGAGTTTGGCTACGCTTGCATTAGGTGAAGTCAGCTAATACGTTGATTGAATTAAATTCATTTTGCATTTTCTTATAAGAAATATTTTGGAATCGCGGGATTTTATTTATAAATATCTTTGGTTTAAATTCATTTTTTATGTGTTATATGTATTCGTTTTAACTATATCATAATCTAACCATAACCGAGGAGCGCCCCACCTAACCATAACTGATTAGGTGGGGCGCTCCTCGCCCACGAAATAATGAATATGTGTTTACTCCTTCCCACCCAACCCCAATATGTAACTAAGAAGTGGTTAAACTGTTCGATGTAGATAGTTAAGTTCAAGTTCTGTGGACTAATAAATATCAATCTTATAATAATGAACTCGTCTGTGAATTCGTCTCTCTGTAAGAGGAAGCTATGATAGAAAAAGACGTAGAACTAAGTAAGAAGTTTGTAGAAGTTTTATATTATAGTCCATGCAATCGTTTAAAAATTATAAAACTTTATTTACATGTTTCGACCGTATGAGAGTTTGAAGGAATCCACATGATGCAATAAAAATGGAATGCACCTGTCCTCTATGAGCCCCGATGTTTTTGTAGGGATTGTTTACGTGTTGCGGCATAGGTGCTATCGTTATTTTGAAGGGCGCTGTCGCTAAGAGACTGGACATTCTTGCAGACTAGGTACATCCCATAATGATGATGGTGATGTTCCACCTGAAGACGGCAAGAAGATGGCACAGCCACACGGTGTAATTTGTGGACGAATGGCATTTAGTAGAGGTGGGCAAAATGAATAACCCCTGAGAGTTATATATGATAATCTTTGAGAGAATCCTGGCTGTTCTCTTGTACAAAACCAATCTGAGGCCTAGGAAACTCGGCATGTGTCCACAGCCCGTACTTTGAGGGGCCGGTAAATGGCATACAAAGTCAAAATCAGTGATATCCACTAGCGTAACGACGAGCATGGGCGCTCGTGTTCCTTATAAAATTTGCAAATAAAATATACTTTCAAATTACAATGTTGTAGCTTCTGGTCAAAATGTGTGCCGCCAATATGTTCAGATTTGCATATATTTCCTTAGAAATATAAGCAAGTCTTCGGCCTCCGTAGCCGAGTGGTCAGGTGCGAGAATTCAATAGCACACGGTCATTGAGTAGAAGAGTGTTCAAGATCCTGACTGCTAAATACGGTTAATGGAGACCTGCTAAAGGAGGTCTCCATCTTGCAATGGATTGAAAATGGCTGTAGATTTATTTATTTATATGCGAATTTATTTGCTTTACATTTTTTTATTGACCGTAATCCTAATTTTGGATTAGTGTTAATTTTTTTTTATTAGTAAAGTAGGGTGTAGGGAACCCTCAGAAAATATTTTGCCTAGTGCACAAATACTCCAAAGATAGGTCCTGCTCTTGCATCAGAGTCCGGCGCGAGTCCACTGTATTAAACCGTATCCCTGATGAGATAACGTTTCGCATACATCAGCCATTTACCTATAAATGTAAGATTATTATAAGATTATATTAAAGGATAATATTAGTATAAGATAATATTATTAAGTATAAAATTATTATACAGGGTGTCTCAAAAATACACGGCATAACTTTAGGAATGAGTTCCTCATATGTAGACAATAAAAATATTTTATATCAACATTGTTCCGGAAATGTTTGGTTTCCGAGTTTTGAAGGTCTGTCTATGACACTTAACTGTTCACATCACCTTATAGTAATTGTTCAAAATGTCCACCTCCTGCCTGAATACAGGCCTCACATCAACGTCTCATGGACTCGCGAAGACTATGCCAAATTCCTGGCATGTTTCGTATTGTCTCACAACCTGCCAAAATTGGATTGCGGAGAGTTTCCACATCAGCGACCGGAGTCGAATGCACCAATGACTTTAAATGGCCCCACAAGAAGAAATCTAGTGGATTTAAATCAGTGAGCATGGAGGCCAGGCAGTTGGTCCACCTTTACCTATCCACCGACCAGGAAACCTTCGATTCAGGTAATTGGGGGCTAGGTGGCTGAAATGTGCGGGAGCGCCATTATGCATGAAGTGTGCTTATTGACGAATGATCAGTGGCGTGTCGTCCAAGAAATCAGGCATGTTGTTTTCCAGAAAGTTTCTGTACGCCTGCCCTGTGAGTACCATATCCGCTTGCGCCTGGTTTGAGTACATGGTCGGAATGGAAAACCACCAGATTGTGTCAGTACCTTGTGATGAAGGAAATCACCTGCGGGAGATAAGACATTCCGGTTAATAACTCGGGAACCAAGCATTTCGGAACTATGTTGATTTAAAATATTTTTATTGTCTACATATGAGGAACTCATTCCTGAAGTTAGGCCGTGTACTAAGTACTATAGGTTTTGATACCTTTCGTGTTTGGGGTTTTCATAAAAAAAAAAAAAAACTTTTTTACCTTTTACTGCATATGGGTAGCAGTAACCTCAGAGTAATGTACCAACTGGGTGGTACTACACTCAGAATAGTGGAAAATGAAAAAGAAGTGGGGGTAATTGCGCAGTCAGATACGAAGTTCTTTGAGCAATTTCTATGAAGTTCTCCTGGCAGCCGGTTTGTAGACAGGCTGCCAAGACAGCTCATGGGTTTTTGTCAATGATATACAGGAATTTTGTTAGCAGGGATAAGGAGGTGATTGTCCCATTGTAGAAGCCTAAGGGAATGGTCAAGCCACATCTTGAGTACTGCATATAGGTTTGGAGGCCTCATATTAGAAGGATGTAGAGCTGCTGAAACGAGTGCAGAGAAGGGCAACGAGTTTGTTGAGGGAAACAAAGGGATGTTCTTACCAAGAAAGGTTTCAGGTCTGCAAATTGCAGCTTCTGGAGACTAGGCACCTACAAGGTAATCTGATTGAGGTGTTTAAGGCTTTGAATAGATTGAGCAAGTTCAATACTGATGGGATTTTTCCTCTTGCACAGACAACACATACGAGGGAGATTCAAATTGAGGAAGGACGGTTGCAGAATAGATGTGCGAAAATTTTCCTTTAGCCAGCAGGTGATTGATTGCGGAACAAACTTTCATCTGTTGTGGAAGTTTAATAGATTAAATAAATTCAAGAAAGAACCATAGGAACTATTGGTGGTAATGAATGGGTGAAATGTGAGGTGTCGGCCTTTTTTTTTTTTTTTTTTCTGTTGTTGATGCTGTATAAGCTTTCTTTCTTGCGTCATTTGCTACTGCTAATGCTAATTTCGCTTCCTGTTAGCTGCTATACACACACACACTACATGGGCATATCTAAGTAATACTACCAAGCTCTATTTACTGGCCTAACTTGCATCAAGTTGCAAGTTAGGCCAGTAAATATGTCCAATAGCAGAAACCATATATATATATATATATATATATATATATCCGATATTTCAAAGATAATTCAAAATAAAACAAAATTAAAACATAAGCCAGTAGTATGGCCAAAATGTAGAGCGAATATATATATATATATATATATATATATATATATATATAGAAAAATCTCATAACAGATACCAACACGTGCTTGGTTAGTCATGGACCAAGCTTCACCTCATGTGACCTTCTCCTGGGAAAGCAATTTTCTATTCAAGTTGTTCTACGTATCCAATTTCTAAAAATGCAGATCACTCAATCAATAAGTTAGATTTCTCGCCTTAAGTTTCGCCACTTCCCTGCGGGAAAAACACACCCGAGTAATCAGAAGCAAATTGTTTCCAAGAGTTCAATAGATTTTTGGACCGTTATCAGTGTACATGTTTGACATCTTTGTCCTCATTAATTGATAATTTTCAGGGAAATTGTTAATTCCGGTGTCTGAGAAAAGCAATGTAGAAAGCACCGTTGCGAAAGATAATATCCGAAGCAATTTATCAGGAGGCATGCAAATGACTGCTGAATATGCATCCTCGAATTCTGATACTAACTTGAAAATATATGTTAAGTCTTTCGACTTAATGTACGAGTACGTGTACGTTTGCGTTAAGTAAAAGAAGCAGAGCAGTATTGATAGGGCTACTCCAGAAAGAGACCATTAAAATATACTCTTCAATCATTACCAACTCAATTCTGGATTATTGTTTCAAGTTTATCGGCAGATAACTTAATCGTTAAGTTATTATAACTTAAGCCTAAATTATTGATAACTTCATCGTAATTGTTGCTAATTCAGTCCTTATAATTTTGTTTTTACACATAACAGGTACAAGTTACAGTGATAACCCACTTACAATAAGTTAGAGAAATTAGATAATGTTTAATACATCATTAACAACAACAGTAATATTTTAAATGAAATGTAAACATAAAATTTCATAAAACACAAAACTGATAATACTGAATCGCCAGAATATTATTATTATTATTATTATTATTATTATATATATTTATTCAATTTTCTGTTTGAATTCATTTGGTGGAACAAATGGATTATTTTTCGAATCTAATGAAGATTATTTTCCATGATTAGTCCTGTATTTTATATGAAACGTTTTAGGGGTTCTAGTGTTAAAGGGTGAAGCTTTTGACGAGATATAATGCTTGGTGTTTAAGCCAAAATTTTATACTTTGAGCCCCATTAAAATATTTCATAAATTTCACGCTCTTCTCCCAAGTTCTAGAACAAGTGCAAATAAACAGATGTTTATTTGCACTTGTTCAGTATATATTTCAATACATTTCATCTCAAAGAAATAAAATACGAATAATAGAAATAAAGTTAGGTGTTTAAGTATAAAAATACTTCTTACCTGGATTAGTTGGGTGGCTTGTCCATATATCGTTAAAAAATGTTTCACGAAAACAACAAGCGTTCCCTCCTCCCACAAAAAAACCCAAGTGTGCCCCGAGTGAGCGAGCTCTACACTTTGGGAACCTCTGGTTTAAGCTGTAATCGTTTATGATTTTGTGCATAAAATTTAATTCAAGTATCCGCCTTCTACCGAGGTAAGTTAAATTACATTTTGATAAATTTAAATTATGATTAGCTTATGACAGCCTCCTGGTTGATTATCTAATTTCATTAAGGATTTTTCTAATTAATATAATTGCAAGACCACACTGGACTAGAAAATTCTACTAGAGGTAAAACTAAAGCTACGAATAAAGTGCAAGTTCTTTGGGTGACTTGAATTATTTAAATTAGTCGAAAACGCTTTTATAAATCCGAGTTTTCTTTGTTTTTGATTAGCGTGTGTTATAATTTGAGAATTGATCCTATAATTATACCGATTTATTTCTTAATATGAAACTGTGTTACTTTTTTTTGTTTATATGTAGGTTGTTTAATTCAGTCCATTCATAAAAAGTATTCAATGTTGACTTTTCAGCACTTTTGTTGAGTGATTTTCAAAGATGTGTAAAACTTTACATCATCGGTATAAAACAGCTTTCAGGTTTTGGAATACTGGCATCATCATTTATATAAATATAAATGATGTCGCCAGTATTGTTCCTTAAAGGATCACATAAAGTTGATCCTTTAAGGAACTCCAGTTGGAAAAGGCAAGACTCGAGTACAAATACCATATCATTAATTTAAGGAGATTTGCTGTATTTCAATTTCTGTTTGATATTTAAATAAAAATAACAGAACTAAGTGTCCAACTGTTAATATCTTATTGGGCTGTTGTTGTAAGGTTTCATGCACATTAATGCCTTGGACTATGTTGGGCCATGGATATTATGTTTGTAAACTGCATGTGTTCTGTATTGATTTGCCTGTTTGTTGTACGAAAACTCGAATTTCCCTGAGAAGAAACTATGCAACCCTCTCCCGAGACGGACTAACTCAGTCACATTGTGAAAAAAGCCCATAAAGATTCTTTGCTTCATTATTGGAATTCGAACCCTGGCCTTTTCTACCGGGTGTGGGGAGCACGGTGCTTATATGCACTGTGCTATTCCTCCCCCAGAGGGCATCGTATTGGGTTCTTTGTGATTCTAATACTTTTTCCGATAACTATCGCTCTTCTGTGAGTGACGTATTAGGGCCTAAATCATGTTCTTTTTATAAGAATGTATCATTTTCTGGTAATTATTTAAATCTATGATATTAAAGTTGTTTAAATCATTTTCTTAATTAAAGTGAATTACGTTAGATTAAGCAAAAAAGGAAATAGTTCGGCATTATTACATAAGAGCGACCATCAGCTCTTACAACTTCGTAAATCAGCCAGTATGAGAAGTAGTACGAGTTTCCAGTCTAACACCAATGAGCCTGGGTAATCTGTCAGCAAGGAGATTGTGATTGACATAGGCCTGTTGTAGTAGAGTAGTTAACTCAGAGGGTACAGTACTGACATTTGAGTACTACTGTCTTTCTACAATCCCTTGACTGTTAAATGCGCAACTTCTTTATTCTCTATCTTGTGTACCTCACAGGACCTATGGAATTCTGTTGGACACGAAAGGACAAAAAGGTCCAGCGAATAACTTCTCCGTCATTACAAATTCATCTCCTCTTTCTCCGTTTTTACAAATTCATCTCCTTTTTTTTTGTTTAAAAAAAATTAAGACAACCCAGTTTGTATCGTCTTCATTCTTCAGATTTGTGTCTCAATGCGAACAATAAATTGATATTAATAATAATAATAATAATAATAATAATTTTCTCATTATCCTAAGTCAAAACTCCAAGAAAGTTGAGGGGAAGGGAAACAAAAAAAGATTTTCCTGCATTGCTGATGTTAAAAAGAAAACGGCAGGTTAGAAAAGTTGTCAAATATTTTCAGCAGATAGCATCGTTAGCTAAAATGCTTAATTTCAATTAAGCATAATTTCACTGTGAAGAAGATAAAATTCACTGATGTATACCACTGAAGGTACGCCTATTGTAAAATTTGGCGCATTACTTATAAGTAATCTATTTAACTTACTCAGTCGCACATGTGAATATTCGCTCAGACACTTAATCTCTCCGAACTAACGCTCTAGCAATTAGTGCTTTAGCCAAATGCATAGCAATGATAATAACTAGCTGTAATTTTGTATTCTAGATTGATCACTCGAAGGTAAGCGTTGTTCATCTCCAGAAGGTGCAAAGAGAGTAACGCACTAATGAATCGTCTTGCAACATTCCTGTAAACCCTTCTCTCAGAGTGGACGGACAGTATTAATAAGGAAACACGATAGTTTTAAGTACTCCTAATAAGCTTTAGGGAGTCCACGTGTAACAGTTGTATGTATTAAGAAGGGAGGCTTCACCGTGCCCTCGATAAAATCAACGACGCCCAGCAAACGTTTTCCATTTAACAGCCGCATCACGTCTTGCGTTGACACAATCTTCTGCTTAGATCGTGGGTATAGCTTAGCTTAATTTGCTGCTTAGTTGAACACAGATCTGATGACTGCAGTTTACAAATGGATAAGGTCAATGAAACCACACGTGGAGCTTGCAATCGTTTGTTTTCTTAGGAAAGAACTTGCTGATGTGTTTCACTACTTCTCTACAAATCTGACAAGTTGTAAGTTTATGTTTCATTTTGTAAGGTCTTTTTCCCTCCCATTTTCTGAACTTACCGGAAGACGACTGTCGGTATTTTTTAAGTTGAATCCCGTCGATGATTCGAGAACTGGAGAAGGATTGTTTTCTTTTTTAATGAAAACCCTAAATACGAGAGATAATAGGACCTATAGCACTTAGTACCGTGATAAATAAAAAAAAAAAAAGATAAAGAAGATACTTGATGGCATTAGACTTGAATTTCTTGGATTTTAGTTATCCGGATATACGTATGAAGGGAGGGTGTTCAAGAAAACAGAAGTAGAATGAATAAATGAGGAAGAAGAAAAGTTGTTTCTATAGGTTTTAAAGCAAACAGTAAAAGGATGCTGACTGGTTGCGGCACGTGTTCTGACTAGTTTGGAAAAGAGAGAGAGAGAGAGAGAGCGGAAGTATAGAAGCCAATTCAGAAGAACAGTGCCCGTGAAAGTATCTGTAGAAAAGGCATGCAACAGAAATAGAACGTCTATGAGACAGACAGGAGAGACTTGGTTAGAAATGTCATTAATTAACCTAACTGCCCTATTTTGAATGGAATCTAGAAGCATGAGAGAGGTTTTCCGGGCACTGCGCCAGATGTGGGAACAGTGTTCCATGGTAGGGAGGATTTGCGATTTGTACAACGTGAACAGCTATTTGAAAGAAAAGTAACGCCGAGAGCGAAAGAGAAAACCCAGATTTTTAGATGCAGAAGAAGTACTATTTGTAATTTGCTTATGCCAAGAGACATTAGTAGTCAGGGTATTCTCCAATAGAGATATATAATCTTGCATACAGATCGAAGTGCCATCGAAGATAAGCATAGGAGCAGAAGAATCCTTTTTGCGAGATATGAGACAGGACTGAGTTTTAGAAGGATTGAAATCGACTAAGTTATTTTTGTCCCATTGGAGAAAATTACCTGAAGATCAGCATTTAAGGAATTAGTAGTGGATATTCGAGAAGTTGAAACTGTTTGTACAGGGAAAGGTTTCTCTAACTGGAAATTGGAATGCAATGTGCTATCATCAGCAACAGTTTGGATAAGATTTCCTGACAATGGAAGAAGGTCGTGAAACTATAAACTTAGGGAAACACCGGCATTACTGGAGAAGTTAGAAGACAGAGAACCATCTTCCATTATCCGAAGTGAGCAGAGAGAGAGAGAGAGAGAGAGAGAGAGAGAGAGAGAGAGAGAGAGAGAGAGAGAGAGAGAGAAAGAAAACTGGATACATCATTACAAAATATCACCAGTGGATTAACGCTGAGGGAATCCACACTGGCGATCGTTAATCAGACGGAAGGTTTGTAGATAGTTTAGAAGTTGGCGATTAGTTTACATCTCCATTACTTTGGAAAGAATAGCATTAAGTACAATGCGATGACAAGTGGATGGGCGGGATTTGTCACCCTTTTTAGGAACTGGTTGGATATGAGCAAATTCCAAGCAGAAAGGGGAAAACACCTTTGGAATGAGAAAGTGCAAAAGAGCGACAAAAAACAGAAGTAAACTCAAGAGCACAGGTTTTCAGACAGATGTAGAAGTAGTAGTAGTAGTAGTGGCACATGATGCAAGAAAGAAAGTGTAGGAGCTTATGCAGCATCAGCCAAAAAAAAAAATCACACCATTCCCTCCAAATGCCTGTCCAGTTCCTCCTTAAATTTATTTAACCTATCAACTTCTACAACGACAGATGGAAGTTTGTTCCAGCAATTAACCACCCGCTGGCTAAAGGCAAATTTCCGCACATCTATTCTACATCTGTCCTTTCTTAATTTGAACTTATGTCCCCGTAGGTTGGTAATCTGAACAAGTGGAAGGATCCCATCAGAATTCAGCGTGCTCAACCCATTCAAGGCCTTATAGACCTCAATCAGATCACCGCGCAGGTGCCTAGTCTCCAGCCACTGCAATTTGCAGAACTTAAGCCTCTCTTGGTAAGAGAATCCCTTCATTCCCCTCACCAATCGTGTTGCTCTTCTCTGTACACGCTCAAGCAAATCTACATCCTTCCTAAAATGAGGCCTCCAGACCTGTACGCAGTACTCAAGGCGTGGCCTGACCATTGCCTTATACAGAGGGACAATCACCTCCTTTTCCCTGCTAGCAAAATTCCTATATATCATTGACAAAACCCCATGACCCGCCCTAGCAGCCTGTCTGCACTGCTCAGAAAACTTCATATCTGACTGCACAATTACTCCCAGGTCTTTTTCATTTTCTACCACCTTAAGTGTAGTACCACACAGTTGTTACGTTTCTCTGGGGTTACTTCTACCCATATGCAGTACTTTGCATTTGTCAAGGTTGAACTTCAGTTGCCACTTCTTAGCCCATCTGCCCAAATTATCTAGATCCTGTTGCAGTAGCACACTGAAATTACTGTCATTAACAACCCTGCCAACCTTTGTGTCATCTGCAAACTTCGACATTAAGCCTGATATACCTTCATCAATATCATTGATAAATACACAAAACAACAGTGGACCCAACACCGAACCCTGTGGGACTCCACTAATAACATTAGTCCACGAAGAGCAGCACCCATTGATTACCACCCTCTGTCTTCTCCCACTTAACCATCCTTTTATCCATTGTAGCAACTTACCCTTAATACCATTCTTCTCCAATTTGTACAATAGTCTTCCATGCGCAACAGTGTCAAAAGCTTTCCTGAAATCCAAGTATATGATATCAAAATTATTTTTTGCATCCAGTTCCTTTGTGACCACATCATAATAACCAATCAAATTTGTCAGACAAGACTTTCCCTTAACAAATCCATGCTGTGTTTGAATTATTGCTGCAGTCTTGTCTAGATGATCCTGCAATGCATCTTTAACCAGCGACTCCATTATTTTACCCGGAACAGAAGTTAAACTAACTGGTCTGTAATTACTCGTGTCACCCTTCGATCCACCTTTGTGAATTGGGGACACATTTGCACATCTCCAGTCAGTGGGAACCTCCCCTGAGTCCAAGGATGCTCTCATAATTATGGCTAAGGGTTTGCTTAGTTGCTTTGCCGCCTCCTTTAAAATAACTGGATAGATCCCATCCACCCCAGGTGCCTTTCATAAGAAAGGCACCTGGGGTTTAACTTCAACAATTTCCCCTCCACTTTGCTCTCAGTTATTACAAAATCATTAAGCACACTGCTACAATTTGATAACCTTCTTCCATTTTCAAATTGTAATAATTCCTCACGTGTGAATGTAGATGCAAAATACTCATTCAGTTTGTTTGCTATCTGAGCAGGATCATCAACAGTCGAACCATCGATGTCAAGTGGACCAATCATATTCATCCCCTTCCTTTTAGAGTTTATATAAGTAAAGAAATCCTTGCTGTTTTTCTTAGCATCTTTTGCCAAAGATTTCTCGTAATCCGCCTTTGCCTGCCGAACTTCCTTTGCGACCTGATTACAGACTAGCTTATATCTGCCACAGGCTTCTGCGTCACCTGATAATTTATATGCATCCCATGCATTTTTCTTCTCTGTCACGAGTCTCATTAGTTCATTTGATAACCATTTAGGCCTAAACCTTGAACGATATTTCTTAATCGGTATATAAAGTCTAGTCGCTTCCACGATTAATTTTTGAATGCTTCCCACTTAGAATTTACTGTTTGTAACATCGTCAGTTGATCCCACTGTACAGAATTTAAAAACTGTCTGAGACCACTGTACTCCCCTTTACGGAAGCAAAAACCCTTTCCTTTACCCCTGACGGTAGTTACCTCTTTGAGTAAATCCCACTTCAGCACACTGTGATCACTGCCACCTAGTGGTTCCTTTATCTGCAAATTCTTAATACACGAGTGATCACTGCTGATAACCAGATCAAGAGTATTACTCTCTCTGGTTGCCTCTCGAATATGCTGGTGCAGAAAACAATCATCCAATAACTCCACAAAAGTCTGACTAGTGTGTGAGTGAATACCATCAGGACCTGGAGCTTTCTTAGCTTCAAGGCTGTTCAAATTCCTTGTGACGTTGTTTAGAGGGAAGATCACTGGGGTGTATTGGGAATGGTAGGAGGTCGTTTACCAAGATGATCAATACACGAAAAGGAAAGTTGTATGTCAGCTTTATTTTTTGGCTGAAACAGCAACACAACCATCTGGTTTTAACAGATGTGGGAACGGAGATTGGTGAAAGTTAAAGTCGATAGGTTTAGCAAGAGACCAGAATGATGAACTACAATTTGGAGAAGCAAGTTTTCTACCTTTAGCTTGTTTGGAATGATTAATAACTGCTTTGCAATTGTTCCGAGCTTTGGTATAGGCAGAAAATGATCCTGGAGATTTCGATATAAACCAACTGCGATATGCAAAATGCTTATCTTGAACAGGCTTAGCACATTTATTAGAAAACCAAAGTTTAGATAGAGGACATGATTTTAAGATGGGGTGTCGAATAAACTATTTCATCCCTACAAGAATAAATTCTCTGAAACGATCTCAGCAAGCGTTGACATCAGGCAATTTTAAACCGTAATCCGACCAAGAAAAAAAAGAAAAGAAATCTTGAAAATCATCTCATTTTCCATTCTTGTAATGCAAACAACACGAGGGTGAGAATGGCCAAGAGAGAGAGAAAGGCTCCAGTGGAGAAGAACCATGACAAAGTTGTGATCTCAGGTGCCTTTAGAACCATTCACACCGGCCATTTACTTAGAAGGGCTGTTTGTGAGAAAACGATCAAACATGTTGGATGTGTGGTTAGACTTGTCTGGTATTCTGGTAGGTAAATGAACAATCTGTGCGCGGTCATTAACAATTGCAAAAGACTCAGCGTCTCCACCAGCTGGGTCCGTGTGACTAGAGAACGGAAGCCAGTTGAAGTTATGAACATTAAAATCACATAGAGGCGGTCCACTCCTGTATGCTGGGTGCTGTATTTTAAGACTTGCACTTGGGGGTTATACCCAGGGTTACTAATAGTCCTACTATCGTGAAGGTGCAAGCAGAGATTTGGCGGTCACAGACTGACCGGACCTCGCCGAAATTAGGTCCATCTGACTTGAGTGTCAACCGAATATCAGTTACATCAGGGTTTTAGACTCCCAGGTAATCTGAATTTTCTCAGTCCATCGGATTTATTTGAAAATAAAACTTCTGCTGAACTGCCAAATCACATTTAGGAATGTTTAATAAAAGCATCATACAAGTCAACGGACAAGAAGAGAACTGTAGTAGACCTTGTTCTTGGTGATCTGATGAGCTGTCTAATTTAAGAAGACAAGTACATGCGGCTCGGCGAAGATACCAATGCCATCGATATTGGCCTTCTGCTGAGGTTGAGCAGTTACATTCTACATACATTGATATTAAGAATACATATACAAAAGCAATCATAAATAGCAAGCGCACTAATTGGATGAAATTAGTTCAATCATCTGATCATAATAATCCTTGGGGACTTCTATATAAACTGACGAGAGATAGGCTACGTTCACCGGAAATCGTTGGGACAGTGCAGGCAAATGGCAATGAAACTTTGGATTGGTATGGAACAATTAATGTAATACTAGATAGACTTTTTCCTATTGATGATGAAAGATTGGATACAGATTTTCATTTATCTATCCGTTCAGCTAATGCTAACTACTCCACTAATGAAAACTCAGAGCTTTCAGTATTCATGAAATCGACTCAATAATTAAGAAAATAAAATCTTCTAAATGTCCTGGTTTGAATCTTTTAGAAAATATCTTTATATTAAGATTTTACAAGATGAGACTAAGGATTTTGCTTGTACTATACAATAAGTGTTTGTGTGAGGGTTTATTTCCTACTGTAGTTGTAAACAGCATTATTATAACTTATTCCTAAGCCTGGAATAACAAGAAATTATGCTAGGTCTTATAGTCCAATTGCTCTGTTGGCTAATATGGGGAAGATTCTGGAACGCTTTATGACTTCCAGAATAACTTCCCTCCTTCACGAGGCTAATTTAATTTCCCCTCAGCAATTATGGATTTTGTCCTGAAGATCCAGTGAGGAAGCACTAGTGGACTTTGTGAATCACACAAAATATTTCTTCTTATATGTACTTGCTATTTTCGTGGATTTCGAGGGGGGGCTTTCGGCTCCCTTTGGTGGGAGAGCTCCCTCACAAGGCAACATCAAGCTTATTATCCTCAGCAGTTATATAACTTAGTACGAAGTTATTTTTCACAAAGAAAAATTACTGGTGAAATCAAAATTTGTGTGTGGAGCGAAAGGCTACTGAAGGGTGTCTTGAACGTTCGATTTTGGGACCGTTAATGTGGAATATGGTACTACAGGAATGGTTAGCACGAACTTTTGACAAGACTAGACTTATTGCATATGCCAATGATTTAACTATTTTAATTGAAGGTACTTCCCGAAGGGATTTAGACTTTTTAGAGTCTTCTGCCAGCCATGTATTAAAGGATCGGAACTCCAGAACTAGCTTACCATTAATTCTTCTAAAACTAAGATGATTATTTTAAAGACTAAATTAGATCTAAATAGACCTCCCCAAATTAAAATTAATGGGACTCAACCTGCTCTTGTAACTGAAGTGAAATATTTAGGAATGACAATTGATTACAAGCTAAATTTCTCTGCACATCTTTCTCATTTATCTAGTAAAGTTAAGAAGTTCACTGCAGCTATTTTTAGGACATCGAGAACAGAGTGAAGATTGTCGAGAAAAACTTTGAAGTTACACTATTCTGCAGTCTTTCTCCCTGTGGTTACCTATGCTTCTGGTGCATGGTACCATAGGGCGGTAATTGTTAGATTTCGATTAAAACTCATGACATTGCAAAGGACAATGCTGTTGGCGATTCTACGTATTTGTCGAACAGTATCGACGACTGCTTTGCAGGTATTAACTGGAGTGTTACCATTGGACTTTTACTTAGTATTTCGTGGGCTATGCTTTCATATCTGTAAACAGATTCAAATTGAATTTATGGGGATTGAGATTGACACAACAAGATGCTAAGAGAGCGAAACAAAGATGTTGGAATGAGTTGGTGGAGAAATGACAGGACAGATGGGATACATCCGAAGCTGGATTAGTGACTAAGAAATTTATTCCTCGGGTTACTTATTTAATGGACACAAGAACAAATAAGTGGTTCTCTATCAGCATGTTCAGCTCTTATATTCTTACAGAACATGGTTCGTTAAATTATAAACTGTTCAAATTCGGCCTGAGCAATACACCTCTGTTTCTGTGGAGAGACCGAGAGTTGAAGCCATGTTTTGTATGACTGTCCACAATATTTGGACATCAAGACAGAATTTGAAACTACTGTTGGAACAATTTCTCCTGGCCAAGAGACTAAACTTATTGAAAGTCCCTTTAATCTAAATGCGCTTCACGTGTTTGCCAGTCAGGTGTTTAAAAGGCGAAAATATCTGCTGACTCGAATGACTTTGGATAGGTCTAGAGTTTATGAAGACAGTGCATAACAGTTCCGTGAAGGAAAATGTTAAAAATTTTAAGCTCTACTTTCTTCTTTTATTCACTTTTTTTCTTATTATTTTTTTTTTAATTCTTCTGTTTTTTCGTTTTTCTTTTTTTTCGCCCTTCTCTTTTTTTTTCTTTCCTTTTCTTGATTCTTCTTTATTCTTTTTCTTTCACCTCTGGTGTGGGCTCCAAGAGATGTGTTCTTATTTTTTGTTGTCTCATAAACTGAGACCCTAGGCGTCTTACCTGCTGTAACCGATCCACTTTCCTTTGTGTGGACGAGTACTCAGGAGCACCTTTCCGGGTGATTGCTGCTTATGGGTAGCCAAGCGGGCAGCACAAACAACACAAACCTTACACTACACTTCTCTGGTCCAATTTTATAGAGTCTGTAAAATTACAGTGATACAAGGTGGATTTGAACTAACATTCTAGTAGCCACCCTTAACAATAACACATGTCCACATGTCTCAGGTAGGAACTTGACATATCTGAGAGAATGTCTGTGACAACCTCAAGGAGTTACTCTGCGGGAAAGGGTTTTTCTGGAGGGAAAAACTGCGGATTTTAACCCAATAAAAATAACCTTTGAGTATTTGTACTGTGTCTAAATTACTTTAGCACGGTATAAATCATATTTAGAAGCAGTACAGAAACTCGTATTGTGCTAGCTAATTGAAATAACCTAACCCAGCTCAAAAAATAATATTTCGGTGTCTGTTTCTGTAGTTCAGAATTTCAGTAAAGTTGTAATTGTAGGTTGAGTTATCCGATTTATACATGCCGAAGGGGCTAAGTTTCATTGATCAGTAACTGCTAACAGTCATATCCAAAAAAAAGTTGTGCATACAGTCAGTTTTTGGGGACATGGGTATGCATAATTTGTACTGTTTTCTGTGGACTGGCAATTTGTAATTTTTTTAGCATGCCTACTCGGTCCGACCGGGATAGATATCTAATAATGAACGCTACATAAAACATACAAAACTTTATTAATTAAAACCATAATGAAATATTTACAATTATACAAATTGTTTAAAAAGATGGATGGATGGATGCTCATCCGTAATGCAAAATCTAACAACTCGTAATCAAAATTCCCAACCTCACACATCATTCCTTCTATAAAAATTTAGTATTCAGTAGACTTAAGTCTTCACAAGGTAGATTATGATTTAATTCACAATCAAATTTTTTTTATTTCTCCTTTTTTTTCTTCAGTAATCATTTATAAGTTCTAATCTGGATTTAGTTCATTTCTTAAATACCTCTGTTATCACAAGTTGATAATTTATAACGCCACCAACATTTAGGCAGCAAGCCACGTTAGAAATCAAAAGATTTTATGGATATATTTTGACTTCAAAAATTATATGTAAAATCAAATAAATTTCAACAATTAATTCTCCTTGTTACCAATCCAAGGCAATTCAATTATTCAACTAACAAATCAATGTGTTTCCTCAGTTCAGTCTCTTTCTTCTCATATTATATTTACCACTAATCAAATTCCAATTATTCTTATTTTGATTATACATATTATACGCCTTTCTTAACTGGGATTGGATGGTGAACTAATCAGGATGGTGAACTAATTTTCTAAAGTTATTTTAACTCAAATAGCTCACCTTCATAGAATACAATATTTTTGTCATTTCATCTCAACTTTGCATGATTTTCTTATTTCAGTAAGAGTAAGCGTCAAAGTTTAAACAGCATCCAACACTTCCGCCATTACGAAATGTCTTTTCACAAAAATATCAGTTTGTTTGATGACAAAAAAAAGCACTCAAAACCTACGTTGCTATTATTATGTTTATTTCCGAATTGAAAATATTTACATAATGCATTCAAACGTTTCGTGACAGCTGAAGAAGTCACTGAAGAAGGGGTAAAAAAATACCACGAAACGTTTGACTCCACTATGTACATATTTCCAATTCAGAAATAAACATAATAATAGAAGAGTAGGTTTTGAGTGCTTTATTATCTTCAAACAACACAATTTACTTAAGTATCATGCCACTCAAGGAATACCTTAAATATCTCTTACCTTACTTTTCAAATAGCCCTCTTGTTAACTTAACAGTAGGATAGAGTACAAACCTAAGTGTTTTATTTGCACGGGTGAGTTTACAGGAAAATTATTTTCTAAAAATCTTAAAAGGGAGATCATCTTTTAAGAAGCAGGTCTCTTTCGATTTTTCGAACATGACACGAAACATTTTGGTCTGCTCTCTAATAAACGAGCGTCAGTAAAATTACCTTCCTTAATTGTTCATTCTAGGAAACGGGTGGAGTTCAAAATTCAATATCTACCGTCATTGATATATTTTAACAAACATGTCAACCCTTTCCTGCAGAGTTATAGACCTTTTAATGATGGAAGTTTCCATCAGCAGCGTGAAAGCCATTAACGGAAATTGCTCCTTCAAGAAATAATGAGACAAGTTGACGGCGCACAGCAAAGAGGTGGTGGTGGTTCTGTCCTTCATTCAAGTTACACTTTAATGTAACATGAAGGGCAGAACAGGATTGAATAGATCACCGAGAGGAATAAAAGGATCCGTTATTGATAGAATAGAAAATTGTACGCTCACTTCGTCTTTATAGTAAATGAATCTTTTTTCTCTTTCTCAAACTTCCTGGAACTGCTGACGGTGACCAAAACAATCATCTCTTTTGAAGTTAATTGTGAATATGTCATAAATATGACCGCCCTACACTATCCTACCCTATCCCATACCCCTATATTTTTTGTTCCGATTTCTGTTTCGAAATAGCAAATTCAAAATAGCAGGTGGAAGCTTCACGACAGATCTTAGGTGCCAAGGGAATTTGTGATCGAGTGTCTTTGCCAGTGAATTTGTGCACTCTCTTGAAGAAATAATGATTTTTCCTTGTTTACAGCGTTGCAGTAATACCCAATTAAATAATCCTCAGTAAAGAAATCACTTTAGGTAGACCAGGAGAAAAAGCAACCCTCTTTCTTTCTTTTTTTGTTTTTATTTTGTTACTAACCCACTAGCGCTTGGACTCAAGGTTATACTGCTTGCCGGCCCAACCTCCACTTGGTTGGGCCTGTAGCTTGGAAGGAAAAAGCTTTCCCTTCCAGGGGGAAATGGAGCAAGCAGCTCCCAAAACCCAGAAGTCCACTGGCTGTACAGATCAAACCCTGACTGGGCAAAAACAACAGGCGCCTAGTTTTGTCGCAGCAGAACGCCAAAAGACTGACATAGACAGAATCCGAACTCCAGCATTCCTCATTATCTAGTCAACTCAAGAGCAGCCAATTGGCCCTCATGGTGTAGAACAGTTGTTATAATCATCGTCCTCCCCACACCGGGTAGAAAAAAAACTGAATTCGAATCCCGTCAACAACAGGAGGAATTTTTTTTGGGGTCTTTTTCACAACATGGCCGACTTAGTCTGTCTCAAGAGGATAATTTTTATTCCTTTTTTTTCGTCCAGCAAACAGCAAGTCGACCACAGAACACAATCTAAGCAGCTAATGCGCCCAAAATCCCACAATAACAACCGATTGGAAAACTTTCGCCATTTACAGTGCAGAAATTCCTAGAAAGCAGATTACATATCCCCAAGGCAGTTCATCTTTTAAGATCGAGAGACTTACTGATTGAAGTTGTCACCGCTGGACAATCTGAACAATTACAAAAACTAAAAATCTTTAGGTGAAACCTATGTTCCCATTTCTCCACACGTTTCCCTAAACACGTCAGGGGGTTTCATCACTGAATGGGGCTTCATCACTCTGTCAGTTGAAAAGCTACTACAACAAGAACTGCAGTAAGACGAATTATGACAAAGGACGGTATACTAGTTTCCATTCGGAACATAATCCTTACTTTTGACAATCCAAGACCACAAACAATGATCAAAGCAGCTAATGCGCCCAAAATCCCACAATAACAACCGATTGGAAAACTTTCGCCATTTACAGTGCAAGTTACCTTGACTGCCGTGTTAGAGCCTACATTACAAACCCCTACGCTGCTACAAGTGCCAAGTGGAAGGTTCTTTCATGGTGATCGTGCCTCCCGGTAACTAATAGACCAGTCGAATAACACAGACAACACACTACTCACATAACACACATCGACTGGCTTTGCAAGTTATGCATCAATTATCACAGAGTATTTAAAGCGGATTTGTGGGAAACCACAGGAACCGCCTAACAAATACATTATGTCCACTATATCAACTAACAAGGTGATGGACGATATATGGTCCCAGGCATCTCAGCATGAACTGGGGTATTCCATCAGCACCAGTAGCTGTGGAGGATGGGGTTGAATTCAAGGCTGCCAAGATTTGGGGTTTAGATATGGTGATAGATGTCAGTGCAGTGAGTCCTGTATATTACGATTGCATGTGTGATCGAGGTTATTGTTGGATCCCGCGACGTCTTCAAATCGGGTTATGAAGTCAATCCATCTCTGGGATTCAAGTTGCTCTGGGAAAATGTTAGTTTAATGTGTCTATGGTATCTTTCCAATTGTTAGCAAACGATCAGAATAGCTCTTGATGGCCTGGAATTTTTGGTGGTTGAAAATGGCTCGCGCCCTTGAAAAGGATATCCTATCATTAATTTCGGCAGATTGCTTCCATTGCTTATGGAGTTGCTGTTTTAATTGAAAGCGCGAGCTTAGATGTGGAGCCGACCATGCTCTAGAGTGGGGAGTGATTGTGACTGTCTTTGAAGTAGTGTATTGAACTACCGTAATAATCTATTTAGTTAACAGGTCGGCTGCTAGTAGGGTGTCACAGGATTGAAGGACATAACATGCGATGAGGAATGCTGCTGTGATGCATTTAGGACATCCAGATATTTTGGACTGTAGATTGTTCTTCGTATCACCTATTCTTTTGAGTTGAAACTTGGTATATTGGTGGTTCTAGTTGTATTAGGATTGGGTCGTGGTCAGAGTTAAAGTAACCATCTTGAGGAGTGTCGAGGGTACAGGCTATAGATGTGAGACTCAAGTCAAGTTGGTTTGTAACCCTTGTGGAGCCATCATTGGCTATTGTAAGGCCTGCAACGCTTAGCTGTGTTAGGAGCAATCGTTTCATATGGTCCAGACATTGTGGGAGGTTGAAGTCTCCACAGACAATTTTCGTTTGTGAAGTGTGGAGGTGATGAAGGATCCAGTTGGTCGCATTTTGCATTGTTTCCGCTGTAGAATTGGGTGGTATGTAGATGACACCGACTTCAATAGAAATGGCTCTCAATTTAAGCAGTGCATAAAGTCCTCATAATCATCTGAGTTGCTGGATATGCTGTTCTCTATGGTGAGAATGGATTTATTGTAGAACAGTGACTTCCCTCTCCCACCCTTTTATTCCTAGATGTGAGTGCAGAGCCATAGCCACTGGGAGTCGTAGCTGCAAAGTAATCCTCATTGGATTCCAGTCATGTCTTGGTAAGGCACAGCATATCAAACTCTTTGGATAATAAAATTTTGTCAATGATTTAAAGTTTATTCCTTAAACTGCGGACGTTCTGGTAAAGTAGTGTGACCAAGGGGATCAAAGGGACTCTTAATTGTCCAAACTAATCGTTTGGTTCTTTCGAGGACAGGCTGTTGCCTCTGATATTATTTGGAGGTTGTCGTTCATGAGAGTCTACAGGGAGGCAACCCGGGTGGCCGGAAAACTGGTGAGCGCGTACTGAAGCGTCCGCTTTTGGGATGGAATGATCGCTACTGAGGTTATAGGTGAGTCAGCTTTCTTTTATTCTGGGGGCCTGTGCATTTCTCAGTTTTTCATCATGGCGTGTTTCTCTCCTGTAAAAGTGACGTACGATGGCTCCTACTGGCCATATGGATGGATTTCTGACAATGTAAAAAAAACCGATTGCTGTACAATAGGTCAATTGTGTTTTATGTTAATTTTATGGATGGGCAGTTGGTTGAGACACGTTTGCAGGAGTGCTCAAAGTTTAATTTCAGGAAAATTAATTGGGATAGATTTGATAGTTTAATTAGGAGTAATATTACAAATGAAGTTAAACTCAGTTTTTATAAATCGAATGCACTTGAGTTAGTTGATTTTTTTCAATCAGTTATGCATAATGCCTTGGGCTTTGCTGCAAGAAGGAGAAGGGATAGGGCATATAATGTACCAAGGTGGTCTGATGAGTTATCTATATTAAGATCAGAGATGTTTAACCTGAGGAAAAGGTATCAGAGATTGAGAAGTCGAGGTATAGGGCATATTGGTGGTTCTAGTTGGTTAGCAGGCAACCTTTTAGAATTAAAAGGAAACAGTATCATAAGGCAATATATTCTCGTAAACTCAAGGCATGGCAAGATTTAGTGTTGTCTGTTGGGAATAATGACCCGTGCGGTTTGTTATTTAAAATATGCAGAAACAATTTAAATATTAATAATCTGATAAGTACTGTTATAACTGATGATATGGAATCCTGTGATTGGTATACAACTATCAAATAACTACCCGCTGGCTAAAGGTAAATTTCCTTACATCTATTCTACAACTGTCTTTCCTCAATTTGAATTTATTTCCCTTCAGGTTGGTAATCTGAGCAAGTGGAAGAAGCCCATCAGAATTCAGCGTGCTCAACCCATTCAAGGCCTTATACGCCTCAATCAGATCTCTTCGCAGGTGCCTACTCTCCAGGCGCTGCAGTTTGCAGAATTTAAATCGTTCTTGGTAAGAGCACCCCTTTGTTCCCCTCACCAATCTTGTTGCCCTTCTTTGTACTCGTTCTAGCAACTGTACATCTTTCCTAAAATGAGACCTCCAGACCTGTACGCAGTACTGAAGGTGTGGCTTGACCATTGTCTTATACAAAGGGTCAAAGGATAATCACCTCCCTGTCCCTACTAGCAAAATTCCTATATATCATTGACAAGACTCCATGACCTGCCCTGGCAGTCCCTCTGCACTGCTCAGCGAACTTCATATTTGACTGCACAATTACCCCAGGCCTTTTTCATTTTCCACTTCCCTGAGTGTAGTACCTTACAGTTGGTACGTTTCTTTTCGGTTATTGCTATCCATATGCAGTACTTTGCATTTGCCAATGTTAAACTTCAGTTGCCACTTCTCAGCCCATTTGCCCAACTTATCTAGATCCAGTTGGAATAGCATACTGTCTTTGCTGTCGTTAACAACCCTGCCAACCTTTGTATCATCTGCACACTTGTACATTAAATCTGATATACCTTCATCAATATCATTGATCAATATACAAAACAACAATGGGCCCAACACCGAACCCCGGGGAAATCCACTAATAACAATTGTCCACGAAGAGCAGCGTCTATTGATTACCACTCTCTGTCGTTTCCCACTCAACTATCCCTTTGTCCATTGTAGCAACTTACCCTTAATGCCATACCTCTCCAATTGTACAGCAGTCGTCCATGTGCAACAGTATCAAAAGCTTTCCTGAAATCTAAGTGTATGATATCAAAATTATTTTTGGAATTTAGTTCCTTTGTGATCACATCATAGTATCTAATCAAATTGGTCAGACAAGACCTCTCTTTAACAAACCCATGCTGTGTCTTAACTATTACTGCAATTTTGTCTAGATGATCCTGCAATGCTTCTTTAACCAGTGATTCTATTATTTTCCCCGGAACACAAGTTAAACTAACAGGTCTATAGTTACTTGTGTCACCTTATGAACCCCCTTTGTGAATTGGTGATACATTTGCACTCCTCCAGTCCATGGGAACCTCCCCTGAGTCCAAGGAAGCTCTCATAATTATGGCTAAGAGTTTTCTTACTTCCTTTGCTGCCTCTTTTAATATAACTGGATAGATCCCGTCCACCCCAGGTGCCTTCCTTAGTTTAACTTTAACAATTTCTCCACTTTGCTCTCAGTTATTACAAAATCACTTAGCTCCCTGTTAAAATTTGATAAACTTCATGCATTGTGCAGCATTTAGCTTATAATTTGCTACATTGCCTCATACCTTCAGAAGTATCTCAGTTTAGGGTACTGGTTGCTTAGATGGATGAACAGGGTGGTAGGCCACCCCCTAACTATCTCCAGATCTATCCTACAAGCAAATCTGGGCACCACTCCCTGGAGACATATCATCCTGACAAAAAATGTCTTCACGCTTGCACGGCTTATAACGAGGCGAATTGATGCTCCATCGGTATCCATATTAATCTCTGGCCCGAGGAGGGCAAGAGGGGAGCACCCCGACTCCTGTCTCCCTCTACGTCTTATGGTGTCAAACATTGATTCCCTGAGGAACATGTTTCCAGCCATGTTTCCAGCCAATCTTCAATAAATTTAGGATCCACCCTGATAGGTTCTGTGAAGACAAGCCCTACAGGAAGGAAATCCTCAAGAACTGCTACCAGATTATGAACTAATAATACTCACCTGCTCCTGGACATGACTGACTTTTTTTTTTTTTTTTTTTTTGTATATTACTGTTTATTTTGTATATTTTTGTATGTTTAATCCTGTAAATATCTCGGGTCGAGCACGCATGTACTCTTGTCTATTGTACATGTGTTCCTCGTACCTGAGTCTGTAAATATTCACACCCTTCTGGCACAGAGCCGTCCCAGGGTGACTCAAGGTTTCTTGGGAAATAAACTGATTTAATAATAATAATAATTTAGTGAGCTGTTTTCAGGTCGAGATGTTTCATCATCTACCGTATTGCTTGATTAGGCGCATTGCGAATTAAACTGCCAGTAGAAAGGTTAGGCCTGTATGGAAATTTATCCGCGTTAAATGGAAATATGCCATTTTCGTGGAAGCCATTTACAAAAATCCTGCTGTTGCTGAAAAATTTCAAGCTTTTCCTAAAATATTTCCAAAACTCTGTTTATTAATAGCATCTTCACGACTGTTTTATAAATTTCATGATCAGATAGAGGAGTGAAGAAGTTAATTCTGTTTAAATTAATAATAGTATGGGTATTCAAATTTCAGGGTATTCAAAATGTCATAGAGATAACAGGTAATAGCATAATAAATAATTTGTAATGATTTACAATGTGTCGATTGTCAATAAGCGCTTTCCTAGAGGCGTATGCTGGCGCTAAAATGTCCCATCGAAACCAGAAAAGTTTCTTCGTTAATGTATCCAGAATATGTCATAGTAATTTTAGTTCCTGGTGCCATATTATCCTCGAATTCAACACGATTTCGGTTTCCTTCAAATATAACGAAACGAGGGGTGAATTCCTAGCTGCAAAAACTCTAACATAACCTACTCTTTCTTCATCTGTAATAGCAGAATTTGCGACCTCTTTCTCCAATGCTGTTAAAGATGGTCGGCTATTTAAAGGCATCCGACTTTCATTCAATTTGAAAGATGAACTCCAGTTTATCATACTATAATAATTAATGATAGACACCAGCCAGGAATTAAACTAAAAATTTACTATACAATGAAATAATATACAATGAAATATGATGCAAATAAAATAAAACACTGATTAAATTATAGTTAAAATATAGTTAAAAACAATAAAATTAATTAAAATAAACTAGGTTAAAAGCGATAAAACATACAATCTGGAGCTTTCGGAGAACTGCCGTCTCCTTCTTCAGCATACTACCAGTGCTACAACACATCCTTAAGTAGCCGGTCCATGGCACTCATGCACGTGATCATCAGACATGATCTACATTCTCCATGCGCGTATCGGAAATGGAAGTGGCTCGGGAGCGTGTCAAACAGAAACGGTCATCCCTTCTGAGGACAACTGCCTCAAACAGGGGGTGTAAACGGATCCCCCTGTCCCTATTAATAGTATTGTGACTGGATGAACCGATTCGCAAGCTCTCGAGCCACTTGCGTTCCCAAAATCCATGGGCGCGGTCGGTAATGACCGCGTCTTCAGGGGAGATCCGATGCTGCTTTTCCCAGAAATGCTCTGCCACAGCAGACCTCGCATAGTTAGCAGTCTTGATAGCGGTCGTGTGTTCCCCCAGACGGTCCTTTAAACGTCGGCCCGTTTCCCCCACATAACACTCCTCACAATCCGGGCACTTAATCTCGTAGACCACATTGCTAGTATGGTCCTGGGCTACGGGATCTTTAACTTGGGATATCACTGTGTGCAACCTCCGACCCGGAAGTTGCACACAGCGAGTCTGGCACTCCCGCAATGCCCGTACAATACGTTCTGAAAGGCCCGGATAGTAAGGAATGTATGCAGTAGCCACAGGGGCAGGCCACTCCCTACGATTGGACTCAACCCTATGAATATATTTGTCCAAGACCCTCTGGGGGTATCCACATTTCCTGAGGTCTGCCGTGACTTTGCAAATTTCTATTTCCTTTTCTTCAGGGGTACTACAGTGGGTCCCCACCCTATTCAACAATGCCCTGGCTACACTGTTCTTATGATGACAAGCCTGTGCTGAGCTATAATGAACTATAATTTATAATGAACTATAATTGAACTATAATATAAAATGAACTATAACTATAATGAACTATAATTTTTACAAATTATAGCTGAGCTATAATTTGTAAAGGTGTGGAATTTTGCCTCGCAAGCACTACCATGGTGTTTCAAAAAGTTATGTATAAGCAGGTCCATGGCACGGCCATGGGTTCCCCCATCAGTGCCATTGTGGCCAATTTGGCAATGGAGGAACTGGAAACTAGGGTGTTTCATCAGTTGAATTTCCCCATGCGCGAGTGGAGGAGATATGTGGACGATACCTTCACTATTTTAAAAAAGGGAAAGGAAGATGAGGTGCTCAATATGCTCAACAGCTTTTCCACATTTATACAATTTACCTCGGAGGTGGAAGAAGCTGGGTCCCTCCCGTTTCTGGATGTCTTGGTGAGCAGAGATGGATCTAGATTAAAAACAACGATCTATAGAAAGCCTATGTGCCGTGGCCAATTTGTTCATTATAGCTCAGCACAGGCTTGTCATCATAAGAACAGTGTAGCCAGGGCATTGTTGAATAGGGTGGGGACCCACTGTAGTACCCCTGAAGAAAAGGAAATAGAAATTTGCAAAGTCACGGCAGACCTCAGGAAATGTGGATACCCCCAGAGGGTCTTGGACAAATATATTCATAGGGTTGAGTCCAATCGTAGGGAGTGGCCTGCCCCTGTGGCTACTGCATACATTCCTTACTATCCGGGCCTTTCAGAACGTATTGTACGGGCATTGCGGGAGTGCCAGACTCGCTGTGTGCAACTTCCGGGTCGGAGGTTGCACACAGTGATATCCCAAGTTAAAGATCCCGTAGCCCAGGACCATACTAGCAATGTGGTCTACGAGATTAAGTGCCCGGATTGTGAGGAGTGTTATGTGGGGGAAACGGGCCGACGTTTAAAGGACCGTCTGGGGGAACACACGACCGCTATCAAGACTGCTAACTATGCGAGGTCTGCTGTGGCAGAGCATTTCTGGGAAAAGCAGCATCGGATCTCCCCTGAAGACGCGGTCATTACCGACCGCGCCCATGGATTTTGGGAACGCAAGTGGCTCGAGAGCTTGCGAATCGGTTCATCCAGTCACAATACTATTAATAGGGACAGGGGGATCCGTTTACACCCCCTGTTTGAGGCAGTTGTCCTCAGAAGGGATGACCGTTTCTGTTTGACACGCTCCCGAGCCACTTCCATTTCCGATACGCGCATGGAGAATGTAGATCATGTCTGATGATCACGTGCATGAGTGCCATGGACCGGCTACTTAAGGATGTGTTGTAGCACTGGTAGTATGCTGAAGAAGGAGACGGCAGTTCTCCGAAAGCTCCAGATTGTATGTTTTATCGCTTTTAACCTAGTTTATTTTAATTAATTTTATTGTTTTTAACTATATTTTAACTATAATTTAATCAGTGTTTTATTTTATTTGCATCATATTTCATTGTATATTATTTCATTGTATAGTAAATTTTTAGTTTAATTCCTGGCTGGTGTCTATCATTAATTATTATAGTATGGAAATTCCCAGCCCCATAGGCCTGTTTCAAGAAAAAGCTCCAGTTTATCACTCAGTAATTTTTCTGAAAGACAAAATAATGTCTGCTGAGGCTAATATTACTTTGTCTTCGCAACTAAGACAACGTAATATCAGGGACTATGATAACTGTTCTCTTCACACTTTGTAGGAAAGTACGTGTTTGAAACCCGTCGATAACGCGAGGAACTTTTATGGGCATTTTTCACTTCATGGTGAAATCCTTGAAAACTCGGGTTTATCGTCCAGCAAAAGAACAGATCCAATTTATGGACAGATGAGTTCATCCTTCAGTGGCCCTAATATGACAAGTTTTATTTTTTACTTATTGATTTATTTTATTTTATTTATTTATTATATTTTTTGCCTATTGATTCTCCTCATGCTTGCCATCGAAACTACTGAAAGTTATATTTTTTTTGTTTTTTTTTTTTACATAAGGCAAGGGTGTTTTCTCATAAAATAAACCAATGTTTTCCAGCCTTTTTACCATAAATTGATGTTGAATCTTTTTTTTTCTTCACAATATTCATAAACAAGTTTCTGAACTTATTTCTTAAGCATCCCAATTTGTCCAAAATTTCTGGATGGTAATCATCCAAAGATTTCGGTTGTGAGAAAAGAATTCAGTTTACAGCATTTAATCTCTCTTCTAAATCACGTTCTCCTTCTATAAAGAGAGTTGTGCAATGACTTTTAGCCCTACTGACGTTTCGTTTCAGATGATCTCATAGAGTGACCAGGTGGTATATTAAACCGTTTACCATCCCCATTGATGTTAATATTTCTCCTTTTATAGTACGCTAAGCTCTTTCCATAACTTCACTGCACCACATTCTGTTTCTTTCTTTTTTTTTTTTTTTTTTAATTTTTCAGAATAAAATGAAGTGAACTATACCCAGAAATAGAACGAAAGAAATTAACCAAATTTATGCAAAATTAAGGCTAATTTACTCAATAATAGTTTTCTTTCTGAAGCACTATAAACCATTGACAATTATACATTTAACATTTCTATAATGTAGTCTTTCATGTTTTCTTTAGGCAGCTGATGTTTCTTTTAGTCCACTGTTTTTAATTTTATTTTGTTTAACGATGTTAAACTATGCGTCATTTTGAAAATTTGATCAATAACATCTATAGTTATTTATGATTACCCTCAAAAGGTTACGTGGCGAGTTATTTTAAACGAAAGAACTTATCCAAAGCAGACACACTAAACATTCTGAAATCAGTATGTAGCACTCTCCATGTCTACAGGAGCGCCTTCTAATATATTATTAGTAATATTTAATGTGCAAATTGCTTTTAATTTTTGAATTTATCTCGTATATGCAGACTGTTAAGTTTGCATATATGACAGGCTGTCCTACACTGGAAGTCGATTTGGTGGGGTCAAAGAATAAATTTGCATTTCGTTTGTTACATTTGTTCATTTTAAACATAGATGGCGGTGGTCATGGAATATGTTATTTTCAAGTTCATTTTTTTTTCTTAATATTCTATCTGGATCGTATAGGGACATCTGTCAAGATTTTGTGAGACAGCAGTCAACGACTGAAATATGATCTTTTAGAATTCACAAGGACTCATGTTCCCTGCAGAAATGGTTTTTGTGGTTACTTGCCTTTGTTTTATTTCATTTATTGTGTATGTGGCACTTTCTTGTAGTGCGTGTGAGGATGCGCCTCCTTGGGTGGAGAGCGTGCGTTTGCACTGCCGGACGTAAGGGTTATTATAGTTTGTTTCTTATTTTCATGATTTAGCTTAATTTTATTGTTAGGATATCTTGGTATTCCGGTAGCAGAATCGTACTTTGCCATTTAATGCAGCAATTTCCTTAAATGTCTCTATTAATTTGCCGTATTAGTTTCGTGAAACAGTTACTGTCCTCTTCAACAATAGATCCTTTTGGAATTCACAAGGACTCATTTTCTGTGAAGAAAATGAGACAGTCATGTTTGCTTGTGTAGTAAAGTTACTTTTAACATAAACTTTTCCATATTCCATATATTTTATGCCTTGTGCATTTAGTTATTTTAAATATATTTTAATGCAATGGCGCACTTCTTCGCCCCAGTATTTATCTTTGTGTTCATCATCGCATGGAAATACCAACAACGTCATGTTTATGGAAGCATTGTAAATGTTTCCGATACGATTTATGAATAATGAATAAATATAATAATAACAACCCGGATGTAGAACTGGTGTCAGTTAACTGAATGATAATAAGCTTGGGTGAAACTAGTTGAGGACAACTAAGAGGCGTACCAGCTGGCGCTAGTTGAAAAATCCCAGCTCGGTTCTAAAAATAAAACACTAGTTGACAACCTTTTTTCAGTGTCCCTTTTGTTATCCTTAATTTGCCGGGGAAAAAAGTAGATGACGTTGTAGAGCAGATATAATATTTTAAGGGCACAAAAGGTTATGTTGTTTACACGTTGGCATTAATGATATTAAGAGTAGGAGATCTGCAAACTTACTTAACAAGTACAGGGTAACGTTTAAAAAAATCGCGGGTTAGAGTTAAATTTGAAAGTGTCTGCAATTCTGCACAGACACGATAGGAAGGAGTACCCGAGGAGAGCCTTGTCAATCAGTTTGGCCCTGGTCAAATTATGCAAGGCTCATGGGATAAAATTTTTCTTAGTGTTTCTTAGAATTTTTCTTTTCGTGTTAACAATGGAGACTGCTTCTACAGGGATGGTATACACTTAAATAGAAAGGGTGGAAGAATAGTGGTGATGCTATCAAGGCAATGTTAGGTGAGCCTGAAAACTGCTACCTTGTGGGGACCAGAGACTAATAGATTAATAGTAGCCGCAAGCAGAGGCGAGAATGATTCTTGCACTGCTTCTATTGGAACAAGCAACAGCCTTGCAAGCAAGGTGCTGAGGATTTCAAGGAATGCTGGAAGTTATCAAGAAACAAGTAAATACATGCGCTCTGTTAGGGTTATAAGGGAAGTAGAATTTGAATATGGGAAGTACAATGCATACAGAAAGGACAGACAGGACAGGAGGAGGGAGGGTTATGCTCTTAGTTAAGAAGCATATAAAATCTAAGGCAGTGCATCAAGCTAACATGGGTGGCCAGTGCAATGTTAAGTCAGATTGGTGTGACGTAAGCACTTGGAAAACAAAGATGAAAGTAGAAGTGTGTTATTGGCTTAATGACCCTGATGAGTACAACAAACAACCGTATAGAAAAACACAGTGGGCCAGTGCATCAGATTGTCTTATAATGGGGGATTTTAACTTTCCAGATATTGACTGGAACTTGTAGATTGGTCACTTACAGCGTAGCAAAATTTTGTGGATTAAAATCCACAAAAAGTGTTTTCTATAGCAACATGTTAGAGAGGCAACAAGAGTAATACCCTTGGCCTGATTATCAACAGTGATTTTTCATTCATTAAGAATCTGCAAATAAAGCAACCACTAGGTGGCAGTGATCATCAGTGTACTATGGGATTTACTTAAAGATATAGGTAACTGTCATCACGGGTAAAGTGAAGGGCTTTTGCTTTCCTAAAGGTGGCTACAGTGGCCTCAGACAGTTTTTAAAGTCTATACAATTTAACCAACTGATGATTTTACCATCAGCAAATTGTAATTGGGAAGCATTCAAGGAATTAATCATAGAAGCTACTATACTTTGCATGCCAACTAAGAAATATTCTTCAAGCCTAAATGGATATCAATCAGATGAACTGATGAGACTCATGGCAGAAAAATGCATAGAACTGATGAGACTCTTGTAAGAAAAATGCATGGGATCCATATAAATTATCAGGTAACACAGAAGCCTATAGTTGATACAAACTAGTCTGGATTAAAGTCACAAAGTAGGTTAGGCAAGCGAAGGATGCAAAGAAAAACAGCAAAATATTCTTTTCTTATGTAAATACTAAAAGGAAGGGGATGAATCAATTTGGTTCATTTGATATCAATGGTTCGACTGGTGAAGATCCTGCTAATGTTGCTGATAAACTGGATGAGTACTTTGCATCTGCATTCACACATGAGGAATTCTTTAGGGAAGGGGATGCCAGAAATTTATCAAACTGTAACACAGAGCTAAATGATTTTGTAATAACCGAGAAGAAATTGGAAGAAAATTGTTGAAGTTAAACATAAGAAAGGCAACTGGGATAGCTGGAATCTATCCAATTATATTAAGGAAGGAAGGAAGTAAACCCTTAGCCTATGAGAGAATCCTTGGACTCATGGGAGGTCCTCACAGACTGTAGATGTGCGAATGTATCCTCAATTCACAAAGCGGGATCAAAGAGTGACACGACTGATTACAGACCTGTTTGACTTCTGTTTCAAGATAAATAATGAAGTCACTGGTAAAAGAAATAATTCAGGATCATCTAGACAAGGCTGCAATTATACTTTAGTCATAGCATTACTGAAGTATGTTATTTGTTAAGGGGAATTTCGTCTAATCAATTGGATTGGATGCTACAACGCAACCACAAAGAACTGGATGCAAAAAATAAATTTTATATCATATACTTGGATTTCAGCGAAGCTTTTGATTCTGTTGCACATAAAAGACTGCTGTAAAAATTGGAGCAGTGTGGCGATAAGGGAAATTTCTGTTATGGATAAAAGGGTGGTTGACTGGGAGACGACAGAGAGTGGTAATCAATGGGCATCGCTCTTCATGGACCAATGTTATTAGTGGAGTTCCCCAGATTTTGGTGTTGGGTTCATTGTTCTTTTCTATATTTATCAATGATATTGATGAAGGAATATCAGTAATACTTTAATGTCAAAAGTTTGCATCTCATACTTTAATATACAGGTTGGCAGAGTGGTTAATGACAACAATGGCGGTGTGCTATTGCAAGAGGATCTAGAAAAGTTAGGTAGGTGGGGTTATAAATTGCAATTGAAGTTTAATATTGACAAATGAAAAGTATTGCATATGGGTAGCAGTAACCCCAGGGTAATCCCTGAGTGTAGTACCAACTGTGTGGTACTATACTCAGGGTAGTTGAAAATGAAAAAGATCTAGAGGTAATTGTGCAATCGGATATGAAGTTATCTAAGCAATGCAGAGAAAGTGCCAGGACAGCTCATGGGATTTTATCAATGATATACAGGAAGTTTGCTAGCAAGGATAAGGAGGTGATTGTCTCATTGTATAAAGCAATGTCAGGTGGCATCGTGAATGCTGCATGCAGAGCTTGACGGCCCTCGTGGGTAGCGCTGTATGTAGAATCGCCGTCCTTCCCCACACCGAGTGAAAAAGACCTGAGTTCGAGTGCTGTCGATGACGGGAAGAATTTTTACGGGCATTTTTCACAACGTGGCTGAGTTAGTCGGTCTCAGGCGAGGGTAGCATGGTTTTTCATTCAACAAACAGAAAATCGACCACAGAACACGCGCAATTTAGAAACAGTGTACCCGCAGCAATATGGCCTCAGTCACCGATGCACCTGAAACGCTCCAACAACATCAATAACAATCCTGATTCCTGTTATTAACCTGAGGTCTTCAGGCTTCATTTTTCGAAGGATATAGAGCTGCGAACGAGTACAGAGAAGGGGAAACGAGATTGGTGAGGGAACAAAGGAGCGCTCCTACCGAGAAAGTCTTCAGTCCTGCAAATTGCAGCGTCTGAAGACTAGGAGCGAGTGATCGCTACCTACGATGATCTGATTGAGGTGTTTAAGGCTAACATCTAGGTTAGTGCAAAAGCATCATTTTAACGTAGCCATCTATCAAAGTAGTTACATTAATTAATTAAATTGGCATCGTTTTGCTTATATCTCATATTGTGAATGCTCTCACAACGAGTTGCCATGGCATTGTACTACCTCGAATAAATAACACTTCACCAGTGGAGAAGGCTACTGTTATTTATTCTCAGCGGATACCACCACCCAGACGGCACCGTTTGTATATGGTTAAGGGATAAATAATCCTCTTCCATACTTACTGCCTCTATTAGCCTTAAGAAAGAAGAAAGATAAGAGAAAAAAAAGGGGATAGCAGAGGGAAGAAAGAAAACTTTCCGTCAGAAACAGAAAGGGGCAGTTTCCACCATCTAGTCACACTTATACTAATTATAATGATGTTATATCCCAATAGGGTCAATCTCACTCAGAAACACTCCGTGGAAGGCCCAGTCCATGTAGGCAAGCCGCCTGGAGTTGGCTTGCCCTACATGAGTTCTCCACCACCTCTTTCATTCTTCCATCTTTACATGTGGCTTTATTTAAAATCAAGCCGCCGCATTGTAGGGAGAAGGATCATTTGCCTGCAGCCGGCTTGGTTCCTATCCATTTTAGACTAAGCTAGTTAGATTACTGCCCCATAATCCCTAACTTAAACTAGATTTTACCACCTAAGCTGCACATAAACCTTATTTTATATTAACCAACAGAGTGGTGTGGAATAACACCACTGTTTTAGAAATTTCTGTTCCCTCAGTTGGAGTAACTCTAACACCAGAAATCTAATTGCAGCATGCATGGATTGAATAGTATATTTGTATACCTCCATACATGTTCCTTCTATTTTTCTTTTCCTAATTTTCCATGCTTAGTATTTTCCTTCATTTATTACGAACATCAAGATATGTGTAGCTCTAGAGACAGGCGCCGGAAACTGCAAAACTAGCACCTGATCCCTTGTTAATCGCGGAACACGCTCATAATTTTATGAACCCTGCTCCAGATACGTTGAACAGCTGGACAGGAAACAAACGCATGTTCTACTGTTCCCCCCGCTTTACAATATTGGCACTCAGTATTTGAGTATCCCCGGAACTTAGCTTTATTTACCTCTACTGGCAAATGCCCGTAAATCACCCTCCAAGCTAAGTCACTTCTTGACCCATACCCTATATGTTTATGAAGATTTCTAAACATCTGGGTTTTGTCTAAACTGTGCCATGTTTGGGGATTCTGAACTGATGGTGTGTATAAGTCAAACAATTTCCAGTATATCTCTGAAACTTTTAGTTTTGTTCCCATATCTAGACCTCCTACCGATAATTGCTGAAGATATTTGATAATCAGTTTATACAAGGGTGGTATTGTTTCTGCTGTAGGGCTTGTATACTCAACTCCTAGCAATTTAGTAAACCTCCCCATGTGGCATTTTTCTAGGGTGGAAGCTACATGCGTATCCCACGGGCCGATCGAACGTGCTTTATTACATACGCCCACCGTAGCCACTTTAATTGTGGTATTTCATGGCCTCCGAGAGCCTTTCTCCAATGCAATCTTTGTTGCGCCCCCTCTTGTTGCCTATTATTCCAAAAGAGCTTAAATAGTCTCCTATGTAACCTTTTCTGTGTGAGATATTTAAAAGTGGTTACTGTCACAATGTTCATCACTATTGGATTGAGAATCATCCACATGATTAATACTCTTCTAGAGAACGACAATAGACCTATTTTCCACTGGCCGATGTTTTCTTTCCAGGAGCTCAATAGTTGTCGGGTTGTTATTATTGGCCGTCTTGCGAAGGGTACTCCCAAAATGGTGATAGGCTCCGCTGAGAAAGAGAAGCCCACTGGTAGTTGTAGCTGAGCATTCCTTCCCCATTGTTGACATTTTGTTTTGTTTTTAGTAAGACATAGACCACTAGGCAAACTAAAGTAGCTGAAGAGATCCAGCGCATTCTGCAAGGAACTACAATCAGACACTGTTGAAATGATATCGTCAGCATGAGCTATATCTTTGCAATCAGGATTTGATCCAGGGAGATGAACTCCTTTGATATTTCTAGAGTTATCTAACTGCCTAAGCATAGGCTCCAACGCCATTGAGAAGAGAGCAGGGCTTAGTGGGCAACCCTGTCTCACCTCCCTCTCCAGTTTTATTTTATCCGAGCTATACCCATTGATCACTAGAGTAGTATTTGCTCCTTTGTATAAGCTGATAATAGTTGCTCTTAACTGTGAGCCCATCTGTACAGTATATAGCAAATTTTGAAGATAATTGTGGGAAAGTTTATCGAAGCTTTCTCTAGGTCAAGCACTGCTAGGATTATACTGTAACCTTTCCGCTTACAATATGGTTGCAAGTCTCTCTCAAAAAAAAAAAAAAAAAAAAAAGCAGATTTGATCCCATAGCTCTTCTTGGCACTCTGTCTGATTTGCTCCTATAACGGATCCTAGATGTCTTTTAAAGCGACTATTCAGTACTTTGGAATATAGCTTGTAATCTACATTAAGTAGTGATACCGGCCTCCAGTCTCCCACTTCCTTGCCCGTTCTCCCCTGTTTCTTAAAAATACCGTCTGGGTTTCCAGAAACTTGCCGGGACTTGCCCTGCCATGGAGAAACCAGAGAATATTTCAGCCAAAATTGGCCCAATCTTTTCCCAAGCTTTTTTGTAAAATTCTGTTGTTAGTCCATCTGGACCTAGCGCTTTACCCCCTTTCATTTCTCCCAAAGCTGGGGACATTTCCTTCAAAGAGATTGGCTGGTTATGTTCCTACCGATGAGCTGGTTATGTTCCTACCGCAGAGAACCATGACATCTGCCAACTTACTGGTAACGCTGGCCCTTGAAATGCTGCATACGTCTGTTTGTACGCTTCACTAGAATACTCCATGATGTCCTTGGTAGTATCATATTGACGTGATTCCAATTGAATTTTCTGTATGGGGCAACTGCTTGTTTTCGTCCTTTTATATTGATCGAAAGTAAACCCTGCCCTCTTGTTGGCAAGCCTATACCGCAATCGCATTTGGACTGCTTTGTTTTCTGCCTGCGTTTCCAGATGCAATTGTATTTCTTTTTGCACCCCCATTTCATCATAACAATAGTTTAACAGTCGCCTCACTTCATACAGATGCCTGAACACTTTTCTACTTTCCACCCCTCTTTTCTTCGCTAATTTTTAGAATGCTGTCTTTGCTGCCTGCTTGAAATTTGCCCATTCTTCCCATGTCCAGCGCTTAGACTGGGCCAACTCACTCATGCGTTAAACTCTCAATGTTACACCAGTCATCCTGCAAGAGAGCCGAGTTTAGGCGCCAGGTATCTCTACCATAATCAATTGTACATAACGGGAGGTTCATCATTAACAATTTGTGATCTGTAACGGGACGTGTCCCAGAAATACTGACATGCCTAACTCTGATTGCTTTATTTGCCATACTTCTTGGTGCATATATACGATAAATTCGTGTGCCTACTGTGCCCCTAATCCACATTGCGGCACGTGTTGTAGGATTATGCCATCGCCATACATCAATAAGATCGCACTTTAGAAAATGTCATTCAATTCCAGAGCACCCCTTGTCCCTCCTGCAGGATTCCCCGTGCCAGTCTTATCTTTGACTGGGTCTAAGACTCAATTCCAATCTCCCCCAAAACAATACAGCGTGTACCCATCGTAAATGGACGTAGATTATTGATTAACCGTATCCGTTCTGGAGCAGCATTTGGTGCATACACATTTATCAGCCGTATTGTGTATGAATCTAGCTTCCAGTCTATACAGATTACACTACCTTCCACATCTCTTTGAAGGTTACTAAACTTTCCTACAATGGGTGGTAGGATTATAATGCCCCCCCCCCTGGCATTTCTTGCGCCAAAACTCCAAAAACTTAAGCATTTAAATCTATTTTGAAATTTTTGTATTTTTAAGACGCTGTAAATGTGGCTTTCCTGAATAAACAAAATTTTGATTCCCATCAGTAATGTCATTCTCCAGACATGATGTTGTGTGTGTATCCCTGGGAAAAGCCCCGGACATTCAAGGTATCAATAGTTACCATGTGTACCGAGAATGAAACCACAAGGGGGTTTTACCTATTTGGTTTGGGATATACTAAGACGATACAAGGTCTTGCCAAGCTCTTGCCCCGCGATCCATGTGATTCGGGAGTTACTTAACTGCTGTGTGATTTCTAAAAGAGTTTGCCCTACTAAATTACCAAAAAAAAAATATATATATATATCCCTCCACATAAATTGTATTTTTCCTATCTTTCCTTCTCGGGTTTGTTCTAATATTATTCTGGGTTTCTCCAGACTTTGCTCCCATTCTGTTAGCTTTTCCCCTCAACTTTTCCTGTCCTGGTGGTACATACTTCATTAAATGCTGTACACCCAATAACATTTTCCTTCCTTCCTCTAATGGCCCTTCCGCTTCAGAATCCTCCGAACTCGACTCGCTGAGATCTATGGTCATATTGTTTTCCTCTGCAGTTTGCTTCTTCCTTTTTTTCCCCTCCTCCCACATCTTCTCCCTCAGCGTTTTCCCCCCCTCTTCTGACCTCCTGCTATTTCCTCTATTTCCATTAAAGTGGGGGTATCTTGTCTTATATCTATAGACCATTTCCCCTCCTCTATTCCTGTTATTAAGTTCGCAGATTCTACTGATAGTACCCTTTTTGTGGGTCCCTGTGGCTTTAAAATGACCATGTTGTTTCCCTCTTTCAAATTTTCTTTACTTCCCTTTTTCTCCCCTCCTTTAATGGCATCTGAATATGATCTGGCTACGCAGCTGCCCGCTTTGTGGCTTGTTTCCCCACATGTATTGCACGGTTTTGAGCAGTCGCTACTCATGTGCCCAACTTCTTTGCAATTAAAACAACTCCCTTTCGCGCAATTCGCACCTAAATGGTCCGAGCTGCCACACTTCAAACATTTTTTCCCTACCCCTCTATAATTCAGAACTAGTCGGTTTCCCATGACATAAATAATATTGGGAACCGGCTTTCCCATTTCCATTTGCACCATGACTTTTCCGTATGTAACTCTGGGAAGCCCTCCCACGCATGCAGTTCTATTCTCGTAACTTTCCCGTATACTTCTAATGAGTTTTTTAGATATGTATTCGGCATTTCAATTGGATACCGTTCTATAGCTATATATTTTCTGATGCTGGCCCTTGGTTTTGAAAAGGAAAACCTCTCAACAATGTATCCCTAGTCATGCAGTCTTTACATACTACTTGGTATTTCCTCAAAGACAGAGTAAATCCCTGCAATCTCGATAAGTTCACGCATTTTGCTAATCCCTCAATCACTTATCTTGGTTCATACTCTGTATCCAGAGTGAACTCCAAAGTTCTCTCACGTATATAGAAACTCATTTTAAATAATAATAAAAAAACAAACAACAAACGTGCCCGCAGGCAATTAATCCCACCCTGGGAACTTTACCAGGGTCAGCAAAGAAAAAAACTTAATATTAAAACTTACGATATCCAGAAAATCTTCCCTCTTTCAAAATGTTACCCGACGAAATAGTGCCGTTTCAAAACTTGTTGACTTCTCTTCGGTGGGTGGTCAAGAAACCCTGGTGCTGCAGGCGCCTCCGTAGCCAGGTGGGAAGGAGCAGCAGTGCGTAGCACACGCTTCTTGATTAGACCGGGGTTCGAGCCCGTCACCACCAAATACGGAGGATGCGGAAAGGTCAGGGAATTACCACCGCATATCGCGGAGCAATATGGCCTTAGTTGCTAATGCTCCTTAAAAAAAAAAAAAAAAAAAAACCTTGGTGCTGCAATAGTGACAACCCAGTTATGAAATATAACTTCACAATATGAGCGATGCCTGATGGTGTGCAGTGATATAGAATATTAAATATTTAAGGGCAAAAGTCTCATGCTACGATGTAGAATGATGTTTAAGGCTTTGAATGGATTGAGCAAGATCAATGCTTATCGGAATCTTCCCCTTGTTGATACTATACACATGAGGGTGCACAAGTTCAAATTGAGAAAGGATTGTTGCTGTTGCAGAATAGATGTGCGGAAGTTGGCTTTAGCCAGCAGGTGGTTGATTGCTGGAACAATCTTCCATCTGTTGTAAAGTTGATAACTTAAATAAATTCAAGGCGTTTTTTTTTTTTTTTTTGGTTGATGCTGTATAAGCTTACTTCATTGTATCATTTGCCACTAGTAATGCTAAATTGGAATTTTATTATTCTAACTCAACTTGTAAGAATATAAAACATCGAGGGTTTTTCTTTTCTTTTTTACGTGGTATCTCGGTCTCACCGTTAGGCACCCTTGCTTTTTACAGTTAATTTTAATGATATATCGTCAACTCTTCAATATTTTATTACAAATCGCCAGTTGTTTTCTAGCAACCTTGAATTGCATAATGTTTAATCTTTTTCTGGCGCTTGAACACTACAATCAGGACTGGATTATATTTCTTTGTGGTTGCCCTGGCATAATATGCCTTTAAATCCAAGAATTTCAACGTTGGAGATCTCTCCTCTCCTCTTCTGATAATGAGCAATTTATTGAAGTCGTCGATTGTTTTAAATATTTATGAGTTTTCTTGTACATCAAGAATTTCATTTGTCAGTCCATACTCTTGCTGTTGTTCCCGAAGCTTTTAAAAGAGTTAGCTTTTGATAATGATAAATCGATCTTGGTTCTTTATAAACAATTGCTTCTTTCTATTTTATAATATTATGATGCTGTTCGGATTCAACCTTAGTCTTATCTTTTAGATTTTTAAATTGAATGTGCACATAAAGTTCATTTGCTGATTATATCTTTATAATTGTGTGATTATAAAGCTATGTATAGCAAATGAAGCAAGGTTTCATCTTTGTGATTATCCTACATAGTACAAGAGATTTCACCTATTCATTGAATGAGGCTAGGCGTAAATTGCTTTGTTAATAATTTATTTATAATGTAGTAAATAATACATACAATTCGCATGCACTATTAATTTTTTTCTCGAAAAAATATGCCAAAAAATATGTAGCAGTTAATTTAGTATTGTTAATATGATTTTAGAGTGTAAGCATACCTTTTAAAATATATTACTTGATGTCGTTTAATTTCTTTCTTCACTTTGATAAGTTTATACTCATATTTTATATATCTCTTAACTTACCTGGTTAATCATTTGTGAAAAGAGGTAATCGTGTCATAAGTCTAGAACCACAGGCTCGGTGACCTTTATTTAAGGTGTAATTTGTAATGAAGCAAAAATGAGAGCTGTGCTTGGAAGATTTGCTATCAGCGCGAACAGATCTCTTCGTGTCAAAATTTAATATTCGCCATATCTTAAAGATAAATCAGGGGCATGCCTACGAACCACAAATTCTGAGGCACTGAGTGATCGACGCCTGGAGTTCTGTGGGTATGGAGAAAGAAAAATCTAGATTTCAAAATACCCGTCTGTTCAGTGAATAAGGTTAAGTTTTATGTGTCAGATGAAGTTAATCGGAAAAGCGTATGTTACTGGTCCAAAAATAGACCTAATTGGATTAGTGCTTCTAAGGCAGTTGTGTGGTATCTAAAAGGACCGAATAATTGGTCCATTTTTCTTCCAAATTCCACAGTGACAAAAGAAGTGTATCATAGTGTGTTGAACAAACAAACTTTTCTAGCATTCTCAATGCGCAGGCGAACATCCGGTATGTGCCCAGAAAGATGGCACGCATGCTCGTTAAAACCATGTAGTCAGAGAAAACCCCACACTTACAAAATCTGGACCATCATCCATGGGGCCATCTGAGAGCTAATAGAGTGTATTAGAGCAAATAGAGTGTAATAATATAATATAATATAATATAATATAATGCAATGTCGAACCTAAGGAACAAATTGTCGCTGTATGTACGCAAATTCCGCACTATTTTGTTTGTTTGCAACATCCCATTACTTAAAGTCCTCCCAAATGAATACAGAGAGAGATCACACCCCAAACAATTCATGCTGTTCCCCCTGGACTGACAAAAAGTTTGTATTGTTATGTTCGTGCAAACGAACCCAGACTCGTATTTTGCAACGGTTTCCGAGAGTCCAAATTTTGGTATTGATATTCCTGGTATTGACAATTGTTGGTATCGAATCGCTGTGGCTCTACGAAAATACGTAAATATTTATAAATGAGGCCTTACATAAACACAATTTCTGTGTATAAAAAAGAGCATAATCGAAAGAATAAAATTAAAATTTATACATTAAAAAAAATTTATATTAAATATTTTTTAATATTGTATTTATTTTATTTGCGAACGGATTAAAAATTCAAAATAGCCATATTATACCATAAATATATAGAAGAAGGTATGCGTGCAGTATTCATATTCATAAAATATATGATATGAAAGCTTCTTATAGGCAAAATTTATAAATATATATAGTCAGATGTGTATAACAATATATGTTTTTTAAATCAATATAAATCTGTATAATGCCTGCTACAAATCTATGAATATCTAACTTTAAGGAAACCCTATTCTTCATCTGTAGGCCTAGAAAAGTACGAAAGTCAAAGTTAGTTTTAAGCCTTTATTTAAGAATGAAATTCGAACTAAATTATATAAAAGCTAAAAGTACACAGTTTTTATATAATAGCTAATTAATTACTTAAACCAGCTTAGTCTATCCGGGCTGGTAAGTAAAGTCTCCATTTTGCTGCAGCTTAGTTGAGTTTTTGCTGTGTAATACGTTATTCCGTTATTATGTAGCTCATAAGTCTGATGATGGAGACTTCCCTTTGGGGTTTGCTAGTTCGGCTTCTGCTTGAGCCACTAGAGAGATGCTTATTTGCTCTTTATGATTACCTCTAAATTAACCGCTTGTTCGAGAAACATCATGTTAGATTATTACCCTTTTTTCCTTCGAGATGTCTGTGGAGAGAGGATTTCTGTGTATTAAGGAATAGTGAATGCACCATAATATCAGTCTGTTTGTAGCTGGCAATGACCAGAAGTTCATTGACACAAAATTGTTGTGCCACCAAGGCTAGACTTATTTATCATAAGAACTTCTGTGATCACTCTCATAAGCGCAGGATAAGCAAATACGAAAGTCAATGACACTAATGAATGCGTTTGATTGTTATTTGCAGTAAACCGGATGAAGTTTCTCCACGAAATAATGTAACACTTCAGAAGGTGCTTTTTATTATTAATTTAATTTTTTTTTTAAATTTTCATTTATAGGAACGGATATTTTTAACTTTTATTTTGATCTCTGTGATAAGTGAAGAATACATTTTCTGTTCCTAGCTTACTCCGCCGTTTTAAAAATCTTTTTTTCACAATCTGTGCTATAATGAGCCACTTTGATGAATGGATTTATCATTCTGATTCTGGTTCCTGTTTGTGAGAGATAACTTATTGCTGACTTCTCTTGCGTGGTTGGAGGTTTAGAAAAAGTTTCTCAAGTTTTTAATTCTTAAGCAGGCAAAAATTTGCTTGGGAACTAACAATTTACTTGTACGATACATTGACCAGTTCTTACGAGAAACAGGCATAAAAACAGGTGAGACAGAGGCAGATTTATCACTACGCCTCAAACTGTATTCCATATTCCAAACTTATCTGCTCTTTTTACACAAGTATTTTTGATATGTTCACTTACGACTTATAAAGAAAGTGCACGTAGTCATTATATTCGACTGTCCATTTCGAACCAATAACTCGTGGAAGAATGTGTTCAAATCATGTCACTTATTCCTAAAAATTCTGTCTTCTCAATGTTTCTTATCAAATTTGAAATGTGCTGCATTTAATCTATTAAAAACTTGTATTGAACTTCAACAGTGCAAGCGCAGTTATTTTTGGTCTTCGTTAAACAAAGAAAGCATTAAACTTATTGCATTTCATATTGTAAATTATATACTATATACACTCAGTGATCAATGAATTATGACCACTCCATCCGTAATGGACTATGGCCGCATAGCTCGCAGTATAAAAAGCCGAACAGCTTCATACGGTAGAGCAGTGGTAATTTGCATCTGGTCGTGCAAGTCAAAGTGATAAAATAACACTTATGGGGCATAGTAAAAATAAATAAATGTCACACTAAGATCACCCGGATTATATACATTCATCAACCCAACTGTATTATGTTTGTGAATTGAGTGTGTTCTCTCGCCCATTTGCCTGTTTCGCTAGACGAAAAACCAAAGTTTCCTTGGGAAAATAAATTTGCTATGCCTGAGACCAATTAACCCAACCACGGTGTGAAAAAAAAGGTCCATAAAAGTTCATCTTGCCATTGACGAGGATTCCAACCCTGGCCTTTTTCCATCCGGTGTGAAATGGACGGCGATGATGCCACTGTGTTTTCGCACAGACATTGGAAATAGTAAAGACATCACGGAGTTTCAAAAGTGTATGATTGTCGAAGCTCGTGCGTCGAGTGATTCCATGCCGGAAACGGGTAAAACCACCTCCAGGCGACAGAACTGTAAAGGATTACGCAAGTTGGATGTTCATGACGCACTCAGCGGCAGGTCACTGTGCCACAGTTGACATCGCAATGCAATATGAGGAATGCAAGAACAATATCCCAAATGATGATGCGCCGCACACTCAGACAATAGGATTCCACGACCCAAGAGACATCCTCTCCTCACTGCTGACTGTCGCCAACGGCGTATGCTATCGTGTCAATAACACGCTGGTTAGACACTGGACGACTGGAAACGAATGTGCTGGTCGCATGAGTTCAAATACCTGATGCAACACGCCGACGGATGCCTTGTGTGGCCTAAGCAACACGAGTCTATGGACATATCGTACGAGGTGCCCACTGTCCATGCAAGTGACGGTGGTTACTAAATATGGGGCACATTTTTCTGCCAAAGACTAAGACCCCCTGGTGTGCATCGACCACCGTTTCTCTGGTGAGGTTTATTATTTGTTATTATTATTAACAACACAAGCGGCCCCTAGCCAGAAACTGGCAAATCCGCTATATGCATACATATTATATTCATAGCGTACATAGTGTTTGTGGAGAGGGCGCCACCGGTGGTTTCCCACAACTGCGCCATAAGTACTTTTGTGAAGTATACATTAATCTGTAAAAGCCAGACAAAAGTATTATGTGTTGTATATGAGAAGTATTATGTTGGATTCTGTGTTGTTGGTTGTTGTGGTCTGGCTTTTGGCCGCAGGACCCCTAATGAGACCCCACGTTGCCCGTACACACCGCTAGGAGGTAAACCAGGCTGCCCATTATTCTCTGGCAGGTACTGCCACCTAATTGCCTGAGCATTCAGTGACAGGACCTATAAAAAAAAAAAAAAAAAACACAGAGAGTGGGGAATATGAAAGTCAAGTGCGAGGGAAATAGTAAGAAATATTGAGGCGTAGATCAAGGCGTCCTCAAAATTATTCGTTGAGTAAACTCCACTAGGCGAGTGGGAGAAGGGAATGGGAGTCAAAAGATACCAGACAAGAGAGTCTGGTATTGATCGCCACTTGGTACACAAATCATGGTCAAGAGGCAAGGTCCTTTTCTGTGGTTTAGTCATGTCCAAGTAACTGTCACAATTGAAGATGTGCAAGTCACAATTAGGCGCCCTCAGTGGCTTAGTCATGTGTAGGTATTTTTTATGGTCGAGAGGCAAGGTCCTTTCTTGTGGTTTAGTAATGTCCAAGTAACAGTTTCAATTGAAGATGTCACAATTGTAGATATGCAGGTCATGGTTAGGAGACCAAGTTTCTGTGGTTTAGTCATATCCAGGTATTTGTCATGATTGAGCTGCAAGGTTCTTATCTGTGGTTTAGTCACGTCCAAGTAACTGTTTCAGTTGAAAATGTGTTTCAGTCGAAGATGTGGAGGTCAAGGTTGGGAGACCAAGTCCCATCAATGGTATAGTCAGTGATGTGTAGTTATTTGTCACACTTGTTGGGACGCAAAGGCCCCTCAGTGGTTTAGTCATATCCAGGTATTTGTAACACTTGTTGGGACACAAAAGCCTCTCAGTGGTTTAGTCATTTGTCACAGTATTTGTCACAATTGGAGATTCTCAGTTTCTGTCATGTTTACGGGTTTTAATCACATCAAGGTATTTAAACTCATCCAGGTGTTTGGCACAACTGGTAGGTCTCAATATCAGCAGTTTTGTGTTTATTATTCACTATTTAGTGATTACTTATCGGCATGTATGTTCCTAGGATGGTTGACAGGATTGTTTCTTCGTCTTGAAAAGAGCTCCTGGGCAAAATTCGCAAATGCCTTATATTCTTCTATATTATCCAATTGGTGGAATTCCTGATTTCTGGGAAAGTACGTGATTTTGGTGATTAATATAGAACGAAGGTCCTCGTACAGGGAACAATCATACATAAGATGGTGCCAGCGTTCCAGCCCCCCACAAGCCCAAGATGGATTTTCAATGATGCCCAGTGATGTTAGCTTGGGTTTAATGGATTCGTGGCCAGTAAGTAGGTAAGTTGTATACAAACCCGGTGAGAAACTTGGGAGAGGTCTGGGGAAGATCATTTTTACATTCGGTAAGAATTTCCGGGTGATTTCACCCTTTGTAGAGTTAGACCACCTACTCTGCCACTCCTGCTGCAGGTGGTTAAGTAGGCGTTGCTTCTCTTCCTTACATCCATTAGCCAGGTTGGTTGTGTAGTTGAGAATGGTATGTGAAACTCCTTTTGAGAGCTGGTATAAGGAGAAACCCCAGACGGCACCTGGGGTTTCTCCCATCTCCGCGTATGCGCATTATATCGGAAACAGAACACTGTCAAGCCAGAGATTTAAAAGTGTGTGGGTCATGGGATGTGTAAGATGTTGTGCCCATTGTTCCTCTGGCTTATTGGCCGCCGGGTCCCTATTGGGGCCCGACGTTGCCCATACCCGCCACGTGGAGGCTAGCCAGGTGTTACCAGTAAGTGATACTCTGGCAGGTCTTGCCACCTACTTTCCTGGAATTTCAGTGGCAAGGACCCAAAAAAAAAAAAAAAAAAAAAAAGTTGAAGTGATAGCGGTTGATTTAGGTAAGATTTCGTTAAAGAGCGCTGCGTGGGGTTGCTGAAAGGACGAGTTCTAGGAGCCTAAAATGTCGGGAAAAATTTTGTTGTAATTTAAGTTTGGACGTGTGTGACGAACGCTGCGTAAGAGAAAGTATTGAGGGGGGGGGGAGGGGAGACTGAAGACTGAGGGATTAAAGTAGGAAGAAGGGGGTCGATAGTGAAGGTGACCTCCTTTTTTTTTTTTTTTCTTCTTCAGTGGGGCATGCCCCACCAGAGTGAAAATTTGGGGAGGCGAGAAGAGGGGAACCTCTCCTCCCGCCCGGGGGAGTTGGAAGGAAGGATAACAAGCAGAATGGACCGCTGAATGGTATCCAGTATTTTTCTGTTGGGGGCCATAACTGCTTTGATAAACCAAATTCCTGAGGCATCCGTGACGATCGGTATTAAAACAGCCTTATAGTATTATGAGAGGGTTCGTCGTTTTAGGCCCTAGTCCCGGCGTGAGACCCTGGCAACAACAGCAGCATAGTTCCGGATTTTGGTTCGGAGGTATTTCAGATGTGGCTGGAACGAGAGCTTGGTATCAAGCATTACTCCAAGGTACTTCATTTACGTTGACAGTTTAATGGTCTTTCCGTCTATTTTAATTTGGGGTGGTCTACCAATGTTTAGTTTGCCTTTCAAGAGTATAAAGTTAGTTTTGGTTGGAGATATTTGAAAGTCGTTCTCTTTTGTCCAGTTTTTGAGAATGCAAAGGGCATGATTAGCAAGTGTCTCAAGGCCGGTTCTGGAGTCCCAGGACCGAACCCTGCGGGCAGCCGCGGAAGACTTTACTGGAGACTCTGATTTGGAGCATTAACTACGACAGTCCTGTTGGAGAGATATGATTTTATGGTCTCCTAAAGATTTTTAGGAATGGAAGCTCTGCGAAGCCTGCCAAGGACGCTCTGCCACCAAAGTGAATTGAATGCCCCAGCGAAGTCGATAGCAATAATCAAGAAGTACTTCTTATCTGTGTCAGCAGCCGCTATGAGAAGATTCTGCAAGGTATCAACCGTGGAGGAACCAGGTCTAAACCCATATTGTATTGGTGAAGGCAAGTTGGCACCATCGTAGTGCTGTAAAATTCTATTGTGGAGTAATCTTTCGAATAGTTTACTAAGGACTGGAAGAAGTGCGATTGGGCGGTATGATTCTGGTAACTGGAGATTTCGTGGAGTTCTTAAGGATGAGTTTCAAGTTGGCTATATTCCAATCGCTTGAGAATATTCCAGCTTGCAAACAGCAGTTGAGGAGATTTAAAATGACTTCGGGGGTGTACTCGACAGTCTTTTGATTTTGTCAGGTTCCAACAGGTCCTGTCCCAGGCATATTATATACAATGATATACATAGTCAGTGTCATAAGTGAAATGAATATGTAACATGTTCACACAGCAAATCATATCACGCAACTAATGAGAAAAAAAATGGAGATGGCAGGTAATATCAGTTTTTAGAGATATCGATAAACATTGCAGGTTTTTGGGTTGGTTCCTTGTTGTTGAAAGGATGATAGACTCGAGAAGAGTTGCTTTCTTTTGGTGAAAACAGCAGAGGAGAATTGTTGTAGAGCTGAGAACGATAGAGAATTTTCAGTCAGTGCCACTTCATTTCTTGCAGAAAAGTTGCTGACAGCACTTTGTAGTGATCTACACTGTCGTTGTGATACAGGTTGCAGTGCATCGATGCAGAATGTACGTCCAGGTTTCCTCAGCACCACATAAGCAGAGACGTGTCAGACAAGCCAAATTGAAATAGTTTGGAGTTGATAGAGCCGTGCCCGGTAAGTATACATGATGTTAAGCTGGGAGAAAACCATTGGCAAATGTTCTTGTTGAGAGAGAAGGTAACTACAGGAACAGAAGAGCGGATGACGTTACCAGTAGTACTGGAATCCCATCGTGATTGCCACACTTTGGTAAGCTCATTACAAATTCTCCGTTTCTCGTCTTTGATGTTAGCAGTTAGGTTGCACGAGATGCTGAGAATCTCGCCAGGAACTCAGTGCTTTAGACGCTATCATAGTACTTTGAAGATTTTATTTATTTTATTTTTATTTTTATTTTATTAATAGCAAGATACACAACAGGTAACCATTAACAGTGTATCTGAGATCAGATCAATAAACATAATAACAATAATATGAAATCCAACAGGACGATAAACATTGATATAGATTCAAACAATAAAAGCATATGTACAAAAGAGGATTGTATTAAGTTAAGTTACCGGTAAAACAAGTAATAATTAATCCGTTAGAGAATAGAAAAATAATATAATAAATAATAAGCTACAATAATTAGATGTGAGCTAGTCACTTTGCAGTTTAAGAGAAGAGGCAAACTTGTGGATGGAGTTCATCAGTGATTGGGAGTTGTCAAAGAAGTCAATGAGAGAGTCATTTGCTGATTTGCTGATTCTGTTCAGTGGACTGAACTTCATAAAGTCCGTGTTGGCAGAGTCAAGGCGAAACGGTGTAAGGTTCCTGACTTGTCTACAGGGAGCATTGAAGTTTATTTTACTCAGGATATCAGATGCTTCATAAATTCCAGTGATTACTTTGGCTAGAAGGGCGATGTCAGCAGTAACTCTTCTAGTGCACAGAGGCCTCAGATGAAAGTAATCACACAGCGATTCATAATACACTGAGTGATAGAATAGAGGATTGCGGTACGTAAGGTAACGGACAAAGTTTTTTTGGACCGCTTCAATTTTGTTAGTTAAAGTCTTTGTGTGAGGATTCCAGATGAGTGAACTGAATTCAAGGATTGGCAGAACAATAGTTTTATAAAGGATAACCGCATATCTGTAGTTTTTGAACTTGTATGTGTTCCGTTTGATGAATCCCAGTGTTTTGAATGCTTTGCTGGTGATTTTAAGGACATGGGCATCGAATTTAGCACTGCTGGAAAAGAGAATCCCCAAGTCGTTAACTTGGTCACACCTTTCGATGATCACAGAGTTAACAGTGTACTCCGTATTCATTAGTTGTGGAGATCTGCAAGATGAGAAAGAGATTACTTTGCGCTTCGAGGGGTTAGCAGACAAGCCATTCAGAGATAGCCACAGAGAGAATTTATTGAGAGCACATTGAAGTTGTAGTAGATCTTAAGATCATCTGCATAGAGAGCAACTTGAACATTGGAGGTGTAGATGAAAGGAGGAAGATCATTTACGAAAACAATGAAGAGAAGAGGACCTAAGGGAGAGCCTTGTGGTACTCCGCTTAGTGGTATAAAACAGTCTGAGTTCACTTGATCGATGATAACTCTCAAGGAACGATGCGTAATATAGCTACGTAGCCATGAGAGCAAAGGGTCACGGATACCATATAGCTTAAGTTTTTCCAGAAGTTGTTCGTGCGGGACTTTATCAAATGCCTTAGATATGTCTGTGTAGACTGCATCAACTTGTAGGTGGTTATCAAGAGCTTCCGAGGTGTATTGCCAGAAAGGAAGTAAATTTGTGACTACTGACTTGCCACTGCAGAAACCATGTTGATTCTGATCGATGAAAGGCCTGAAGAATTCGAAGAGATGTTTGCGTACTGCTGTGTCGAAGAGTTTAGCCAGGCTGTTTTGCAAGGTTATGGGTCTATAATCAGATACTTCATTTTTATCGCCTTTTTTGAAAATAGGAACTATATTGACCTGCTTAAAGTGCTTAGGATACCTTCCCATCCTGAGAGACAAGTTGAAGATCCGTAGTATGAGGGGTTTTAATGTAGTGACAGTCATTTTTTCCAAAATAAGCCTGGAATTTCATCTGGGCCTCTAGTATAGTCATTTCTCATGCTTTTTAATGCCGAATTTAAATCCTCATCAGTGATAAAGAGGTTAATGAGGATATCATCTTTAACATGTGTGAAGTCAGGAAATGAGTCAGGTCTCAATGTATCATTTGTTTGAATTCTAGAAATGTGTTTGGCAAACTCTTGAGCAATACTGAGTTCGTCAGATAAGAGAATTCCATCTGCGTTATGGAGTTGTAACTTTCTACTGGTTATATTCTTATGCTTCATGAAATTCCAGAATGGTTTGATATCTCTGTGAGTAAGCAGACTATCCTGAACTGACTCTGTATACATATTGTAAGAGTTTAGTATGAGCGTTTTCACTTCTTTGAGGAGTTGGCTGAATATTTCGTAATATTGGCTGTCACCTGATTGCTTATATTTGTTTCTATAAAATTCTTTGGATTTAATTTTATGTATTAATTCGCTGTTATACCAGTGCGGGTAGGTAGAGCGTGTGGTAAGATGGTAACATGTTGAACAAAAGCCGAGAATTAGGGTTGAATTTGAAAGTGTCTGCAATTCTGCCCAGACACGATAGGAGGGAGTATATGATGAGAGCCTTGTCGATCAATTCGGCCCTGGAAAGATTGTGCAAGGCTCAAGGGGTAGAATTTTTTTCAGCCTGGACTGTACTTGTTAACAGGAGAGATTGCTTCTACAGGGATGGGATACACTTAAATAGAAAGGGTGCAAGAATATTTGCTGATGCTATCGAGGCAGTGTTAGGTGGG